>NC_140341.1:28174651-28663121 GCF_963514085.1 Chelon labrosus
TAAATGTCAGATTAACTCTAATTCATCCTGTCTGTTGTCTGTTGATAATTAATCTGTGTTTATGGTTACAAAATAAAAATTGTATGGCATTTTACATGTACATTGATGATTATGAAAGACAATGTTAGAATATAATAGCAAAAAAACAGACTGTGATAAAAAGTGTTAAAATTATTAACCTATATTAACAAAACACTTGGGAGACAATGCACTTATTAAAAATACATTTGTGTAGTGTCTTTTTTGTAAGTGCTTTGCCTCCCAGGAGGTCTGTATTGTACTATTTATCTTTGCACTGTCTCTTGTTCTTGCGCTGTTGGCACTGTTTGTCTACACTGTTTGTACCGTTTTGTAGTATCTTCATAAGCTTGCACATGCACACGATGCTCAGTGCCTTGTATTGTTCTATGTCTTTATGTAGCTCCATAGTCCTGGAGGAATATGGTCTGATCTCATTGTGTACTGCACCTACTATATATGGCTGAAATTACATGAAAACACTCTTGACCTTTGACCTTTTGATGATACATTGCATTATACTGACTGACATTTATTTTTATCATCAATAGGTCAAAAAGGTCAGACAACAGAAGGAACCATTCTTCTTCTTCTAAAAGTATACAGTATAAACTTACAATGTACTCCAAATGTGCAAGCCATAGACCTGCATGGACCTGCAGTGACGCTCCTTCATATAGCGCGAGTGAAACAGTCGGCTGCTGAAGGCGCTTCCCAGTGCTGTTATAGCACCATGAAGGGGGTGGGATTGGTTTTCCATCAGAGATGACAGCTTCGCTTCCATCCTCCGATCACCTACCACCTCCACAGGCTCAATAGGGCGGTCTTCACCAGCCTCTTCTGTCGGCCGCTGAGATGCTGCCACTCCAGCAGACCACACCATAGAAAATGGCGTAGAAGAGGGGCTGTTCACACGGCTTATTACAGATAAGTGCGGCCTCTTCTCTGGCATTTATCAAGGCCAATGCGCTGCATGCCCACCTGTGTGACTTGTGTTCTCATTGTAGTTCTGCAGCATGCACGTGGCTTAGCACCTGGTAATTGGATGTTTTTGGATATCCCTCGGATACCTGATGTGGCATCAGTAACCTGGATCATGTAGTTGACATTCACCTGACCCATCATCGCTAGGAAATGGATGCCTTTGTAACCTGAGGGTGCAAATCTGGAGTTTGGCGGTACCTGCAGAATGTTTTCTGCCAAAGATTCCAATCAATTTGGGAAATTCCATCTCTCACAATTTATAGTTAGTCCTCTCTTGTGGACACAGATATAAAGTAAGAAAGACAAGCTACCAATATTGCCCAGGTCACCTCTTCCACTATACCAGAATCAGTAGAGACTGAGTGAGAAAATGGAATCCAAGGAATCAATACATGGAGACAAGGAAGCGAATAAAGGACAAGAGCAGGTGAATATCCATAGGATATGGAAGTAATGACATTTCTTGAGCCATAAATCCAGGAGCGCTAACAAGTGGAAACATGCTTGGAGACAAACATGGTGAACATGTGGTGTCACTAATCCTTGATGCTGCGATAGTGGGGGAACTGGACAAAGAGTAACGTCAGCCATCATTGATGTCCCCTCTCTCACCTTCTCCCATCAACATGTTGTTAATGCTACGTATTAACTCGCACATTCACTCTCTCACTCAGACACACCCCATGAGGACACAGCTTTGTCTGTAGTGCAGACATGGTGCCATAGTGTCCGTAGTGTTATTTCTTCAACTGTAATCTATGGACTGTGTGCATGCATACAGACATTTCCTAAGGCAGCGGTAATTATTATATTTGAATCAACAGTGGAATTTCTTCATGAGTTTTCAGAAAGACGATTCTGCCCATAATGTGTGTTCCTTCAAAACATACTGAGGAGGTAGCAAACATCGTACCTGGTTATAAGAGTCTGGCAGAAAATGATGTTTAAGAATGTGTTTCTGAAATTCCAAATTGGCACAAAACAATCATTCTATGTATTCATATATCTCCTGTGATGATTTGGTGACATTGACATGTATCTCTTTTATTCCTTGTCCACATTAACGACTGTCTTGTTATTCAAGGATTCAAGGATTCTTTATTGTCATTACGACACATGTTGGTACATGGGAAGGAACAAAATTGGTTATTAATTAGTACTCGGCCTGTATTGCACACTAATTTAAAGCCTTGGCTTGTTTTCATCAAGCCTGAAGGCAGTTCAGTAATCATAGCTTCTTGGTTAGATTGGTAAGTGCCATTGATTGAAGGAAGACTTGGGGTATTGCTGAATGAGTGAACCTTAAGCTTCTGTTGTTGTTTAAGCCATCTGATGTGAGCCACACTACCCTACCTAATCTCTTCACACAGTGAACTTATTTTTGTCAAGCACTCTTAGGGGACCAGGCTACCCTCCGAGGCAGCCTCCCATGCATATTAAAAATTGCCCTGAGAGCTCTTAACAAAAATATTGAGGAGGTATTCTCTGTTTTCGGTGGTCAGCCAGTCCCCCAGCTGCTGTGCAGCAAGCTCGGATGAAATTATCTTACTGATGGAATATGAACTGAAAGATGTTTACTGAGAAGTAGCACTTCTCCTCGTTTCTCCCTGACTCACGTCCAGAAGCGACTCCTTCAGCCCATACACCATTGTTCTTTCCAAACCCTTACGCTTAATTGGCTGCCTTTGATACAGTATGAACAGAGAGAGGGACCCAGTTGGTGTGGATCCTCTAATGCACCCTCCAGTGGCTCTCACATTGATCCCTTTTTCTGTGAAGCTGGCATGAAGACTGCACATGGGCTCGCCAAGGACTATCATAAAAGACAACATAGCACAAGTCAAAAGCAAACTTAACAAAAAAGAAAGAAAGAAAATAAAGTTTTATTTCATTATAGGCTGTCAAGCTGCCCAATACCTGACTGTTAACTGTCTTGCATGCTAATGTAATGCTAATTGTAACACAAACAAGTCAGTGACATTTGTTGAGCAGTTACACAGGAGCCCTCCTGTGGGGTGTTTATATTATACACAAGGTTTATATGCTTACAATATATTTAACCCGCTACAGTGACATCTACAATTGTCCAAGACGGGGCTCAGGAGCTAAATGAATTACGAGCCTGAATTCCCTGAGTCATTTGCAGCCTGTGAGGTATTGGGGCGGACAGCGTTGTATTTGTTTTCCATCAGTGAGTGTTTGGCTTGGCTATAGGTTTCTACGATAGAGCAGTGTGGGAGAGGCAGGCAGACAGGCAGGGGGGAGATTGTGTATTTTGTTGTATGAGCCAAGAGGCTCTAGTTCCTCAGCAGACAGTGATTGGGTTGTGGTCATTGTAGCCTCTCCGGGGGAAAAGGTGCCAAGTGCTTGTCCATTATAACAAGTTCTGTACCCTCTCAAGACACCTCTCCTCCCCCACCTCCTCACTCTATACTCCTGTGAGTTGTAGTGGGGATACAGCATGCGCAGAAAGTGTTGTTGACATTTTCTGAAATTGCCTGAAAGCATTTTTGGTCAGCAGGAGCTAGCAGAGGAAGACTTCCACTTTTGCATATTCTGCTGGAAAGCACAGCATTTTGGGGAAATAGAGAAAGCGTTTTCTAAGCGAGAAACATGAATTTCCAAATTAAAGAGGGGAGATAAGAATTTCACAGCTATGCTTAAATATTGCATTTATTTCAATTCTGTATACGTATTTCAAAATAAAGTTGTTTACTGTGATTCTATGAGTCATGCATTTTTTCACAGCGGAACAAGGACTTTACGTGAATATTTAGTAGTTCCTTTTGTCTAAAAGCTATGTTTAGCTATGTAAAACTTGAAAGCAAAACATAATGAATAGGTTTTTTTTTTTTTTTTTTTTTTTGGAAAGCTGTGGGGAACTTGCTGTAGTTGCCCATCTTCCCAAATGGAAGTACTTTAAACCTGAAATGAGTATTGCACTACAGATAGGTTGTGGTTTGCCTAGTGTAGCATAAACAGTCAAGCTTACTGGTGGCCAAAAGTTCCGGATACAGCACGTACCCTCCTATTCTCCTTGGGGTCAATTTGACCCCATTCAATGTTTATCATAAAAAAAATAATAGTTTCCTTTGTTTTATTTGCTTCATATTTCATGACTTTTCCTAAATTGATGGGGACAACTGATTAAGCAAAACATTTTCATGATGATGTTTTTCTAATTTGCTGAACACATACTACACGCATTGGTGTTCCTCTGGGGTCAATTTGACCCCAAGCCGTTTTAGCTGTGTAAAACGTGTCTGCTTCTGTGTGTGACCTTATAACCCCACACCTGCAGGTGCAGGGGTGATACTTTTGAGTTGATACATGAAAGGGGGGGTAAAGAAAACAACCATTCCAACCATGGACATGAAGGTGTGTGTTTGTGTGTGTGTGACTATCTGAACTCACACCTGCCTCAGAACTGATATTTCCCGCGCTGTGGAGGGTGGGGTATTCCCGCAACGACATGTAAAATAAGGGAGGAGAAAACATATAAAAGCTTGTGCTGACAGCCCTCTATCCCTCTTTTCCTCATTGTGCTCTGTGTACTGCAGTCTGCACGCTCTCTCACCTGAGAATGTTCTCTCGGAAAACTTTTACTGTCAGTGAAGTTTTGGAGCAGCTCTATGAGAGTGAAAGTGACCTAGAGGAGAATGTGTCTGAGACTGAGGATTGTGTTGAGGAGGACCCTGATTTTGAGGGGTTCTCATCTGATGAAAATGAGAGTGTTGACCCTCATGTTGTCTCTCAACAAACAGCAGACACAGTCACCTCCAAAAATGGAAAGATAACATGGTCCCTTTCCCCACATAAACAGCAGGGTCGACTTAGTGCTGCAAATGTTATCAAAATGGTTCCAGGCCCCACCAGATTTGCAATCAGCCACACTGAAGACATCAAATCATCATTTGAACTCTTCATAACACCTTCAATTGAAAATATTGTGCTTGGGATGACAAATTTAGAGGGGAAGCGCGTGTATGGGGACAGTTGGAGAGAATTGGATGTAGTTGACTTGGAAGCCTACATTGGCTTGCTCATTTTGGCAGGGGTGTACAAATCAAAAGGTGAAGCAACAGCAAGCCTTTGGAACGCTGAGACTGGAAGGGCAATATTTCCAGCCACCATGTCTCTCAAGACTTTTCAAGTTTTGTCCCGTGTCATACGCTTTGATGACAAGCAAACAAGGCAGGGCCGACGAGAACGTGACAAACTTGCGGCAATAAGGGATGTGTGGGACAAGTGGGTGCATCTTTTACCCCTGCTTTACAATCCAGGCCCCCACGTGACTGTTGATGAGTGCTTGGTTGCGTTTCGTGGGCGCTGTCCATTCCGACAATATATGCCAAGCAAACCTGCCAAATATGGCATCAAAATATGGGCAGCATGTGATGCCCAGTCCAGCTTTGCCTGGAATATGCAGGTTTACACAGGCAAATCTCCTGGCGAAGCACCAGAAAAAAATCAGGGCACAAGGGTTGTGCTTGATATGGCTAAAGGACTTCATGGGCATAGTATTACATGTGATAATTTTTTCACATCTTATGCCCTGGGTGAGGAACTGCTCAAAAGGAAGGTCACCATGTTGGGAACAGTGAGAAAGAATAAACCAGAGCTTCCCTCTGAACTTCTTGCTGTCAAGAACAGGAAGGTAACATCTTCAATGTTTGCCTTCACTGACAAAGCAACCGTGGTCTCCTATTGCCCCAAGAAAGGGAAAAATGTCCTGCTGCTGAGCACCATGCACAACGATGCTGCCCTGAGCAGCAGAGAAGACAAAAAACCACAAATGGTGCTGGACTACAATCAGACAAAGGGAGGGGTGGACAACCTTGATAAGGTCACGGCCACATACAGTTGTCGGCGCATGACTGCCCGTTGGCCCCTTGTCATATTCTTCCATATCATTGATGTGAGTGCATACAATGCATTTGTGATATGGAGTGAAATAAACAAGGACTGGAACAGGGGAAAACTGAGCCGAAGGAGGATTTTCCTGGAGCAGCTTGGTAATGCACTGGTGAAACCTCAGATTGAGAGAAGGCCGTGCCTTCCAAAAGCATCAACAGCTGCTGTAGCTATTGTGAGGGACATACAGACAGAAACAAGCACCCAAGCTCCTCCAATGGTACAAACCGCAGGCAAGAAGCGTGGCAGGTGTCAGGTTTGTCCCACCCGAAATGATTCTAAGACTAGCATGACCTGTTCGAAATGCAAGAAATATGTGTGCAAGGAGCATGCGCACACCCTCTGCACGTCCTGTGTGCAGTAGTGCAGACTAAAAGTTTGACTGTGGGGATAAAGAACTGTTCCATGTTCTGCCTGATGTTCTCATTTTGATTTTCTGTTCTGTTTTCTGCAAAATTCTCCCCACACAAAAAAACAAAACAAAAAAAAGAAATAAAAAGAAAAAAAACAAAACAAAAAAACTCTTTAACTCTGCCACTGCCGGTCCCAAGCCCGGATAACAAAAGAGGAGGGGTGAGTGACACTTTATAACTATGTTACAAAAAAAGGAGATAAAATGAAAAAATAAAAATGTTTATGAGAGGGAAAGGGGGGTCACCAACATCAATCAATATGGTTAATTCTGTGAGTCATGAATGTGCACTCCAAATTAGAAGATTTGGATGAAAGATTTTCAAGATACACTAAGTCTAAAACCTAAAGTTTGACCTGATCGTGGCGCTACAGGAAAGGTCATATCATCACCAAAATCACTAGGGTACATACTCTTGTGGTCATTAACGTTGTCAGTAAATTTGAAAAGATTTGTATGAAAACTTTTCAAGATAAATGAATTCTAATTTTGGCCTAATGTTTTGAGTTTGGCCCGATGGTGGCGCTAGAGAACAGGTCAGCTTCCATTATCAAGGGCTTATTTATGTATTCAACAAATAAGCAAAGTGTCTGACACAAAAAATTGGACAACAATTATCTGTAAGTCATTTTCTGGAGGCAAACATACCTGGGGTCAGATTGACCCCAAGGGTAAGAAGTGTTAGTAAATTTGAGGAGAATAGGAGGGTTAAGTTCTCAAATGCAGGTAATAAATGCCCCATTTATTTTAAATGTGTTATCAAAAAGAAATCTAAGAATGTATTTGAGGGGAAGGCAGTCATATTTCCCACTTCACAACCAAGGCCCAATCCATAAAGACAGCTCTGATGGAACCGGCTTGGTGTTAAACAGTAGTATTGCACAGTAGTGTCAGTAAATGAAAGCAAGGATGGACTTCTCTTGTCAGCCAAGGTCCAATGATAAAAGTAATTAAAGCAAACTAAAGTAATGGTAGCGACACACACAACCATTGCCCAATAAAATTAGCTAACTTTAGCCAACAGCAGCTGAGAATACTGGAGCAGAGCTTATTCATGGCAGACATGTTGACAAAAGGGAACAATGATCATGGCTGAATTCCATGTGTTTTACAAGGAATTGAGCTATAATTAATAAACCTGTGTTTCCTAATTTCTTTCACATCTAACTTCCAACACAACATGCCGGAATAGCTGCATAGTATAAAAATATACTGAAAAATATTGTGTTTTTTCCACATATACACAATAAGTCATCTGTAATTATGAATGCAGGACTTGTATTTCTATATTTTGGTTATTGGATCAGAAGAGGAAACTGATATTTGAATCTGCAGAGCTGGACGATATGAATAGTAGCTAGTGGAGGAAAAAAGTAACTTCATAATCCGTAGCCTCATTTGAAAATTAACTTCATGCACCAAAAGTGGAGGCCTCAGTGTACTTCATACTGTAGGTACCCAATGGTGAAGAGTGGCAGTTAGGGTTTCTGATAACCATTAGACAACCACTTCTGCACATTTCATGTGTCACAGCCATGCATTTTAATTTTTTTTACATTTAATGACGTGAAATGATACTTGAAAAGGTTGGGTTTAGGCTAAGGTCAGGGGTTGGTGGTAAAAATGACATTAAGAAACTGGATCCATAGTGACAGCATATGACCTGGCATGCATGTAACTCAAATGCCATCTCATGAAAGGGCTGGTAATCTGGGCTTCCAGTGAGGAAGTATGGATGATTAAGTCTTAATTTTGCCTGTGTTTTGTCTCTACTACACGATTACTAGAGAGTGATTTTTTTCACATTAAGTTCACAGTAAGATGGCATTATGTGTTTGTCTTTATTTCCGTTGTTAACAAACTCACATGACAAACCCACAGGTCAAAACATAAGGCCTAGACACCTGGGTGGTGGCATCATTGCAAAGTCAGTATAGCACTAGATGTGAAGCAGATTTTGATCAGCTGCTCAGTGTGCCGTTGCCCTGACCTCACAAGCATTTTGTCACTCCTAGACAAGAAGGTTCCTCTTCCTAAAAGGATGGAGACAATGTTGTTTTCCCCACAGAGGTAATCAGAGCAGTGTCAGGACTGTTGTGACCATGGATTTCAACCCTGAATCTAGCTATGATCCCAAGAGGTGCAGTGTTTGCACCAGATAACCAATGACAAACATGGGCAAGTCTAGAGATGTGGGATGTTGACTTGAACTTGTTGTTCCCATTCCTTGAACCATTCCTGAACCACATTTGCTTTGTGGCAGGGCACATTATCCCGCTGAAAGAGGCCTCTGCCACCAGGGAATGTAATTTTCAAGAAAGAGCATACATGGTCTCCATTCCGCCCTGTGGAACATTGACCAAAGCACCACACTGTCTCTGCCAGCTTGCCTTCTTCCCATAGTGAATCCTGGTACCATTTGTAGCCCAGGTAAGCATATGAGTGTATATACGCAGACAACAAATCACAGTGAAACAGAGCAGCTGACCTCCACTTTCTGAAGAATTGATAACACTTACATGTGTTGTCCAAATCAGTGTCTGCTACACAAACTCCTGACTTCTGACATGCAGTCAGGCATCAGCTGTCAGGAGCATGTTTGGAGTCCGAGCCCCGAGGCTACACTCATAAAGCACAGGACTTCAATACAAACATTTAATGGCATACAAAATGCCTCTGACCCGTCTAGATTCTAAAGTCTATCTCCACCACATTGGTTCTCCTAAGAGCCCATCAACTATCCACCCCACAGGACAAATGACTGCACACCACTTCGAGAGGAGAAAGCGCGTTCCCTGATGAGTTAATGTGCAATTGTCATGACTTCTGTGATATATGGAATAATAGCAGAGAATACTGCCTCACAGATAAATGTTTTTATAAAATGAAATAAACTGCAGAACAGGCAATGATAGCAGATAAAATCATCTGACAGAAGATACGTTATTGATGCCTCCAGTGACAGCCTGACTGAACCGTCACGCTAAACACTGGCTATGCTAGCAGATATATGTGTGTTTAACTAACATCTATCTTCGTTACATGATGGTCTAGAACAGGGGTGTCACACTCATTTTTATTCAGGGGCCACATACAGCCAATTTGATCTCAAGTGGGCCGGACCAGTAAGATAATGACCTAAAGTAATGTAACAACAACTCCAAATTTTTTCAATTTGTTTTAGTGCAAAGAAGAACAAGTAAA
Organism: Chelon labrosus; assembly: GCF_963514085.1. Classification (NCBI taxonomy): domain Eukaryota; kingdom Metazoa; phylum Chordata; class Actinopteri; order Mugiliformes; family Mugilidae; genus Chelon; species Chelon labrosus. The sequence continues at coordinate 28,184,184 of NC_140341.1, forward strand.
TTAGGAGAATGTTTATATTTAATAAACTATCCTTCAAAAAATAAAAATAATTAATTTCTTAAGAAAAATAACTTAAATTTGGGCACATTGCTGTCTGCTGTTTAGTCTATTGTCTCAGTGTTGTGTTCTGTCCACTTCTCTTTCGAAAACAGTGGAAAAATTAGGGATAGCAGTTATTTTAGCAGTCTTCTATGTAATTTTCACACTTTGCAAATTCATGCTGCAGGCCAGATTTGACCCTTTGAGCCGTTTTTGGCCTGTGGGCCATACGTTTGACACCGGTGGTCTAGAAGGAATAATGGCAACTGAATGGCTGCTTTGAACCCTGTCGAGTCTATGGTCAATCTCCTAACTAATCAGAAGTCTTCACATAGCTGATTTGATCTTCAGCCTGTAGTGGTGGAGTGAGCCATTTTCATCCAGTACCCTTTATGCAAAATTCAGCAGATATATCATCATGGTCCACTAGATGCCAGGAAGAAAGTGGAGGACTGAAGGGATGTACTCAGTTCAAATATCAAGCATCTTTCTCAGGAATGCCTTAATCCTCCTTTAGGCATCCATACTGGACAGTGGCTATACATCCACATCACTCTTGACATCGTACAGCACAGGAGTGGAAGTTCAACCTTAAAATGAATCTTTTCTGGACTTTGTCCTTCTGCCTTCACACTTGACGTCACTCACTCACTTTCTATCGAGGAGCGGTTATCATTTACCAGGGTACACACACTGGCATTGACTTCCCCAATCCTTCCATTTCCCACCTTATACACCTCTCTATTGTATGTCAGCTCCTGTGGCTCCATCTCTTAAGAATATATCAAAAACAGTTTTATTACCTGGGTCAAGCCACAAGGTGCAGCTCAAGCGATAAGCATGCAAATGAACTGTTGTTTATTCAGTTTTGTAAGGGAGCGTATAATACTTAGAGGACCCCAGGGCGACCGCAGCCTCACAGCAATTACTTTCAGACAAAGCAAATGACGGCACAGGCGGGTGGCAAAGTACGATATGTTTATGAGGTGAATTATGGGTGAAAAGACATGATTTTATTTATTTATTTTAAGTTTACATAATACAATTTCAAATAAATAAATAAAGAGAGGAGCAGATGACACAATAACAAAGTATTGGTGAGTCTTTGACCTGGCTGAGCAGTATCGCTGAGCAGTGGGGTAGGACTCGAATGAACCCGGGCACCGAGGTCCCGTGAGCACAGCTCAACACCATGTACGAGTGTGTGTATTCAAAACAAGATGGAGACACTAAAAGTAATACATGAGCAGACTGAGACACACACACACCCACAGAGTTCCACATACACGGCATGTCATGGGACTACTTTTCGGTCCCCAAAGTAGGTTTATTAGACTCATCGCAGATGGACTATCGGTATTCTGGCCAGCTGAAATCACTGTCACAGTCACTCAAAGCTCAAAGCAAAATGAATCAGTTGGTAACATATTGCAGATAGCCACACAAAGTACTTAACTAGTGTTGCTAATCGCCTCATGTAATTCAATTTAGCATTTGAAAGTAATTATTACCGTTTCACAGACTGCTAACGATGGAGGCAGCCAAATATAGAAAGTGACATTGGGTAATATCATGGCATGAAGACAAAATTATGGAACTGACCAAGAAAACAAGAAAAAAAGAAAAGAAAATTACAATGAAGGGGTGTTGACATTGATGTTAGATGACATGATCTACTAGTATGAGTGCTACGAGTGTTACTCGCAAGCGTTGCTTTGAGACATCTGTAGAACTAGAGGTAGAAAACCCTCTCAGCTCCTAAGATTGATTGTCATCTGGACAGAGAGTCCCTATCTGTTGGCTTGTCTGGCTACAGGGAGCAGATGGAGGGGTGAGGTGACAGAAGAATGAAACAAGTTTTTTTTTTTTTTTTTAAGTTAGCAGACCAACTTTGAGGAAGGGTACCTCTAGCTGCCTCTAACGTGCAGCTCTTTGCATCTCTTGCTCTCCTCATCTTACTGTGGGGAAGATAAAAAGAGACACAGGCACCAGCTATGAACTTCACTAGACATAAACATAACGTTTCTTTTGAGTAGGTGTGTGTTTGTCTGTGTGTGTGAGAGAGAGTCTCAGTTTTTTATTATTTACATACTGCACAAATATGCATTTGTTGGTACCATTTAAAGCCATGTTGTGCAGGAAAATGATCGCTTTAACTTCTGTCAGGTCCTGGGCTCCATGCCTGTCTAACTGCATTTATAAACAGGTAGCATGGAACGGATAATGCATTATGTGAGAAACGTAAAACCAATCAGGTTTTAAAGGTAAATTAAATTCATGTGTATAGCATCTGTAACAGTACCAATTGTGTCAGCATGCATTACAGAACCCAGTCTGTAACCCCCAGAGCAAGGACTAAAGCCACGGTGATAAAGAAGATCTCCCATTTAAAAGGAAGAAACCTGGAGCAGAGGGGGAGGGAAAAAGAGCGACACAGTAGTAGCACATGGATGCATAAGAAGTACCTATGGGAAGTTGACAGTTTTTCTAGAGTTTTAGAAATAAAAGAAAGGTTGGATAGTGATTTATAGTTGGCTAAAGTTTCTGGGTCTAGAGTAGGTTTATTAAGTAAAGGCTTATTTACATCACTCTACAAAGACTGAGGCACATATCATGTTAATAAAGATACATTCATCTGGTTTAATATGGAGGTGTTAATTAATGGAAAAAACCTCCTTGAGCTTTTTAAAGACAAGGTGATGGTTTAGATGCTGTAATTACTGAAGTGAGCTCAGAAAGATCTATTGAGGTCCAAGTATAGATTAGATCCTAGAGAAGTTTCTGACACCACTGTACTTACAGTACATCTTTGACAGCTGTCGGAAGGATGCCTTGATTTTTTAGTCTAATGCCCACAATTGTATTTGTAAAGAAGCTCATGAAGTCATTACTACTGAGGGCTAAAGGAATAGATGGCTCAACAGAGCTGTGGCTCTTTGTCAGCCTGGCTACAGTGCTGAAAAGAGAAAGTTGTAACATTACGGATGGCTTTTTTATAAGTTGTTAAACTATCTTTCCAGGCTATGTGAACTTCTTCAAAATTAGTGGAATGCCACATTCTTTTCCACTTTTGTGCTGTCTGCTTTAAACCATGAATTAGAACCGGGGAGCTAGCCTCCTACGATTCTTGACCTTCTGTTTCAGTGGGGCAACTGAGTTGCACAAGAGTTGTACTAAGCAATGCTGCAGTGCTATCAACATAATAAATTTGAGCTGAGTAAACATTTGGTAATGGTCGTCCATTATATTGGGACATGACACTGAACTAAATAATGAAGGAATTAACTCCTTATATCTAGTTACAGCATCATCAGATAAACATCTACTGTAATGAAATGTGTTTCCAATTTCTGTTTAATCTATTATTGTCAATTCAAATTTTATGATCAGAGGAAATGATCAGACAAAAGAGGGTTATGAGTAAATACTGTTAAACCTTCAGTTTCTATGCCGTATGTTAGGACAAGATCTAAGGTGTGATTAAAACTGTGAGTTGATCTGTTTAAATTCTGAGAAAGGCCAGTTGAATCTAATAATGATGTAAATGAGGAGCTAAGGCTGTCACTGACAACATCAACATGGATGTTAAATCACCTACTATAATGACTTTATATGTTCTAAGCACTAGATCACATAAAAACTCAGAGAATTCAGATAAAAATTCAGAATGAGGAGCAGGTATCAGGACTCAGGACCACAAGAAAAAAAGAAAAAGAAAAAAAAAAGAATTGGTTTGTGTGTTTTCCAGTCTGGATGAGCAAGACTAAGACTAAGACTTTCAAATGAATTAAAGCTTTGCTTAGATTTAAGATTAACAGATAAATCAGAGTGGAAGATTGCTGCCACTCCTCCTCTACCTGTGCTGCGAGGAACATTATAATTGCTATGAGGTAAAGGTAAAGAGCTTTATTTGTCATTATATTATACAAGTATCATATAACGAAATTACGTGGTCAGACATGGGTGGTGCAGACTCACATTCATAATGCTGCAGCCACATTTCAGTCAAACTAAATAGATCAATGTGATGATCAGTTACCAAATCATTCACTAAAAGAGATTTAGATAAGAGAGATCTGACATCTAAAAGACCACATTTAATTAACTGTTCTTCTGTTCTACTGATTAATTTATAATGATTTGTATAAGATAAGTTCTCCATTGTTGTTTCTTGATTTAAATAATCTGGGAGCAGACAGAGCCTCTGAGGTTAGGGTAGTTTTAGTTGTGAGACAGACCGAGAGAAGCAGCAAAGAGGTGTGTAAGACTGCAACTCTGCCTTCTTGCCTGAACTCTGCATTGTTATCGGTTTGGAGGACTAATAAAATTGGCTTTTATAGATTTATAGATATGAGAATAGCATCCGCCAAAGTGGGATGGACGCCATCTCTCCTGATCAGACCAGGTTTTTCCCAGATAGTGTTCCAATTATCTCTAAAGGCCACGTCGTTTGCTGGACACCACTTAGATAACCAGCGATGACATGATGACATGCGACTAAATGTCACCACTGGTCAGATTGGGCAGAGGTCCAGAGAAAACATAGTAAAACATAGTTTTGGCAAAGTTATGCACCGATTTTACGTTTTGTGACCTCCAATTGGTGTCATTATGCTGACATGAATAACAGTCTTACCATATTTAACCCTAGCCTTAGCAAGCAGTTTCAGATAAGATTCAGTGTTGCCTGCTCTGGCTCCTGGCATACATTTGAACATGGTCTTCTTTCTTCTTCTTCTTTTTTTTTTTTTTTTTCCATCTGCAGCAGTTAAAAGGCTGCTATCATTAATCAAGTCACACTTTAGATCTTTAACACTTAAAAAAATGGCATTGTCTTAATAAGTTTACCGTCCCTCACATAGTCTTTTCTTACTACTTACAAATGTACCAGGGGTTTAGGAGGTGGGTGGAAGTGATAGAGGGTCTGATGAGACACTGTCCTGTACAGTTATCTTAAGAGGAAAGGCTACTTAAATATGCTTCGCATGAATTCATTTGATACTTTAAAACAACTGTGAAATATAAACAGTTTGGTCCACAGTTAAGTTGGTAGTCCACATCCTCCCTTAAATATTTACCTTAACATACAGTATACAGTGAGCTCACGGTGGATTGTATTTCAGATTTTCTCCTTACTTCAGCTCTCTTCAGATGGCTCCGCTTTGAACTGGCTGGTGCTGAATTTGCACTGCTCACGCGGCTCATTTCATTAATTAAACAGAATGAGTTGAGCAGAATACAGACATTACTGGATTCTTATTTACAGTTCACATAGTCTACATAATACTATTTCCATGAGCAGGACTATCATGTAGTAAATTATTAGGTCTTTTCTTCAGGTTTCAGGCCTTCAGGGCGAGTGTTTTTCCACACCAAAAATGCAGAGCCCTTACAGTTCTTCCTACTTCTGTGGGTCTCCGCCAATCAAAATCACTTTTCTGATTATTTTCCAGGGATTAGGGGTATTTTTCTGGCAGAATGTAATAACCCCTGTGTATTTTAACCTCCTTTTAATCAGTGGGGAAAAGGAATAATCAGTTACATCACTGAGATGGAGAGTGCTGGTTCTCCTCCAAGCCAAAGTGTACTGCTTATTTATTCAGCATCTAAGGCTCCCCTGGTTTATTTTATCTGACTGAGCGAAATTCCAGTATCAGCCCAACTTTCTGTGGGGCGGCCGTTGTCTGTTGTGGCAGATGTGGAGAGGTGGTCAGAGTTGTTGGTGGTGGAAGCGTGTAGAAAGGGGTAAAATAGTGCAGATGTTTTCAAAAATTGCATATATTCCCCAAACCAGAATAGGGTTTGGGGAATATATATAATTTTAGGTCTGATCCGTGGGTTGCTACTGGGACGCAAGTCGAGGCCTGATCAGCCCTGGCCGGGTCGCCTGGGCGTGGGTGTCTGTTGCAAGACCCAAAACACCTGTTGACCCCAGGAAACAACACTGATGATGCGTCCCACTGCATCCAGGAGATGTGTCTCAGAGAGTGATCTTACTTACCTGGCACAAGGACAAGGTCACAATGTTCCAGGGCTCTGTGTACAACAGATACCAATAACCAACAAGAGTTGAAAAACAACCACAAATAGACAAAAGAAGACTCACAATTATCAAAGAGACTCAAACGCTCTCACATGTATTGTTATGGTGTGGACAACTCAAAGGAAAGAACCCAGACGCAAGACTCAAGAGTTCAGGCTCAAGGACAGGACTTCAATGAAAACAAAACTCGAGCGGAGTTCCAAACAGACACAAAAAGATCAAAAGAAGCTGGCTGGCGAAAAAGGCTGGAGTGTGGGCTGCACCTGGAGCAAACAAAGAAAAGCAGTTTTTTTCCCGAATTGGGCACGAAGGTAATAGGCTAAGCGACAATAGCCGGTTCTGGTGTTACTACCAAGGGGGTAAACTGAAGAAGTGGCGATGACTGGAAAGTCCTCAAGTAGGGTTCAGCTTGACTGGATGATGAGATGCAGGTGAGATGGCAGCCCAGCCCCAACGCTGCACACCTGAGGCAAAAAAATAAGCAACCAAACAAACACAAAAGCAGACCAATAGGGGGCGACAAGTCGCCTCTTAACATGTACAACCACAAAGAGATAATTGTTATTGAGGCTGCATGCTTGTACATGCATAAAAAGAGAACATATATGTATGTATAGAACATTTCCATACATATTTGAATACACAAACAAAGTGCATGAAAAGTGACATATATTCACGATTTCAAGAATCTAGACTTGTACTGCTCATTTTTTTCCTGCAAACACAAGAAGCTTTCTAAAGTTTATAAAGGGTTGTTTCCACTTGGGACTCAGATTTTAACAGAAAAACTGCATCAAACAAACAGGTGTGGAATTCATAATTTATGGATTAAGATGGATGTAGCATTGCAGGCTTCACGTTGTTGCATCAAAGTTGCTGAGTTTCAGTTGAGATTTTTTTTTCAGGTTCGAAAACATCAGTTACTGAAAAGCCAACTCATCTTATGCTGCCCTGTTGATAGGGACAGAGATAGAGTGTCTCCGATTCATAAGGGCTAATGTTGCTGCCTTAGTGCTGTGAAGCTGTACTGACTCAAGACTTTCTCTGTTGTTACAGTGGTGTGTTCCTGTCTGCACAACTAGCAGGTGTCCGATCTGTGGTGCTGTAGAAGCAACTAACTCACCTTGCATTGCCCTCAACTCTCACTGGTCAATTTGTGTGTACTTATTGTAACATAATAATAGTCAAGTATAAGGCACTTCAGCTCTCTAGGTTTCCTTGTCACCAATATCCAATGACTTGATGATACTATCGCATTAAAACTTTCAGTAGGATATGCATGTTTAACTAATGATCAGAAAACAAATTAAAGAGGATAATACATTATTTATAACTTACCAATGGATGAAATGCAATCAAAGATATTTAGCATGTCACTCATACATCGCTCACTAACTAGGTCACATGATTCCAAATTGTGCTGGTGACAGAACAGTTAATTGACATTGATGTAATAACAAAATAACAACTTGAGAAATCCCTTCAGATTTTAGATTAAATGGCATTGTCTATAACTGCCACTGAGTTGTGTAATAGTTGGGGACATAGACTGTATATAAATATGGACAACGCGCCCCACTTTCTTGCATTGGCCAAACTGACGCTAGTTTCCCGAGGATCTGGGTGGCGCCAGCTTGTGAGTTTGGAGCCAGAGTCTGCACAGTACTGTCTGAGGCCCTGTCCACACGTAAACGCAAATACGCCAAAACGGAGGTTTTTTTAATCGTTTTGGCCGAGCGTCCAGACGTATCCTGTAAACGCATAGCCCTAAAACGCACTTTTCTGAAAACGGGTCCCAGGGTGGATAAATTTGAAAACGCAGCTCTAGCGTTTCCTTGTGGACACAGAAAAACGAAAACGATGACGTCATCGTATGCGTCCCCCCCCCCCCCCCGAGCAGCCTTCCACCTCCCGTGAGCGAAACGTCTCATAACAACATCAACAACAATGGCGGACTACATGCTAGTTTTCCTGCTGGAGAAGATATTGAGCCTATTAGGTTTACTAGGGCAACATATCATGCTCCTGTGCCACCACGCTGAGCAAAAAAGGCGATTTGTAAACAGCGCTCAAGCTTTGTGCGCATGCTCCGCCTCTTCCTCTCCATTTTTGGTGAATTTCTGAAACCGAAACAGCGCCACTTATAGGCCTGGAATAGGAAGTAGCGTTTTCGGTCGAGCAGAAACGGACCCGTGTAGACGCGGATATTTCTTGAAACGATGACGTCGAAAACGGAGAGGAAAAAGATCGTTTTCGTACGTGTGGACAGGGCCTGAGAGTGGGGCCACATGTAGCCACAGTAACACTAACCCAACCACACATCCACTAGACTCGCATTTTCGTTTGATCAATACTACACTCTGCTTTACCTCCACCAGTTACAAAGAAATGTTGGATTATACACTGTACTTACTGATTTATTTATTTTTCCAACTCTGATGGTCCAACGAGACCACTTCACGGAGCAACTGGCATGGCAACTTGTAGTCATCATGATGTCAGATGTCTGTTTCTTTACTAACTAAAACGAAACTTATCCGGAAAACTGACACCAGAGCATGCATCAGCATTATGTTAACTACCTAAAAGGACAGAGCCCTGTGACAGACTGGTGACCTGTCCAGGGTGTACCAATGACACCTCTTGAGGATAAGCAGTAATAGATAATGAATGAATGGATTAAGATGGCACAGTCAGGTAGCCTGTGTTAATGCTGTGTTACATTAGTAATTGCTAACTTAGTGATGGTATATGCTAGAAAAAAAGGAACAGAGATTCAAAGACATCTGCAGACAAACTACATATAGGTATCAGAGATTTGCTTCACAAGCAAATTCAATTTACCGCAGGGTTTTGGATGCCAGAGGTGGCTTTAGAGGGAGGTTGAGATAAAGAGTGCAGTGTGTGTGTGAGACCAAGGGGAAAGAAGAAAAAAAGAGAACTGAAGTCCTTGAATGTTCTTTATCTGCAGAAATCCCTCATTCAAATGTGGCTTGCCCTTTAGTCTTTTGAATAAAGCACTGAAGATGAATGCGTTATTCTGGTCATAGAGCTTACATTAAAAATAGAGAAGGGGGAAATGTAAGGGTAGGGTCCTGCATGTGACATCATTACCCTCTTCCACCGCTGTGCTAGTGGTGTCCCTGGTTTCAAACGGGGAGAAATGTCCTCTTGGCCATTAAATTCTACTCAATTAAAGGTTATTGTCTTTCTTAATAACTTGTGGAAGGCTGCGCGCAAAATGTCACAATGCGTGAGAACAATGAGATGAGCAGCTGTCAGAGCTCTTCATTGCAATTTATTATTCAAGGATCAACTTTTCCTACTAAAGGTTACATTTATAAATTATTTCACATTATTTGGGGAAATTCCTCAACTTTCTGCTGTATGTACGGATTGAAAACGAAAATACAACCAGTTAGATGGGGACACGCAGTTTGTTTTCTATGTAGGTGACGCTATTTCCACAAATACTGTACATTAAGAAACATATAGATTAGCAGCCTGCCACATAATTATAGTTTCCACTTCCTCAGAGAAATGTAAACTGGACAATTGGAAAATGTGACCATTATGAAGATCACCTTTAACTTTGACTGTCCACTCAAACTTGTAGTTTAGCTGATATACACACTGACTTACACTGATTGGTTGTTGTTCATTTCACAACCATGGCTGATTGGCCTGTTGATTGCAGATACAGTGATCCTTGATGAAGGAGCTCAGACTGTTTGGTATCGAAGCCAAGGCCAACATGGTAGATTTGTGTGATACACAGCTTTGGAGAAGTACCACTACACTCGGCATAATAACTTATTCAACTGCTTTTGCAGTGCTGCAATAATCAAAACACTCCACAGAACAGGAATAACAAACAAAATAAAAACACATAATGCTCACATTCCCTTTGCACTGTCAGATTTAATCTTCTCTTTCCCCTGCTTGAATCAAATTGTAATCAGTTCTTTGTTCCCGGGCTCGATCACACTGGATCTCCTATTAACTTCTCTAGCCCCCCAATGCCAAATAAGGGCTGTTAAGTCTTTGATCTGCATTAGCGAAGTGTTAAATCTGTTTGATCTCTTCGATTAGCCCCCAACGTGGTGTCTAGACACCAAGGCCAGCGGGTGAGGAGCTCCCCTTTTCTTTGTTTCTGTCTGCTCTGTAAGTCTCGGCTCTAATAACCCCCGAGGGATGCACCGCAGACTTCAAAACACACCCGACTACGGGACGCAAAGAACATGGGCATCCTAATTGGTTTTGAAGACTGGTTATTATTTTAAATGATATTTTCAATAAAAAAATGAAATAAAAAAAATATCATCTGTAAGTAGAAATAAATAAATAAAGATATAAGCATAAAGTGTTGAAATCTTACCTCATGCTTTTTGTTGATTACTTAGTTCTGAAAGGAGAAGAAAAGTGTTCTCACTTAGTCAGACTGCCAGACCTGGAATTAACATGTGGAACAGATTTAAGTATTTGTGTTTACACTTAGCATTAAAGTCAGTTATGCACTCTATACACAAATAAACATCATTTTGTGTGCAGTAGAATATAGTGCAAACAGTTGCTGTATCGAAACAATACAGGAACAGAATCAGGAACAGCGCTGTTGGTTGTGTGTATGTCCAGAAATGGTGATATATATAAACACTGTGGACTGTACAGGTAAAGAGCTGTGAAGTCCCACTGAAAACACACATTATTATTTATTTATTTTACCCCGCCCGGATGTTAGCTAGTTTAGAGACCTGCGGAAAGCTCAGATGTCAGTAATAGAGACACCAATCATTATTGAGAAAATATGTAACTTAACTCCACATGGCTATGTTGAACATCAACAAGAAACACAGAGCTAATAAACTACATAATGACTTTTTTTCTTAAGGAATGAAGCAAAACTCAGCTTATCAGGGCCTGTTCAGACCTTGCATAAATATCCGATCTGGGCAATCCGATTGCAAGAGGCCAGCTTTAGGTACATGTGTTAAGACCTGGCATTAACATGCGCCCCCAAATGCGTCCCTAAATCCGATCTCAGTTTGTAAATAAATCCCGACATCATCTGGCGTCACACCGCCAAAGGAATACGGACACCGAGGCCACCTCCAAATTTAGTCAGAGATCGGATCTCTCAAGTGCGATCTCAATGGCTCCCGGGGGTGTTCACGTCCGTCTTTTACGTGATCGGATCGCCCAGATTGGATTTTAATGCAAGGTCTGAACAGACCCCAAGAGGACGTAAGTTGAGTATGTGGCCCATCAATGTGGGCCAGGATGCGTTGTATGTTCACCCTGCTAAGGAATGTGGTCACAGGCAGCCCAGTCTGAGTTATTGGATCTCAAGTGTTCCTTGGGTGTGTTCACAGCTGTACTTTAAGCTTGCCACTTGCGACCGGCTCATTCTGGACACGTTACCCACATTTTTTTCCTTCCTTAAGTCAGTTTGTCTTACATTTACTGTGGATTAAGTGAATACGTGTCATTGGTTGTCACCTCCCTCCCCCCAAAGCAGGTGTGGATCTACTAAGCATGGACGGGATGCGGTAGGAGTGCAAGTGAATGAACTACTCCACCAGTTTCCAGATTCTTTTGTGTGCATTTAACAGCAGATGACGGGAGTGAGGTAAAACTAGCCATATACGTATTTACAAGCCAGCCAAGATTCATGGTCAAACATCTTCTACGCAGTCAATGAGCATATTGAACATGACCTGACGAAGACTCAACAACTGAAAATCATCACAAACATATTCAGGTTACAGTTACAGGTATGTCATGAGTAAAGCTTGAAGTGCAGACTCTTAGCTTTAACATGCATGCATATCTGAATGTAGAATATTTCACTTTATTACCTTCAAAAACTCTGATAAACATTGCTTCATTTGGCAATTAATCTGAGCAGACAGTGTGTCCCTATACACTCCAGAATTCATCTGGTTTATAATGTGACCAGTATTACTAATGACCCATTTTAAGCCATGTAGCCTCTGCCACTGCCTCCATCATGTTTTACAGATGATGTTGCATGCTTCAGACCTTATCCATATGTTTCCTGTCATTCTAGTACAGGTTGATCTTTATTTCATCTATCCAAAGAATGCTATTCTAGAACTGGTCTGGCTATTTTATGTTTTTCATCTTTTTTTTTTTTTTTGGCAAACCATATAATCCGACCTTTGTATTTTTGAGGCCTATAGATGCTGTGCACCTTGTGGTGACCCCTTTGTTGCTTTTGTGAAGCCTTCTCTTTGTGGTAGACTTGGATAAAAATATGCCTACCTCCTGGAGAGTGCTAGTCCCTTGTCCTGATGTAGTGAAGTAGTGATGTAGATATTCCTTTACCGTGAAGAGGATCCTGCAATCATTTGTTATTGTTGTCTCGCGTGAACATTTTTTAACGTGTGTTCTTTGTATCTCAGTTAGCTCTGGTCCTGAATGTACCAAACTGTTGATCTGGCCACTCCTAATGTTGCTGCATGCAGCCTAAGGATTCACGTTCATTGAGAGCTCCTTTGACCACATGTTGTGGGTTCACAACAGCCTGATATGCATGCAGACCGAAGCGGTGTGTTGAAAGTAGAACTTCAACACTGTGGATGTGACCAGTTTTAATGCCACTACTTCAGAAGGATTGCCTCAGACCATCTCTGCCATTCTCTCATTGATCGGTGAGTGAAAGTCCATTTATTTTGGGCAATTCGTAACTGTTACTATAACACTACTAATACATTTCACCATGTTATACTTCAAATGCTACAGAGGTTAATTTTAAAGAACGAATAGATGCAAAGAAAGAACAGAAAGAGTGAAAAGGGCAGTGCAAAACTTTAAATAGTAGACAATATGGACATTACAACAACACAAAACTGAAGGCAAATCATACTCAAAAATGTCTAATGATGTGCTATCATCACTCAGATTTCATCTCTGCTGGGCTTGCTTTTCATTCTCTGGGTTCCCTACGGGGGTGCTTTGGGATTTCAACAGCTTGTGCTGCTGCCCCCAAGTGGTGAAAAATACATTTTAGCAGTCTAACCAAGTTGTTTTTCAACCTACAAAAACACTAAAAGCGTAATCATACTGTTGCCAGGTCAGTCAGTTAAAGGAGGCAGTGACCAAGATTTGTTGATCCACCTTTAATGGATCCCATTTAGCCCGGACGGCATAATATTACTGCACCTTACACGCTGAGAGCGCCCGCTCCAAGTGATGGTCCCGCATTTGAAAGGGGTTAGCAGGCCTCAGCTGGAGGGCTTTGCTGTATTCTGTGAAAAACAGCAAGTATTTTAGTCCAGGCTAAGAGTACACAGGGGGAGCAAAACAAAGTGTCAAACAGTAGAGGAGCGCTGACTGGATACTTTACGACTCGCAGAAAGAGCAGCAGCAGGTTCCAACCGCCACAATAACAACTGTGAAAAATTCAATTCCCCCTGCCTTTCCCACTCAGACTGTGGAGGATTAAAGCCCGAGACACACACCCGGCAACCCGCTGGTCCTCCTCGGCTCTCTCACAGGACCCCATCATACAGGAGCCATTCAGAGGGTGACCATTCTTAATGCCTGACTTATGCCCACGATGCCATTGTGGTGATCTCTGCACAGCAATCCTCTTTAAACTCTTTTTCTATTACTCCCTCCATCCAATATTGTTTTTGTTTTTTTCCTCTGTCTTTTTTTTACTGTATATCTAATCGGAATGACAAGTCCCACCTTTCTCATCCCCCCTTTGTGCTCCATTTTCTTTTCCTGCATCTACCACAGGGAGCAAAGCGAGGTCGACCTGTGTGTTTACATTAGTGTGGTGCCTCATTCCTACTGTGATATTGATGTGGCATTAGCTGGCCTGGGACGAGAGAGGCACAGAGAAGGGAGAGGCTAAAAAGATGAGTTTTCAGAGTGCTTAACAGTGGCAAGGGCCCTCAGGAACGCAGTTCGTCCCCCTCTGAGCTTTTTTCTGCCTTGCACCAAACAGGATCGGACTGGATGAGGGTAAGAAGAGATTAAAGGTACTGTGTGAGCTCTCATAAACACACATGCACACACACACACACACACACGTGTTAGATTTGGCAGTCAACAGCAACCCTACTCATCATTCCCAGAGCTGAGCGATGCAGATGATCAAAGATGGATTTTTTTCTGATATAGTTTCCACAGAGCTGCCATCATCCCCATGATGCAAATACTACTGGGTTAAAGTTATGTGTCCCAGTTACTCCAGTTAGACTGTCCTGGTGTTTATTCACAGATTGATTGACAAGTTCCAGACTAGACGGAGCCCATGAGGCCACCGAGACACTTTGATAATTTTCCATCGCAGACACATTTGTCGGAGGACCGAGCCACATTTTATTTTATTATTTTATTTAACTTATCGCTATTTTAGGTCTTTTCTATTGATCTGTGAGTTTGGACAAATGTTCCCCTTTTCATTTGCACTCATTAGAACTTGAGGATAAATGTTGAATGCACGGAAAAATACAAAATAAAACAAATGGAATAGCGATTCAGCAGAGCGTGTATAAATCTAAGAGAGGGCATCTCTTTGCACATGCACAGAATTCATCTATTCCTGGCTTCTCTGGGTTCAAAGTACTAACAAAATGAAATCATTCGTTTTAGTGTCTTTTGAACCGTTTAAAGGGATGCACAAGCAATGTTTCACGGTATTAAGTATTAATACGGAATTTGTTGTGATGCCCCCATCTGCCGTCCGACTGGCTGCACCCAAAGACCCGGAATAAAAGAAACAGATGGAAAAATACATAGCACTGGCAGAAGAAAAGCATTCTGGATGTGCTATCACATGTTGTGGAAATGGATGGTACACAGATGTGATTTCAAAGTATTTTGTGCTATATACAGTAAGTTCCCCTAACAGCTGAACACGGTGTTCAGCTTCTAGTAAATAATGTGTGGGTATAAAAGCTGGTTAAAAATACAGTCGTAGAAATGTCCTAAAAAGAATCATTCCATTTGTCTGATTGTGTTCATCTATTATTCAGGGACAAATGTAAACAGGGAAGCAGTAGTAGATGCAGCAGGGACATATTTGGACCCTGAATGCCACACGGAAAAGCCTTTACAGTTGGGAACTAGGACAAGACTGCAAGTTGTGTTAAGAGCTTGTGAAACTCTTAACAGCTTCAGAAAATACTTCTTGTCTCTCAATCCCTATATATAGAAATAAATATATATATATATATATATATATATAAATTTCTTGCAGTGTTTGCATACTGCTACCAATACAAATTATAATGTGATCACATTAAATAGTTGTCTGTAATGATCTTGTTAAATACAAAAATTAATCAAGAATTTGGGGGTTTGAGACATCAACTGATTATTATTGTAATATACAGTATACATACTTTTGTATTGGACAGTATTGGATAGTAGATAGATGTTGTAGTGTGCTTTAATTCATTCCAACATTTTCCCATTAAAATATTTTAATTTCATGTTATACTCAATAACAGCCCTTTGAATTTTTAATGACAGTGTAGGCACCAGCATCTAATTTGTATTCTTGAATTACCGTAGTGAGTAAAGTAGTGAGTTGGCTGCTGTTAGCTAGAGCTGTGACTAAACATAATGTATATGGAATTAGTTTCTACATGTAAATATTTTACCCACTGAATTGTGTCTAATACTATTTCCTAAGTTCTGCTGCTACACTATAATCAACATATTATTATTATTATAGCTAGCTATTATAGCTAGCTACTAGCTATTTTACAAATTTATGTATGTTGGATTAATAAAATAGCATGAATTTAAAAAGCTCTTCATGTTTGTGTTTGCTCAAGAATCAATACATCCTGATGTCTTTCCTGTTTTTATCTGAACATTTGTCAGAACTGCTGATATTTATATAATTTATGTTGCTTCAAAGAAAAATCTGACAACTGCAAGTAAGATGGCAATCACTTGACGTGCATACATATGTACATAGTACACAAAGCCTTTGTACAAAGTCCTCTATTCTGTAACACGGGCCAAATGAAAATGACTGTAACTAACATCACAAACTTCCTCTGCACACACAAGTTCACAAGCTTCTCTCGACAGATGAGATGGCATAGGAAGCTACTGGGGCTAATGCTTTATTTACACTACTGTCAAGAAAGCAATGGACGGCCACAAACTGACACCAGACACTTGGCAAGTGTGACGTGCTTTGTTTCAGCTCTGAATGACACAATCCTATGTTTGTTTCACGGGTTATTTTTAAACTGAATGACGGCTTCACAAGATCAAGGAACGCTTGAGCAACACTTCAGTGGTGACCTGCTGACAACGTAGCGCTGGCCGTTTTGTAAGATCTGTCTCTTCTAGTATGAACAGAGCATTTTAGCAAATAATTGTAAGAAATGCAACGATATATCGAATACTCTATACAACCACACCAATCAGGCATAACATTATGACCCCTGACAGGAGAAGTGAATAACATTGACCATCTTGTAACAATTCAGTGTTCTGCTGGGAAACTTTACATCCAGCAGAACATTGAATTCATGTGGATGTTACTTAGACATGTAGCACCCACCTAGACCAGACCAGGCACCCCCACCCCATAGCAATGACTCCACAAATCAGTTGAATTTAGTTTTAATATTTTAAATCATTCATCATTCTATATTTTCAGTGTAGATTCTGCATGATTATTCCTTTCATCATTTGTGAGTGGATATATTTTTCTCAAATAAATCTTCACTTTTTCTGGAACAATTGCATTTTACCATTGTTGAATACCAACTCTTCCTCTCCTAATCACGGCTCCACGTCGGAGAGGAGATCATAAAGCCTGAAAGCGCACGGTAATCAATTCCTGAACATTTATAGAGATTAATATGTGTGCAGTCTGATGTCTCTCATGTTTCATGCGCCGTGCCCAGAGTCTGCCGTTCCTACCAAGCAACGGTGCTGGATTCCACTGAAATTTGTCTCTGGCACCAAACAAGAAAAAAGTCGTACATCAAACTGACACAGCAACATTATACTGGAATCAGAATAGTTGATGGTCTATAAACTCAATCTGGTGACTCTAAATGGGCGTTAAATCTGCTTCAGTGAATTATGTACAAAAAAATATATAAAAATCTTGGTAGATGAGTCCAGTAGCAGTACACATGAGCTGCTTTTACTGTGTTAAAGTTGTAAAAATAATAATTATAATGATTTCATAAAAGTAATTAGAATTTCAAACCCATCTGGAGGCTTTATATCACATTTAATAGCAGATATATAATTATAAAATCACACTTTAAATGAACTTTTAGAAAACTGGGGCATATATATGTGAATAGCTTGCACGGTATTGGTTTTATACTAATTTGTGCTTTTACGTATTTAACATATACATATGTAAAATTAAATTAATAAAATAAAATAGAATATTTTCCTAAGTCCATATAGACAATGTGAGTTCATCAGACTGCGTGACAAATCTTCTGATTTCGTTTACGTGTAATGCAAAAGCCAGCAGGAAACTGGAAAGAAAAAAAAAAGAAAGACGCGATCAGATGGAGAGGCAGGTTTTTTAAGGAACCGTTTCAAGTCAATCAAGAGCAAGGATTGATGTAGCCGAGTTGTGGAAGCTTTAAGATCCTTTATCCCACTCCACTGCTGTAATTTCATGTACTCAATCCCCGCCGTCGGCCAGAACTGTGCCTGGAGGCTTCGTTCAAGGGTCAGGGTGTTCTGAGAGATTATCTTAGAGGAAAAAAAAAAAAAAAAGTGAAGGGGAAAAACTGTAACTCCCCCTCCTGCGCCCCTCTCCTTTCTCACCAACGGCTTCCATCCATAAACTTGCGCCAGCTGTTGCCCCATGCTAAACCCTGCTTAAGAGAAACAGACCTAAAAGGCCCAATCAAGGGCGCTGCTCCACCGTGAGGCTATTGCGCCACCAACGACACTGGCCAGGACCCGACAGTGCAGCACTAAATTTCATCACAAGGCAGAAATAATCACACAGACATGCGATGTGGTGGGCTCAGAGGTCCATTTACACAGACCAAAGAAGTGCACTAATTTGCCTGAAGAAAACAATAGAGTTTCTAAGTTTCAGGTTTGAAATTTTGAAAATTCAGCTTTACACAAAATTATGTTTAAAAAAAAAAAGTTTTGGATTCAAAAGTTTCAAAGTGAAACATAAATCCACTTCTTAGGAACAAAAAGTAAGGTGAAGATGCTTTTAAAAATAATCCAGCAAATGGTTTATATACACATATCAATCTAAGTGGATGAAAGTTGTGATGTATTTTGTGATATTGGTTGCTGACGGTGCAAGCTTCTACTTCAGTGCTCTGGCTGGACAATAAAGCTGTTTTTTTCTGGCAATTTAGGCTGACGGCCCCCAGACTGTAATCCCAGTCTGACAACATCATGTTGAAGATTGGGGCTCTTTAGGGGCCATGCATACCTGTTGGACCGTTCTTCTTGTAGCTGAAGACTGAAGGTAGTTCTTTATGACTCTGCCAGGCTGCTTGGGCTGCAGAATAAATGTGGGACCTATATGATCCTCTGAAGTGCCTAAAACGTGTATCACTGTTGCAAGTCGCCTTCCTGTCTCAACATTTCTCTTGTTGGCTCCGAGGGAAATGGAGTAGTGAGAAGAGTCGTCTGAGGGAAATGGCGACGTAGCGAGGAGAAGGACAAAAGAAAGGAAATCACTACGTCCATTTGCAAATACGAACACAGAAGCTGGATTGGAAGGCTGCGGGGGCGGAAAGCTCGACCGGAGCAGCGATCAGAAAGCAAGTGACAGTTTGGGGGTGAGGAAAAGGCCCGTGGGACAGACACAAACCGAGTTCAGGGAGAGGTTAGTGTGGCAAGAGGCGGGAGCCGCTGCCTCCACCCCAACTGTTCCTCCTCCACCGCAGCACCATCAGCATCATCATCATCATCACTTCCGCCGCAGTCGCCAGTGCCATCGCAAAAATCTGCATCAGCATCGTTCAACTCCCCGTGAACCCTGACGAGTCCGTTAATATGGCCACAGGGTCAGGAGGTTTTGGGGCTGAGTTGTTTGTGTTTTAATCCATAATGCCCAGGGTGAATCAGGGGCCACGCTGACCTGAAATAACTTCTGTGTTTTAGGAGACGAATGGTTGTGTTCGCTACTGTCTTAAATCCAAAACACTGATTGGCTTTAGATGAATATAAAATACCCAACATAAAAAGATTATGTCTACTCATCAGTATAAACTGTAACTACAGTAATACACAAATATGTCATAGTATATGATAATCCAGCATGTATTATACACAACGAAATATATATTTAAATGTGTTTTGTCTCTCTGTATGCACAAATATACTGTAAATAAAATATCTGTTAATATATACATGCACATATGCAAGTGTATTATAAAGCCTTATAAAGTACACCGTTGCCCATAAAGTTGGAATAAAATATTTTTTAACTCTTCCCGTGAAATGATTGTGACAGTGTGATTTCTTTTTTTTATAGATAATGTGTTAATCTTTTCAAAACTTTATTGATCAATGTCTTCCAAACATATTACAGGTGTGTATAATAGGAATAAATGAAAAAAAAGTATCTAAAAAAAACAAAATTATTCCAACAGTGTATTATTTCTTACATATATATATGAAATGGCAAAAAGTTATTTTAATAAACATATTATTATTGCATCTTATATATATTAAATACTGTATATAGCTGAAATTTAAGTCTTATACCCCTTTATGCTCAATATTTAATAAATGTATTTACTAATTATAAATACCAATATAAGTAACGTAATGTACATATATATATATATCTCAATATTCAAATATGGTGCAAACAATAGACGCTGTTGTCCATAAAGTTAGAATATTTTAGTTTTCAGATAAATTCCTCTTTTTATTCCTATTTATATAAATCACGCTGTCACAATTATTTCATCAGAAGAGGAGAAACATATTTTATTCCAGCGTTATGGACAACAGTGTATACGTATGTGTGTGTATAAATTAGAACCATCTTTTTTCTGTATTCTAATAATAACAAATAACAACAAAAACTTAATTTCTAATAATTTCACCACTTCAGCTTCATTTTCATAAATTCCATTTAAATTTTAACTAACCTATTCTAGTGCATATACAAAGTGTCAATTCCTAAATTATACAACGTATAATACATACAAAAGTAATAAATAATAATACTATCTGTTTTCAAAATACAATGAATTATTTATCTGAAAAAAAATCAGTATTCATATTCCCATATAAAATAAAACCCAGAGGCATGCTTTTCATTTGTGATTTTATTTAATCTTTTCAAACAGGTTATACAATAAAACTATACTTTTTTTTTTTTACAGTTGTTACATTTTATGAGCAGTTTGCAATTAATTTCATTTACCCTTCTCTTTTATTTATTGAAAAAATAAATTTAAAAGAAATAAATAAGTATATTTATTTATATTCAGGTTTCAGGAGACCAACTTAATAATTTTGAATAATATTTTTGAGTTTTTGTTTTTTAATTCCCTGTCCGTCTGATATGACCAAAACAGCGTAGATACACACAATCTTGAGAAAAAAAAATATATAAATAAATAAATGAATGAAAAAAACATTTGTGTCTTCCCAGAAAGCCCCCCTGCTTTGGGCCTTTGGTTTCCCAGACCCTGGCAACCAGACACATCACATAATATGAGATAATTAAAAAGCCCGCGGAGCGATTAGTTTATTCACACACACGTGGGGGGACAGCGATGGTAGCCTGAACCTGGCTTCAGTAATCTCCCAAATATAGAGTGTTGGCCTCATCCAATCGCTCGGCCTGATCTGCCCAGCTCCCACAGATACAAGTGGGTTCATGTGGAGTTCATCATGGCCGCCATGGCGGACGATCGACCGAATGTGACGGCGCAATGTCTGCAGCGGTAAACTTTGTTTTGCTGCTGAAGACTCCCTGCCTCCTTGAAGTACCTGTCGAGATGAGAGTTGTCATTAGGCATGCAATTTTTGCTCTTTCACATTTAGACATGTTTCATAGCTTCTTTGCCGTTCCGTGATGCTGATGCTTTGACACGCGCTCACTTGAGCTGTACGTGGCTTCAGTCTTGATCTCATAAAAAATTGTTTCCAAGCCATAAGCCACCACATTACACGAACCTAGATATTGAAATCCTTAAAAGGAATAATCTGCGTCTGTCCTGCTTTTGCGTGTGGCGTTTGACTGGGACACTGCTGCCATCAGCAGGGCACTGAGTGATCCCTGCATTTCAAATCAGACCCATCAATCAGAATAGCCCTACATTAGATGGCACAGATTCCCCGCCAGAGACGTCTTTATTTCCACCCCTTTCCACCACAGGCGTCCGCGTGATGCAGGAACATGTGAAGTGACAGCAGGACAGAGGACGTGTGCCCGAGTGTCTCGTGTTCAAAAGCAGTTTGTATTCCCCTTTACATTCTTCGTCTCCCCTGAGGGTAATAAAGGTTTAATAACTTAGTGGCCACAGACAGAGTGCAAACACTCTACCTCGTGTTGTCAAGCAATGATTGCAGAGAAATAACTAAGCCAGACTCTGATGCGTTGTTTTGCTATCCTCATTGGCCACTGCGCTCTTAGTAAAAATTAAAGTCATCTGAATACATTTACAAGTACTTGTGCGATGACTGAGTGTCCCGAGTCCCATTAATGTGAAAATATTCAGAAAACTTAAAGAAGCAATGGCAACATAAATATCTTGCACAAATGACAACAACAACCCTTTACACTGTAGCATTACTATTGTCTTAATACAAAGTAGATGCTGTAAAAGAGTAAAAATGGTATATATTGTACTATATACCAAATACTGGCGAGTGGTTTAATTTCTAACGCTGCTCCATATTTTATGTGCTTTCTATTTATTTTATAAAATAATCTGCCAGTGTGTGTTTCAAAGCAATGTGTGAGCACTGGTCCAACAGAGGAGCGGCTGTAAGAATACACACTTTCATGCTGTATGAAAACCCAAGTAAGAGATATGGAAGGATGCAACACTGACTACTATATGGCAAAGTACAGAAAACATATTAAACCTAAAATTATGATACATATATACATTTTACATTGGTAAGCAGTATTCATTTAGGACACTGCTGCGTATTTGATCATCTCACAGTGTTTTCTGTTCACGTTGCTCCTCTCACTTTAAAGCCCAGCCTGACAAAATCGGGTCTTATACGTACGTATATGCGCATAAAGAAAAAAGATAAGCGTATAATCATGTGTGACAGATTAAACAGAGTCCACAAACAAAGACTGAGGCCGACCCTGTACATGAGTTTAAGTCGATTTACATAAGAATATGATTGACGCTTGACCAGGAGAACAGGACGGCCTCTTATTGTGAAGCCCAACAAAATATTGCAAAAACGATATGACCTTATTTTGTTATTTTTCTTATTAGAACGCCTTGTACCTATTTGATTTTTATTATCATTATTATTATTGTTTCCAAGACAGTAATGTACTTTTATGATGGGTGCCGTGTTTTCTGCCAAATCAAAGTCCTCTGTATTGAAAAGCCTAAAGTTAACGTCACATTTTTTCAACAGCAAAGTCTCTCTGAACACAGGACAACGGGACACAAAAATAAAATGTGTCCATCACAACTAAAATACACGCAGCTGCTGCTTTTCAGAAATGATGATAATATATCTTTAAAAAGATGTCCACATTTTTTATATTTTTTTGTTATTGTGGCATAGACATGAATCTGGCCTACTCTCTAGTGTTACAAAATGAATCGCTTTTAAAAAAAATATTAAACAAACTGTACATTTCTTAGAAATGAAGCCAGTGAAATGATTACAAACGCTAGTTAAACGTGCCGTATCTTGTCTTTTTCGGCCTTTGCATCCTTCCCACTGTCACCATCAACGTTGCATACCTCTGAGCTGTTTAACCTATGACCTCAAGAACTGCTACATGCATACATGCATAATAAAGAGTAATCAAGAAAAGACACTCAGACCGAGCCCGGCCACTCAGTGTAAACAAACCCTGAGAATGATGATTCCAATTGTGAGTGGCAGTCCCTGCTTATGATATGGAAATAACTGCGTTTTGATTAGGCCACCAGGTTATTGAGTATAGCATAATGTGCTTCAGTGGCTAAACTCAATACAGCTCAATCAAGGGGCTGTGTGATATTTTGGTAATGATTTGGGCCAGTGGGGCTGATTGAGGAGCCATTGTCTTCATTTCTAAGCAGCCCCTCATCATATCTGTATCAAGAAGCCCGCTCCGCTCGCCAAGCTCGCCACAGAACCAAGCTGTTATGTAGGTTAGCTTCACAAATGCGCTTTAATCCAAAATCAGAAATAAATACATAAAAGTTGAGAGAGAGGTGAGTGCTCGGTCAGAGTGTCTGCACAGCCCGCACACACTGCCACAGTTGTGTCACATCCAAGCGCAGTCATTAGGACTCTGCTGATCTAATGTGGAGCGAGTGTGCCGTCTACCGTACAAACACGGCACCGATGGAAAACCACTAGCCGGACCCGCGCGCCACAGCGTAGACCCCCAGTTAGAGCCGCACATCCCATCATACAGAAATCAGTCACAATAATTGACCCTGTCATCATTAACCCATGTGTCTGCGCCACAGAGGTTACATGAAATGAACCCGAAACTTTGTTGTCAAAAACTTTCAGACCAGAAAATGCACCTATTGCATCTGAACAATGTGTTTAGATGCAATAGGTGCCAGTACATTTTTAATCTTTATACATTTTTCAAAATAACTGCAGCTAAAATACGTACATTTTCAGAAAAACAAGTTACGCATTTATTTTCCCCAAAATTAAGCAATGTACTAATTTATACACTATAGCTTATAAATATGTAGATTTGTATTTCAAATTAGAAAAAAAAATAGTTTTACAATAAATAAGTGGATATATACAAATGTTTGATTTATGTTTTTTAAAAATGTCTCCACATAAAATTCTGCATTAGTCTAATATCACGAAGGTTTTTTTTTTATTCAATTTAATTTTGAATTTTATTTTAAAATAAAACTATTTCGACTTTCATATTTTAAAAAAATCACATTAAAGTATTCTAATTAATTTATTCTGGAATTATAACCGTAGTGCTTTATTATTACAGTCAGAAAAGTTTGAGAAATACTTTTTAGTTTTAACAAAATATAAATATATATATATATATATAGAGAGAGAGAGAGAGATTTTTTTTTAAATAAAATACTTCAACTTCCTTTGTTTTTTTTTTAAATGTGGCATTTTGACGTCCATCGTTCTTACTTTATTCTTACATTATGATTTTATTTTATGAGATTCACAATGCTCTCGTGTGTGGAACTTTAACATTTTAAAGTTTAGTGTGTCGAGACATAGGGGCCCATCCGCTGCATATGTCAGGAGTTATTGGATGAAAACTGTAGCTGCTGGCTTCCCTTCCACACCACATCCGTCACAATTTAAGATCAATACTCCTCACACACCTCACTCTCTCCACAACTGGGGAATGAATACCAAAGGCGAATTAAGAGGCGTTCACCTGCCGAATCCTTGGTCTCCCCAGAACAAGGTTAGGAGCCAGAGGCTGTCATTGGTATAAAGTGTGAACTTTCCTTCGTGCGAGGCCAGGACATGGTAAAGCACCGGGGGGCAATGTGTCAGAGAAAATACTACTCCAGCCCAGCGATTGAAGTGTGGACCTAAAGCCGAGATGGAAAAGGGCAATGCAGCTCTCTCTGGCAATTGGCGACTGAAATGCTATACGCGTTGCGCTCTGAAAGTGCATTACCTTTTTCCACACATTGCTTTCAAGCCTTTCCAGCCCCACTGCTGCAATGTTACAAAAATACATCAAGAGGTGAGTATGACTTGTCTGCATTTGGGTGTGACTCCCCCTTCCCCCCACAGTTCTGTTGAACATAACTTTCTCTCTGACTTTTTCCCTGTCTCCCTGAGTGACCTCTCAGTGACCGTTCACTCCTGCACTCCAACGCACTCCTTAACACCGAAGGACCAGACACACTGAGGACATATCCACTTAGAGAAAAAGCAGAAATATGTTGGTTTCCTTTTTTTTTTTTTCATTTCAAAATGTTTTACTTTTCCGTCACACATAAATGTTTAATGCAAAGTGACACAAGTGCAAAGCATGTACACAAATTACAATTGTCAGAAAAAAAAGCATGTAAACTCAGCTACAGGTCAGTAACACTGTCTATGCACTTATTACTTTTTAAGCTATTTGAAATTATTTATAAGATGCTGGTTGACAATAACACTTAAATTGTCATGCCAGTCTTTTCTTTAAAGGACCACCGCTCCAGATTGTATTCTATGATGCTTTATATGTATTGAGAAAATCAAAAACACTAACAATACATTTACTTGGTTTGAGTAAAAGCTAATCTTAACAATTAAAAACTTTACACGATACAAAACACGGGCGCCGTGATGAACTGGGAATTATAGGAAAACGATACGACTAAAACACACTCCTATGTTTTTAAATTCTACTTTCTGAAAGTGAAAGTCAAGATACAAAATTGTGGCTATAAAAATAGATATACGTCTCACAAGTTTGACTTTGTTTTATTTCTAATTTCAATCAAACACTGGGTGATTAAGTGTGAAAATAAAGAAGGTGAGCATATATGATATATATGAAAAATACTTTAAAAAAATCATCTAGTTGTGAGCAGAGATAAACTAAACTGGAATGTTGTCATGATGGTAATTTAACATTTTTAGCTCTGCTAAATATGAAAGTTACTAAATAACCGTAAACTATCATGTTATGTTAATGTAGGTGATTTTATCCTGATTTTTTTCACACACAAAAAAAATCTTTTTAATATATCTGACATTTTTCCTATTCAAAAAAATCTGTTCAAATGAAAAATAAAAATAAATCACTGCTTTGCAAAACCGTATAACCCTGAAAAAGGAAAACATCTGATTGCTGATACGGTTATAAATGGTGCTGTGTTTGATGCAGCAGGGGTAAAAGAGGTGGACTAAAAAAAGAGAAAATATGATATATCATGCATTCTGCTTATGGTCTTCACTGTAGAGCGCACATTATACCCATTATTCTAATATGAGCTAAACCATGAACAAATGAGGCCAAATGCCCGGAGTGACCATCCACCTGGGACCTCAACAGCGCACACAAATACAGCTTTACCTGGTTATATAAAAATATAAGAACAGCATATGACATTACAGAGGGAGAGAGAGAGATTCCAACAATAATCATGGACTATAGCTGAAGGGCCACTGCACTCTCTGGCACATGCTGGCCTACATACACCCTGAGTGAACTTTAACAAAAAGAAAAAAAAGGATGGGCTGGCTTTCTGTTCCTCCTGTCCTTTGTGTGTTCTATGTACAGCTGAGTATGTATAAGTATAATATAACACATTTTCAACTATGAGAAATACTCCGAACTGAGGGTTGGTGGAGTTTTTATTTTCCAGGCTGTCAGGACGCAGCCCAGCTGCAACGTGATAGCATGCAATCATATAGGTATGGCTGTAATTTCTGCTCCTGCCTGATGATAATTGCCAGCTTGGCTCTTCAGGATGCTCCGCCAGCTCGCCCGCACGCAGATCCTGTTTAGCTGCAGAAAAACAACCGACTTTTGACCCTATCTTTTATCAGCCTCCCATCCCCTGAGCGAACGTCTGAAACGCTGAGCGGCTGTTGTGTCTGATGGTGGTGACGAATGATGAATCATTCACGGTGGCCTTTGAAACAATGAAATTCGTGTGCGTTGCCTGCACAGTCAGTATGTTAGATCTGTACCGTAGGTGAATGCTGATCAAACAATTTAAATAACCATGTGCACGATAGACTGGTTAAATTGAGCAGAAGGTACTAGCACTAGAAGTGTATGTATGTGTGTGTATATAAATGTGTGTTGTATAAATGACAACAAAAAGTCTAAAATGTATAATTTTAGTCATATCGCTATCGTACGCAAAGTATAAAATAAAGCTAGCATGCAACCTGGCTGCAGTACTATGTGTAGTCGTATACTTATAAATACCTATAAATATAGAAATAAATGTATATGATATTAACGTGTCGCTGTCTGTCGTTATTATATTATCATTGTATGTATTCTGTATTAGTCTCATCTTAACGCACAATTGTAATGTAGCTGCAATACGGGAGCTAATTTCAAATACTCTCCATACCGCGGCCGTCCGCAGCTGATCTGCCATTCAAATGACTTTTTATTTTTTCAAAGCTTGTACGCTTTTTCATCGTCAATTCTAGTTGATATTTATTATTGAGGTTGTAGTCACCGAGTTTGCACACGCATGCCAAATACGTAACATGGTGTTAGCGCGACACAACAGTAAGTCAATTCCTTCATTTGAGGAATTGAGGAATAACCGTGTGACATTTGTCGAGACAGATGTTGCACCTACGCTCTAAAACAGACTAAGATATACAATACGAGACTACGATATTAAAAAAAAAAAAATAAATAGCATAGCAATAGAATAATAAATTTAAAATGAGATAAATGTATTAACATTAAATGAAGCATGCAGGACAGAATCTATAATCAATTACATAACGACAGTCTTCATCATTTAAAAGCAAGGCCGCAATTTAAAACGTGTACCAAGATAGATAGGAGCAGAAGGACGGTAGCAGTTTAGGTTCAGTAGCAGTAGCATCAGTTGTAATATACAAGCTATATTGGTAGGAATAACCAAATATAGAGAGGCAGCAGCATAAACAGTAGCAGTAAATTAAGAGGAACAAGCAGAAGTGTTTCAAAAGAGGGCTGCAGTTGTTTGTAATAATTGAACATAAGTGGTGTTAACAGGGCATAATTCTATTATTAATAACGAGCATTACGTGATTGAGGCTGTAGTGTTTCAGCGAGGAAAGAGAAAACACCACCGACTAATGTGAACAGACAGAAGCTAGAGGACAAACTGAATAAAGATTGATTCCCAAGTTTCAGTGTGGAGAAAATAGGTCAGCCGGTGTTAATGTAACTGAACTTTTGACCTGCGTGAAGTGGCGCTACTGTTTGAAGAAAACGCTCACCTTTTTCCTCCGAAGCCTACTTTGACGACATTGTTGCTGATTTCATTCACTTTTGCGACTTCTGAGTGAGCAGTTCAGAAACATTAAGGCAAACTGGGCCGCAGACCGCAGAGATGATAAATCATTCATCTACAAAGATCAGTGCTTTTACTTCAGCTGATTGAGGTACAGTCTAATTAAATAACTTTTTTTTTATATTATTGTACAAAAGTCTGCTCATCTCCAATGCTCTGTTTCATCACAACAGAAAGAGGCTTGGATTTTTTTTTTATTATTTTGCGGGGCTATTTGCGTCACGTCCTTACGCAGCTTCTGACCTAATTTCTGTCTACAGCAAACCTCCATTTAATAAGGCCAAGCGGCTGCTCCGTGTACACAAGTAACAAGATGGCGGCATACGGTACCTTGCATCTCGTTCATCTCTTCCACCTCTTCTTTCTTTTAGACAAAGACAGAGCCACCTTGACGGGGTTTCGGCCAGAACTGTGAGGCTGTCATTTTACATTAACTCCACACTGTTACCGGACGCCAGACACCTCTCCATAACTATTCCACCTCAAAGATGAGTCCAAATTAACAAAACCTAGTCCTGCTGTCAGTGACATAAAATAATTTTACAAAAATACATTTGGGCTGCGTGTCCCTCTCCCGTGTTTGCCTCGCTGTGTCTTTTTTGAGTGCTATTTCAAGCCCTCGCTCTCTCTGCGGCGGGGCTCATAATATCAGATTGCACAGCCGCTCTTGGCCAAATGTGAATTTTATACTCTAGTGAACACAGGCTTTACACTTTCATTAGCTCACATTCTCCTCAGCAGCGCAAATGCCATGTCACTGGTTGAGGACGGGAGGAGGGGAAGGAGTGGGGGCCTCACTATGCCCAACGGGGTGGAGGAAGATTTGAGTCCCGGACAAGGAAAGGGCGCTTCCGGAAAGTACAGTTTGCCTTGTGGCGTGGGGGCCACATTCCATCTGCTGTGGAGGGGGGGACGTACAATATAATATATTCACATATTACTAATGTACTACTTCTAGGTATGAATGAAGTTCATGAGTTGTCCGAAGTGAAAGTCATCTATAGGCTGTCTGTGTCTCCGCAGGGGTGACACGCTTGACCTGACATTGTTATGCTCCTTTTTTGCATGAACAAACTTCAGCCGTGCCGCCCTGAACAATTTCTAATAGATGTTTATTTGAGAAAAAGAAAAAAAAAGAAGAAAAGAAAGTCCTTGCTGTAAAGAAAAAAAAGGCCATAACATAGATTATGGTACAAAACTGAAGAAAATGATATCACGTGATTCAGGTCACATGGTTTTGGGACAAACCAATTTCTGTTACAGAGGGGATTTCTGTTAGTAACAACATAGATGGCATAACTTAAGTACGTAGAATCTTTAAGTAAATTAAAAATAGCGTTGACTTTAATTGCATTTCCATAATCTTGAAACCAAAAAACTCTGAAGTGATGATCTAACAGTTTAAAGGAATCATGACAGGCTAAATGACACATGGCGCAGAATATTTTTGTTATACCATATATGTTTCTGCATAATCAATGAAGTGTGAGGAAAGAAAAAATATCAATATTAGGTGTTAAATAACCCTTAAATAACATTATTAGCATATTCTAGTTGCCTAGCTAACCATCCACATATCAACTACTTTTTCCCCGCGGGTTGTGCTCTTAGCTTTGTGTGGAGGGCCACAGTTCACTGCCTGGTAATCACTGTGCAGAATGCTTGCAAATGAAGCTCAGCACAAGTTCCACCAGGAAGATTTATCTTTAACTTTGCTCGTTCACAACTCTTCTTTCTTCTCACTTATCACATCAGCTGACTCATGGGAGTTTCCAACTTAACCAGTGATATTTGTGCACAATCTCAAACAGCCAATCGGGTCGCTGCTGTCAGACTGCTCTCTTCTTCTGTCAGCTGTCATTCACCTCCAGTCTTCACATCCAGGATGCCGGTCGAGCTCACCAGAGGCCTCATCTTCTCCTCACCACCACTACCTGGCCTTGTGTCCCCCATGAGGCATATGGAAGGAAGGACGTTTCTCCTAAATGATACCAACAAGAGATAGCAGTGCCTGTTTGTTTCTGAGACACTTCAACTTCACTTCGTCTTGTGATGCTGGTCACATGATTTTGGGGTGGTGTTCTCTTAGTAACATAGTGGACAGTTTTAGGGACATGGCCAAATTAAGACATTTAGATCATTTAAATAAGGGTTCATTTGTATAATAAATTTAATTTAACTTTAGCAGCATGTCTTCATTATCTCGAAATCTCATTAACATGCTTGAAACAAGTCGTCTACAAGGTTTTTGGTATTTGGAACACTTGTACGAGCAAACCTCAGAAGAAAAGTTATAGTGTATTAGTTTTACTTAATATTGCTTTCAAAAATACTCCCTTGTAAATCAGTTATGATTCTAGTCAAGCTAAACACTGTAATTTTATCATTGCTGAGCTTCTGCATTAAAAAGATTAAATGTATCATATTTCATTGATTTCATATTTTTTTCTTTTTCTTTTTACTCAATGACTTGCTTGTTTTCTGATTAAAACCTATGCCATACCAGAACATCTAAAAAGTAATGGGGATATGTGTGGATCGGTAAATGGAGGGGGGGGCAGAGGAGAACGAAAATCATTTGTGTCAGTACTCCCCCTGAGAGATGAAAGCAAATGCTGGCTGTGTCTTAGTCTATTAGGGTAAGGAGTGGTGTTTGGCCTAATCCCCATCCCCCCTCCTCTCTGCCAGACATGGATGGTCAGAAAATACTGCCTCGCACAGAGCTGCCCTTCTCACTTGAGAGAATTAACTTTCACTCGGGCTCTGTGGACCATAATGCCAGGTATTTGTGTGACTTTTACCCCTGCATGTTTCCAATTATCTGCCCGCTGGACTGTGGCGGCGAGGGCCGCTCCGACAAGATGGTGACATCTCTCGGGGGCTCCGTCAGGCGCCTGGGTGACAGCGCCGAGTTGTCATCTCCTCGTCAGTGTCTGTCTCCTGCATGCTCTTATTTTGAAACAAATCCTCCAGTTTGCTGGGACCCGTCTCCCGTGGCCCCGATGCTCCTATGACATAGAGGGGACAGTTTGAAGTTTATGGTCACCGGGGGCGAGGCAGATACAAGCCACTTCCTTTTTAAGGTTCGTATCTTAGTTTTCCTTTTTCTTTTTTCTCCATGTGGTAAAGAGGAGCGGGTTCAGGCGGAGGGCAGCGATTACAGATTTGAATGAAGCTAAAATGGAAACATCTTCAGGGCACACTCTGCCCTGTCAGCCTCATTTTCCTCCAGTGGAGCCGACGAGTGCGGCTGGACCGTCCCTCACAGCGCTCTTCCCTCCTTTTTTTTTTTTTTTTTTTCCCATACTGCTTTACATCCACATCTTTATCCCTCCCTTTATTCAAGCCCAGCCAGGTCAGGGTTGACATACAGAGACCCCCTCCGCCCCTCCTGCAGCACACACACACACAAACACACACTTTGTCCATTGTCAGCAGCGCCGAAAGCAGATTTGCTCTTTAAGCTAATGGGCCGTTATGTGAAACAGACCTGATTACTGCCTGACAGAAGGAATTAAGGCCATCCAGAGCTAAACGAGTGCTCCAGCATCCATGACCTGGCACAACCACTTAGGGTGAATTTTATTTATACTGCACTCTGTAAACATGCGGCTGAAATATTAAGGAGCACGGGAGAAAAGAAAAGTGAAACTCATGATATTTAACATTGGTGGTGTGTCATATCGATTTGACTTGAGATTGTTAGTAACTCATCAAATTAGGTATATTTAGGGGAATGTTCCTCAGAAACGTCACCCTATGAAACAAAGAAATGCGCTTTGTAGTTCCTTAAATAGCAGCTTGTTCCGACGTCGACCTTGTTTATCTATAAAAACTGGAAAGAAAGACATTTAGTTTAATATTAAATGGTGACTGGATTTGTGATATCAAGTTTTAAGAGTTTTCAAAGTCAACTTTTCAAGTTAGAAAAACTCAGATAGTGTGTGAGAAACCTGTGCCCCTCAGCCCACACCATGAGAACTCAAGAGTTGAAATTAAGTGTAAGGGAAATATGAAATGAATTTAATGAAATAGAATTTTAGGCCAAAATAAATTTAAAGAACTATTGACTGTGGTATATTGTGGTTTTGATATATTTGTAGAGGAGTCAGATTTCTATGTTCTCCTAAAGAACCATTCAATAATTCATGTCATTTCAATGTAGAACCACTGCAATCCAGTCTTTTTTAATTCTAATTTTATACTTATTTTATATGCATAAATTCCATATATATATATATATATATATATATATTTTATTATTATTATTTTTGCAAAGGAAAAACAAGAAGCACAATTAATCTAAACATTTGTCATTGACAAAATAGTTATTTAAGTTAAAAAAAAAATGTCCCTGTATAACTACAGCACCTAATGGATTAGTAGAAGAAAGCACAAACATTTCCAAAGCAGCCGGATCAGTTATTTTCAGCATTTAGCCTCTTCTTGAGATTCTTAAATTATATCATGAAAATAGCCTCTTCTTGTATTTGCAGTGATTTCTTTGGGTGTTTTTTTTTTTTTTTTTTAATTTAATTTAATTTAATTTCCTCTGCTTGGTTATATCTAAAAGCGGGTGAGTCACATCCGCTTGTTTTATAACACATTTTACGGTTTAGCCGGTTTATTTTATGTCATGTTTTGGTGAAAAACAGCCTGCACCTGTCCTTTGTCCTTACCTCAACCATCTTGCAGGTTATTTCACTCTGACTCGTGCGAAGCTTAAAATGTTTTGCCAGGACAGACTATGCCACTTAACAAAAGATGAATGTCAGGTATCTAAGAGGAAAGGTGCAAATAAATAGCAGTGTTTCCCATACGTTGACTTTTATTTTATTTTTTTGTGGCACCTCATCATAATTTGAACACTAACCACCACATGGTAATTTTCCATTTTGTTTTTTTACTATTTAAAATAAGTAAAATTGATACGCAGCACATGGGCCCGTCTTTGCCTCGCTCTCTCTTACTCTTTTTTCCTCTCTCTGCCACAAACATCTGTGAATAGCCCTTCCTCCTGCGCACGCGCTGAATCAAGCCATGACCATGGCTTGTTGTTGGCTTTTCCCTGCAGAGAACACGGCTGGATGTGAGGAATTCACTAATCAATCCCAAGTTCACGGATGGTTAGTATGACGAACACGTCTGCACAAGTTTGTCCAAAACTGATGAGTTCAAGTTAACTCTGGTGACGTTAATCTATCTACAGTATGTTTTAAACTCAACACTGTCAGTACCGGTGACCCAGCTCTTCAAATAATCTATTCTTGACATTAATTTATGTAATACTTTATAAATAATGAGTTCTTGGAGATTATCATGATGTACATAGCTGCTTGTCAATATCGACTACTCGAGCAAATGGAGTATGAATGTTAATACTTTTACTCAAATGTGCAGCTCCTTCAATCCAGATGGATATTGATTAATTTCTATATTTGGACGCAGAAGAACTGTCCCAAGGTGGTGCAGGTATAGTCTGGAGCAGTGCTATTAGCAAAACAGACAACCTCAAAATTTAAATGAACACATGCGGGAAAGCTGAACAGCCTGACCAGTGTGACTAGCTACCCAATTAAAGTGTTTCATATATTTCAAGGCTTAAACCAGAGTCTGGAAGAGGTAGCTGTATTTAATGAAGACAAAGGTCTAGAGCAGAGGAGGACAGCAGTCAACATGGTGCTGTGGGAGAGGCAGCCAGAGCAAAAAACAACAGGTGAGACTTTAATGAAGCTCATTTTTAGTTTTCCTGACATTATCAGAAAGGTGGTAGCTCTACTTTCATAATTATACTAATAAAACTGTCCCACTTGTTCTACTTTATGAAGTATATTTTTTTTGGATAGCAAAGTAAAGCAAGCAAGGCCAACTCTGTATAAGCAACTTTTTTTTTAAGATTAATTAGTTAACAAGCTTCATTTTAGCGTTCCTCAAGTCATTATCTGTGTGGGTGATCAGCTTAACTTTGAGTTTCAATTGTCCAAATGTGTCATTTTAATTTAGATTTACATTTATTCACTTACAGCGTAAGGTTTTTAGCTAGGATGAGGATGTCATCCTCTTTTTTGACAATTATGTGATTATGCACTATTTGTACCAGGTTTGTGCCTAAAAGACATTCCCAGAATGCACCACTCTAGTACTTAGTGCTATTTTGACACAGCAAGTAAGAAGAAAAACATGATTTCTCAGAAACAATGTTGGAACATTTTGTTGCTGTTCAAAGTAAAATTACTTAGCGTAGAAAAACAACAGGGAAAATATGTTGGGACCTGCGGCTCCCTCTGCTTCGCAGATGTATTGATGTAGTGTAAATTAAGTAAAATCTATGTTCTGTGGGTGTACCAAAGCAGCTGTTATTACGTTAATACATCTTGTTAAATAAAAAAATGTACACTGTCTGTTTTGAACAAATGCATATTGATTCAAAACTATATTGAATCATGGAAAGATACAAACATATATATTTTTATTATTATTAACAGAGATTGACCTATTTAATCCATTCTTTTGTATTCAGCGAGTCTCAACAATGCAGACAATTACACCTCACCTAATAAAAGGAAAACTTCCCAGACTGCATAAAATGTTCAGTGAGTGAATAAATATACATTGAATGTAAATAGCTTTGGCAGTTGATCTCTGCTTTGGTTTCCTATACATATTTAGAAATGTACAAAGACAAAGCTACTAGCTGAATGAAAATGGGAAAAACATATTGAATTAAAAATATAGCTTTTAAACATTTCAGATCATACAGAATAGAAAACCCAATAAACTATTTCCTGTCAGATGGTGTTTTATGGTGATGGGAGTTCTAACACAAAAGTTAATGTAGCTGCTCATTTACTGGCTCCCACTTACTTGTTTTGTGTTGTTTCTTTGGTTTGTGTTGCGGCTGCTCAACCCCGTCGCATGGAAATCACATTTCTATGAGTATAAATTACACCAGCAAAGTGTTTTCCCTCCCCACCAAAATGCCATTATCATTGCAGTACATTATTAAACTTTTGATGGTAGTGTATGTTCTCTAAAATGTGTACCATTCAGAACAGTATCACATGCTATTGACAATTAGTGTTCTTTAAAATCTGTAAAGTTTATCTTTGATTCTGCTATTTATTCATATGCATCTTGAGGTTCCATATTCAGACTTGACAGTGCTCCTAAAGCAGTAGCATAATGTTGCCATGTCACATGAGCAGGCTGGTGTGACCGCGTATGTGTAGATGGAATTTTGGCCTGCTGCAGGGGCTGATGGGAAGCCCCCACGGGTGAAATAGCTCCACATTAAATAGTTGAGTTGTGGGTCACATGCTGTCGCTCCCCATCCATCAGCTCACTTCCACTCCGGTAACAGTGGAGTGAAGGGGGAGCTTTACAAAAGAAAAAGAAAAAAGAAAAAGGCGAAGGAGGAAGAAGGTGGGTGAGGTTAGCAGGAGGGCAGTCATGTGACATAGCATGTCCAATCACTGCGCAGTGACCTCAGAGATCTGCAGGTGTTGAAGTGGAAGTGATGCATCAAAAGGTTGCTTTTCTCTTCAGGTCTCAAAACCTAATCCATGGCAAAACACTGGTATGTACAGAGGAATTAAAACACTGAATGGTCTGTGGAAACAACACACCCTGCTGACTCTTATGCACTCATGTCTCATTAACACTTAGGGCAAAGAATGGGTTCATTGCTAGGTTCAATGTTGCGTTTTAGTCTTCTTTTTTCTTTCCCCCCCTTAAGTATTAATGTTTTGCATTCACATGGAGCATTTGCCTGTTTAGAAGAATCATTTGCTACCTAGCCTACTTGAGGCTATTGGGGAACCACATAAATAACTAGCTGCGGCAACCTGCAGGCATAGACAGGCAACACATCTTTTTATCTCACGTAGAATGGAGTGGGTACGTACATAACCATGTCAAAGTCTGGATGTTGAACAAAAAGCAGCAGGGAGTTATACTGCAACAGCCGTGCGTGTCTGTTTGCAGCCAAGTTCAAATGTATTTGACCTCATTTAGCGATTGCACGTCAAATCAGAAGTCCAGATTTATGGAGATGTTCTCCCAGCAAACCAGGAAAACAAAAATCACCATAAATAAATACTAAAGGTCACGCAAACGAGACTTTCCGTCGCGAGGCTGCAACATCAAATAAATCATGAATGAGGCTTAATGGGAATTTTCTCCGGTGCCCCGGCCCCCTCTGCAGACCCCTGTTTAAAAAGAGGAGCTTGAATGAAATGTGAGACAAATTCAATAATTGAGTATCATGTGTACACAAGCAAACACACACCGCTCTGTGTCTTCTTGGTGGGTGCTTCAGACCTCGAGGCAATGTTAAAGTCTGCCTCAGTAGCTGTGCTGTTGGAATAATATTCCAGGCTTGCTCTTGGATTTCATTTGCTTACATAGCACATTTTGCTTACATCGCATGCATGGTTTCACTAGAAAGTTTTGTCATGTCTATTTGCAGCAGGCGTTCTACTTTCACCACTAGTTGCTTTTAATGTTGTTAATGAGGAAACTCAAGAGTTTTCTACTGATGTACTCCCTGTATAACGAGTCACATTAAATAAAAGATGAAAAACGAATTTCATGTAAGTATAACATCATCCAAACACTTCCAAAATTACTTGCATAGAAATTGTTGTGTGAAAGCTCTTGCTAAGACTTAATGGTTGCTAGCTAGCTAGCAGTAATAGATAAGTTTAGCATGTCTGTTGTTAACCCAAGTTGCCACGCTGAGTCCACACACTACATACAATTGTGACCCATCTGTCACCACAACCTGCCAGCCCAAACCCTATTTTAGTGTGTTCAACAGCTCTCTGCACAGGCAGACGAGCCAGTTGAATGTCGAGTAGTTTAGCTAGCTAACTTGTCTGTCGTAAAAATGTCATAGCAGGATGGTGTGCCCCCAGAGCTTGACAGAGCGGTTCATTAAATGTAGGCTATAGTGGAATAAACAATGTGAGCCATCATATCTGCTCCCAGTGGCACAGGTTACTTATTTATCATCCGCCTACCCAATTACCCACCTTATTTAGAAAGCATTTTAGATAGGTAGCTAGATTTAGAATATGTAATACCAGTATACTGTGGGTGCTTGCAGTTTACAGTGAGCAGGCGTAACATTATGACCACCTTCCTTCCTACCATCAAGGAGTGTCATTGCTATGGGGTGGGGGTGTCTGGTCTGGTCTGGTCTAGGTGGGTGGTACATGTCTAAGTAATATCCACATGAATGACAGGTTCAAAAGTTTCCCAGCAGAACATTGATTTGTCACAAGATGGTCAATGTTATTTATTTCACCTGTCAGTGGTTTTATTGTTGTGGCTGATCGTGTAGTTTAGTATATTATTGCAATTTTTAGAGCTGCTCCTGATAAGCTGGGCATTACTAGTTTCCCAGAATCATGTCTCATGACTGCAGACTTGAGCAATCCCATCCTTGCTGTACCTGTATGTATATGCTTTTACAGTAATCCAGAACACTGTGCACTGATAACACATCCGACATTTGTAATACCCCAAGCAAAGGATGTACTATAAATATTTTCAAATTGGCAGAGACAGACAATTGAACTACAAAAAAAAAAAAAAAAAGAAACAAAAAATAATAAAGTGAAACCTTGAACTTCTTTGCTGCAAGCATTTTGGTTACTTAATGTAATTTCCCGTCATTCTGTGCCTGTGGGCTTGCAGTATGTAATAAATGGAAGGGGTGAATCAATAAATAAAGTTTTTTGGAGCCAAGGTACATATTTTGTGGTGGACCCAAAGTCATTTGATACCATAGGGTATTATTCTGCTGAATGTGCATGAGGTTTGCGTAGCGTAGAGGACACACACAGACTCACAGAAGCACATTTAAAGGGATGGCTATTAAATTTAACATTTAGATCGGCCTGGAAGACTTGTTGCCACATTTATTTTTACAAGTGTTATCTCACACAAATCAGATTTCATAACAACACGTCTGATGAACACATAAGCAGCCTATGACTACCTCATTATGCAGCATATTGTTGTTTTTTTTTGTAATCAGCAACAGCAACATTTAAATGAAATCCATAGGAGCACAAATTATCAGTGATGCCGCATCTGGTCATAATCATGGAGATGATCAGTAAATGGACCCTGAGGTCAAGAGCAACTCTGGATATGGATATAACATCTACTACTACTACAACCACTACTATTACTAACAATAATAATAATAGGAAGAATTCAGTTAAATAATACACCGATCAGGCATAACGTTATGACCATGACAGGAGAAGCAAATAACAGTGACCATCTTGTGTCAATTCAATGTTCTGCTGGGAAACTTTTGGACCTGGCATTCATTTGGATGTTACTTAGACATGTAGCACCCATGCACCTGACCAGGCACCCCCATCCCATAGCAATGACACCCCTTGATGGCAACAGCCATCCCCAACAGGATGCAGGCTGACACAGACACACACACAAAAACGCTTTAGGAACAACAAATTCACTAGATCCCAAACTAATCAAGTATCTGTGGGATGATCCACAGAGGCCCCTCCCCTCAACCCATAGGACCCAAAGACCCCTGTAGAAAACACTCCCACCTGCCTAGCCCTAGGTGGGTGGGACTTACACTCATCAAGCAAACTGACTTCACCTGAGGTGATAAGAAACCTTAGCCATGCTCTGCTAGGCCCTTTTTTCCTTGGTCCACCAGAGCATGCTGTCTGGCTGTGGAGCTGCAAACTTTCCAGTTGATTGTTAACCTTGGATGCATTATCTGACAAATGAAACATCTGTATACAATGATCAACTTTGAACTGAGAAAAAAATAAAAGGTTGAAAGGCTCTCTTCTGGTCCTCATATTTTTGACTGATATGCCAATGTAGAAGCTATATATACAATCCAGTCACCAGCTCAACAAGTTTTTACAACCCCACTACCAACATTCTGTTGCCAGACACCACAGGACACCCTCAGAAGGCCCATGTCCATTCTCTGATGAGTCCCAACTGTTTTGGAGGCACAAGGGAGACCTGCACAATATTAGGAAGGTGGTCGTAATGTTATGCCTAATCGGTGTATATACAATTGAAGACTGAAAAGTGTCATATAATGTCCTTTGTTGCTCTTAAGGGGAGGAAAACCTTGAGACCTGCGTTTTAATTTTGGGGCTTTGAAATAAGTATTGTACCAAGTGTGGGAGAAAACAATCTCAATAGCTGTGCCTCTGCTACTTTGTATTTGTGCATTCGTCTTTTTGTTTTTGGATCCTTTGAATGGATCCATTGAAGAGTTGAACAGTATAGTGTGCGGCTTCAGATGTGTTGAAGTTCCAGATGTCCTGCAGTTGCCAATCTGGATGGTGGGAGTTAACCACCGGGGGTCACCCAGAAGTCCCAATCAAAAACTAATCAGGCCTCATGTCCCGGTGTTGGAAGTGATACACCACAGCCTCTGAATATTCAGCCACAAACATCACAGTTTCCAGACTCTGCTGGCAAGCTCAGTCCAGGAAAATACCCCGTGTTTAGAATAGCACTCTGTTTTTGCGCACTCCGGCCTGAAATTCCCCCATTGCTCTGAAATGGTCATATTCCAGGCGCCTAAGTGACACAATTTAACATTACCTCAAACTTTTCATTATTTTTAAATGTGTTTCATTTGCTAGTGTTTT
The DNA here is from genome assembly GCF_963514085.1 of Chelon labrosus. Taxonomy (NCBI): domain Eukaryota; kingdom Metazoa; phylum Chordata; class Actinopteri; order Mugiliformes; family Mugilidae; genus Chelon; species Chelon labrosus. Next base: position 28,224,086 of record NC_140341.1, read on the forward strand.
TCATTCATTTAATAACCTTACTCTAAGCTATTGATGCGGCACTGAAATATATAATGAGTTAAGTGGGGGGAACTGTACAAACAAAAGAGAGTAGATCTGACCTATCACCTCTCTCATAAAAACCCCTGTGGCTGCTTATTTTGTTTCCCTGTAAATTAAGATGATTGAATCTGAAATGAAAGGTCGGCATAATTCTTTAGATTGCAAAGTTATATCAAATTAGGCCAACACAGTTCTCTCGTTGTCAGTTTGGTGTTTGGAGCGCTTGATCTGCAGATTGAAGTTTGAGTAAACTGTGTTTGACAGCCGGCCCGGCAGAGAGGAAGAGTGAGTCTGAACGGGAAGAGGGAGAGTCACCGAACACGGATTCAGGGAAATGCTGCATGGGTTAAAGGAAAGGCGATTAAGTTACCTACTCCACCTCCAAAAAGAAAAGAAAAGTTGCAACAAACGGCCAAATAGACTGTGATTATTAGACGACTTACACAGTATGCTATATACATCCTGTACTGCCACAAGTTTATTTCAGAAAGTCACTGCAGCCTTAAAACGTGCAATTTCTATTTATGAAACACCTCATCCAGAATATTTTAAATGTTAGAGCAAAGAGCCAAAGTCTAATCTATTTTGCCACAGTGCTGCTTCAGTGACAATGAGTAACAGATTGGCTGACGACTAGTGTTCTTTTTTAAAGTATGCAATGAATACAAGTGGCTGAGCTAATATCTCAGGGGGCTTCAGTTTTGGTCAAAAGGCTGCATGAAAACATCTCCAAATCTATCGGTTGGTGGCTTTAATAGAGGGCAAGGATGCGGTGGATGGTTTCAGTCATTACTTTTACTGCAGCTTAATTGTGTGTGCTAAATAAGATGTCAGGATGAAAATGCTTGTTATGAACAGATGCAATCAGATACACAATTTTAGTAAAGACATGTTTTGTTAGCATATTAGCATGTCGAATACTTTGTACTTAGTTTGAATTTTTTTAAATTTTGAAATCAACTATCTTTAGTTCTTACCATGGCTGGACAAAAATAAAGTAACCACCTGGATTTAACTAAGCACATAGGTATGAGCCTCCTATTAGATAATTACTGCATGGATGATTATCTTTCAGCTGGCAACAAGCTATTTAACCCCAACTGATGCAATGAGTAGCTTCTCATTTCTTAACCATGTCTAAAGACACATCCTGTGGTCTTGGAAAAGATGTTAGTTTGTTTGAGAAATGTCAAATCATTGGCGTGCATCAAGCAGAGAAAACATCTAAGGAGATTGTAGAAACTACTAAAATTGGGTTAAGAACTGTCCAACACATTATTAAAAACTGGAAGGATGGTGGGGAACCATCGTCTTTGAGGAAGAAATGCGGTCGGAAAAAAATCCTGATTGATCGTGATCGGCAATCACTTAAACATTTGGTGAAATCAATGCTATGTTTAATAGTGAAAGTAAGAGCATTTCCACACGTACAGTGTGAAGGGAATTCAAGGGATTGGGACTGAACAGCTGTGTAGCCTTAAGAAAACCACTAATCAGTGAGACTTACCGGAAAAAAAAGGCTTCAATTTGCTAGGGAGCATAAAGATTGGACTCTGGAGCAATGGAAGAAGGTCATGTGGTCTGATGAGTCCAGATTTACCCTGTTCCAGAGTGATGGGGGCATCAGGGTAAGAAGAGAGGCAGATGAAGTGAACCTGAATATACTGAATGACCAGGTTATTCCATCAATGGATTTTTTCTTCCCTGATGGCACGGGCATATTCCAAGATGACAATGCAGGATTCACGGGGCTCAAATTGTGAAAGAGTGGTTCAGGGAGCATGAGACAGTGGTCAGACTCTCCCATCATCAATACAAGATCTTGGTGAAAAATGAATGCAACACTGGATGGAAATAAATCTTGCGACATTGCAGCGTCACGACTCAGTCGCAGCTGGACACAAAAAGAAGGTGACAAAACCAGGTTTATTCTGTACTGGGCAGTCAGGAAAAAAGGCAAGACTGTATGTCTTGGACACAACTTAAATACACAAGGGAAGGACAACGACACAGGTGCAAACAATCAGGGCGGGCTGCTGCAATCAGCACAAGGGAGAACACGAGGGCAGGAAGTCAAGACACCTGAAACAAAAGGAGAGGGTAAATACAACAAACTAAAACAGAAATACAACATACAAGAAATGACCTGCCCTATTCAAGGACGAGACTTGACATGCAGAAGCTTATTGAAACAATGCCACAGCAAATGCGTGCTGTAATCAGAGCTAAACACGGTATAATGAAATATTCGAGTGTGTGACCTTTTTTTTTTTGGTGGTCTTTTGAAGAATGAGCTCCGTTGCCCCTCTATTGTCTGGTGTAGTGGATGAGATGGATTGTCCAGTGTCCTCTCCCTCACTGAGACAAACGTCTCCAACTCACTGCTAATCACATGTCCAGCCTTTCGGATCCATTTGTCGATCCTACTCCTTTTTGCTGGTAATTTTCCCCCAACAAACCACTGCAAAGTACAGGGCGCTCTCAACAACCGGCTGGTAGAAAGTCTCCAGCAACTTGCTGCATACATTGAAAGACCTGAGCTTCCTCAAGAAGTAGAGCCTACTCAAGCCCTTATTGTACACCGCATCGCTGCTGTCCTTCCAGTCCAGTCTGCTGTTCATGTGGACTCCCAGGTACTTATAGTACCTTGAATTTTACCTTGAATTTCCCTCGGGATTAATAAAGTATCTATCTATCTATCTATCTATCTATCTAGTGGTCCATTACTTCCATCTCCAGGCCCTGGATGGTGATGGGCTTCGCTGGTGTCCTCTTCCTCCTGAAGGTGGTTTGCCTGGGGGTCTCCTCAAGGGAAGATGATGGCAGGCTTGCTGTGCCTAGAGTTGAGTCTGTGTGGTATGATTCAGAAGACTTGGTGTGCACTTTCAAAGTTGCTTTATCTTTAAGAAGCTCCGACATGCTACTTAAATTGCACAGTTCATTATCAAATTCGGGGTCTTGCTACTGAATCACAAGGTCCCCCTCCAGTCCCAGTTTGGTCTTCAGGATTGAGCAGAAGTCATCAACAGTCTCAGGCAAGTTGTCAATGGTAACCCTTCTAATGTCCTTTTTGCTCAAGTTGATGTGCAGCAGCATGATGAAACTGTCTCAAAATTGAAAAAAAAAAAAATAATTCAACAGTCGTATCGAGTGTGGTCATATGCAGCGGACACCCCCCCCCCCCCCCCCTCCTCCCCACAGCCAGCTCATTAATGATACATGCCACAAGCTTTCTCAACGTAATTAGTCTAATAAATAATCATAAACTTACAAAATGTCAGGAAATTAAATATCCGTACACTTACTTTACTTATCAAACAGAAAAATACATCAGTACAGCTTCTGAATTCAAGTTTCTCTCATGCACTTATCAGAGACTAGCTTAATTAACGTTACCTTGTTAAACCACCACAAAACAAATAGTGTAAACTCCGAACAAAATGTCGTAGACGAAGGTCTCCAGGTTGTGTCCAAATGGGGGGATGGGAGAGATGGGGCGGAGCACATGATATAGACCCGGTGCTGCCCATAATGCATTTCAAGTCACAAAAACGTGATGACGCAGGCGTTTTAATCCCGGCACTGACTCCAAAGTCATACACCCAACCACTGCAGAGTCATTAGAGAACTTCTGCAGGTGGCAGAACCCAGAGCTGTACTGGAATATCAGAGGTGTAAAAAGTGAGCAGAAATGGAGACGGGACAGTCCCCTGTGGTGCCCCCACATTACTGACAACAGTATCGAACAGGGATCCCCCAGCCGCACAAACTGGGGCCTGTCAGTCGAGTAATGTAATCCAGGAGACAGTGGAGGAGCTGACACCCATCCTGAGCAGCTTCTCACTCATCAGAAACGACTGAATGGTGTTAAAAGCACTGGATTAATCAAAGAACATGATCCTCACAGAGCCCTTCCCTCCATCCAGATGAGAGTGAGCGCGCTGCAGCAGGTAGATGACAGCATCATCCACACCAACATGAGGCAGGAAAGTCATGTACATTGGCTTCAGGAAGCACTCAGAACCCTTCACCTTTTGCACATTTTATTGTGTTTTAAATTTAAATTCGATAATTTAGACATTTTTGCAGCTATAAAAAAGAGAAAGAAAAAAAAAAGTGCCAATATGTAAGGGCTATTATGTTGAGACAGAAGAGCAGGCACTGACATCACACAGTGATGAGAATAAGAGACGCAAATAGTTGGTTGGTAGAGAATGGTTAAACGTGATTGTATTCAGGAGTGGGAGTGCGTTTCTGTCAATAAACAAGAAATTAGAAGAATGAGTGTAATACTTTTGAAGGCAATGCCATGATGCACCAATCCCATCATTATCTGAACAGGATTACAATGCAAAATACAACTCAATACGTGATGCACACATAAATAGCACACCCACGGCTGATGCCCTGCCTAATAGCCAATTGTTGCATTTCATGGTTGCACAAAATAATTATATTATATTATATTATATTATATATACATTACCCGCTGCCATCTTATGCACATTGTAATTATACTGTACTCATTCTGTCATTAATCTGCTAATCTGTTTTTCTTTTTTTTTTGTGCTACAGGATGTCTATTTGTTATAACATAAATGATGCTTCTTAGTATCAACTAACATTGCACCCCATCAGTATCACAAATTTTGTTAAGGTAAGAAATGCTTTTCTGCGAGGTGCCAGTCTGTGGTCCTGTAAATGAGGTGCAAGTGAGCAAAGACAGAAAGACTGCTCAGAATTGACGAAAGGATGAATACAGAGGGACCCGTGAAAATAAACCTGCTCCACCCTGCATGCGACTCCAGACTGGAGCAAAGTTTGACAGGAGTGTTGCATAGCAATGACCCAAAGCATCCAGTCCAGACAACGCTTGAGTGCCTTCAGAAGAAGTCTCCGACTGTTCTTGAGTCAGCCCAACCCAGACTTGAACTCTTCAGAACATCTGTAGAAAGATGCGAGGATGGCAGTTCACAGATGCTTCCTGTCCAGTCTGATGCCGTTTGACAAGATCTGCCTGGAAGAGTGGGGAAAACTGCCCAAATCCAGGTGTGCAGAGAGTCTGCAGGGACTTCCAAGCTGTAACTGCTGCCAAAGATGCTCCTACTAAGTATTGCATCAAAACCTGAATAATAATAGTTGATTCGTTTAAAATAAAATGATAAAGCACAATAAAAATTGAACAGCAGAATACTAAATGTCAGATAGCTAGCAGTGACTTTACTACTGACTCTGAACTCGATACTTGACAGCATTGTGGAGCCATTGTTGTGGAATGAACTGTCACGCATAATAACAGGTTGTTGTTCTACTGTAATGTCAGAAATGCCTTGGCTCACTCAGTGCCACTGTGGTTTCCTTTTTTTAAGCACAGGAAAAAGGCTATTGAACAGCTCCAGACAGAAATGCTACACCACAACATGAACTCACTCTAAAAGCACGGCTTAGTGTTTGAGTAAGTAATCAATATGAAAAACATTGTCTCTGTTTGTTCAAAAGTAGAGTATGTTCCAAAATACATCTGAGCCTAATGGGAATTTTATTCACAAAGTATAGAACAAAAAATGTTTCTAAAAATTGTGCCAAAGTAAACATCAGGGGCTCTTTCAAGCAATATGGAAATCATCATCTAGGAACCATGAACAATTTCTGCAATGATCCTAAATCACAAGAAAAATGGTTGCCCTATGTAACAGAATTAAAGTTCATTAGTTATCTCTTACAGCTTATTAGAGCCCAGGCATAGGCAATATAGGTGGTCACCTAGGGCGCCACCTGCTGGAATAAATAATACTAATAATGTACAGTAGCAGTATCTATTGACAAGACGTCAACAACAAGTCGTCTGGGAGCGCCAAATCTCACCTAGGGCACCAAAATGGCTAGAGTCGGCTCTGCCACTTGTCCTCTAGAGGTTTGAGGCGGAATTGGAGCCTATGCCAGCAATCTCTGGGTGAGAGGCAAAGTACACCTTGTACAGGTCACCAGTCTATCACTTTGAATCCAGAATCTTGGCACCCAGGCACCCCCACCCCATAGCTATGACACTCCTTGATGGCAGCAGCCATCCCCAGCAGGATGCAGCCTGACGCAGACACACACACTAAATCGCTTTAGGAACAACTAAAAAAACATGAAGAACAGCACAAGGTGTTGACCTGGCCTCCAAATTCACTAGATCCCAAACTGATCAAGTATCTGTGGGATGATCCACAGAGGCCCCTCCCCTCAACTCATAGGACTCAAAGCCCCCCACTAACAACATTCTGTTGCCAGACACCACAGGACACCCTCAGAAGGCCCATGTCCATTCTCTGTTCACAACTGTTTTGGGGAGACAAGGGAGACCTAAACAATATTAGGAAGGTGATCATAATGTTATGCCTGATCTGTGTATAAATATTTCCTGTTGTGCAATCGACACACCTGCACACACGCACACCTTTTCTAATTCCAAATTGATAATATAGTATATTTTTTCAGACTGATTTTCTTATTAAATGAGATCAATCTGGATGTCCAGGTTGTATCTACAGTGTCCCAGTGTTCCGCCATGTCACACAGCAGTTGTTCACAGTTTACTTTCAGCACTTGCATCCATACAAACTCTCTGTCAAACCGCTGCTGTCAGTGACAACCCGGAGACCACTCCATCTCCAGCCCACTCGCAATTGTTTCCAATTTATAACTTAGCCATGGGACAGCAGTGCGACGTCGCAGGACAGGGTAGAGGGCAGAGTTAGCTCCTGACCTTTTCAAAAACACATCACCAGAAGCCAGAGTGTTCTACGGCATGGCAGCAGCGTGGTAGCAAGCTAAATTCCAGCAACGCTCCTGTTTGATGGAGATTGAGCAAACAGATAGCAATGCTCTTGCTGCCAGGGCTCGCTACGTGGAATACGGAATGAAACAAAACAACTGAATTCTGCCCTGAGTGGTGCACAGCAGGCTGATGCGAGTTAAAATACATCCGATATCAATCTCACCCCTTTAAAATAAGAAAGCAAACCTCTTCAAACCCTTATCTGAGATAACAAGGACAGAGTTATTACACGTCCAAGGCATGAAGGAGAAATAAAGGCTTTTTATTTCAGCGGTGGCAGGCAAAAGTTAGTGAAGACGTCTTTGTTACAACAGGACTGTAATGTTAAACAGAAGCTTTAAGTGTGAGTGGCTTTAAAGATCACAGGAAATGAAGAGGCTTCCTTCAACAACAGCAAAAATAATTATGGTATTGTATTATAGGATGAATCCAGGTTGTCACGACATTCTATTTTTCGTAACCTGGACCATGACTTTTAGTGAGAGCTACAACATTACTACAACAAAGTCCAAAGCATAGAGGTGGACAAACTTTAGAGTTACCATACCTGAAATACTCCTACATGACACAAGACATACAGTGTGTACTGTACATGGTATAGGGAAGGTAACCAGAGGGCTAAACAGAGCAGAAATGACAGTGAATTGTGGGAACAGCACTCGACCAAACGCGTGTTCTCTCCTCTGAGTTTGATGTCAACAAGTATAAGTAAGTTTAAGTTGACGTGCTAGCTTGCGGTGCATTCCTGTCGTCTGTGTGTGTCTCTCTAACCTAGCTGGGCAGTTCATCTGTTGGTCTATGTCTTGCATGCTTGCAGCCGCCTCCAGGGCTGTGTTCTGTACCTTGTGCCTGACAAAAGTGAGTGAAATACAGCTATTCGTTATGTCTGATAAACTCCAAAGTTCAACAGTGGTTACAGGCGGTTTAGAAATAATATATGCACATAGATTTGGTGATAATCTTTTTCAAGGTTTACCTTACACCGGCAATTGATTAAATTGATTTTCCGGGCATACTGATCAATGTGGATGCACATCTCTCATCGACTAACCAGGTACAAAGGCAAGTTATAGTGTAATTAGCATTTTATATCGGAGGCACGTGTCATAAATTTCAAATATATTTGTGTTTGTATGCTATGGAGCTCAAATCCACTGCATGTATCTGGTCTTCATCAGTTAGCAATGCCTTCACATGTCATACATGCTAGTTCTGGTGTGACAGGAACGCCAAAACATGAGTGCGAACAGATTCTCATCTGTAACACGTGTTGCGTTAGTAACCGCCTAGATATGCAAACACAGCTTGATTAACTTCCCCCATTGTTTGCTTGGCGAGCTTGCTTTCCCAAAATGCCCTGAAACAGGAAGAAGGAGGGAGGGTTCGTGCTCCGGCATCACACGTCTGTTTCTTGTCTTGCAGACTTGCAAAAAGGCTTCACGTGGACTGCATGGCATAGCATTTAGCTTGACTAAAAAACATGCACCGTGTTGGCTAGTACTCTGTAATCAGTCACATGTCATTCTATTACATACAGCAAGCTACCAAAATTTGGTGCCTGGCTAAAGCTTGCAAAATTGTGGGTACTGGGCTGATATGCATCTGGTCTGGCAAATCATGTGCTTGGTGAGATGCATGTCTCTGTATCCTGTAGCAGGGGGTAACCACACTGACTGGCTAAATTAAGGCTAACCGTAGGGCAGATGGCAAAACTTAACTGGTTCACATGAGGTCAAGCAAATACTGAAATGAGCAAGCAGACAAATGTACTGTATACATTTTAATTGTTAATTTTATCATTTTATTTTTGTTTTTTTTGCAGAATGTGGAAGATGTCTTCTATTTTTTGTGAAGGTAAAACTCATTTTTTATTGATGAGGTTCTGAAAAAAAAAAAATGGTTTGCAAGGCAAGGGGAAGCTATGCTAATGTGAGGCTCTAAAACCTGCGGTAGGCCGTCAGAAATGAGCAGCTTGATTGAAACTGCAGATAGCATTTTGATCAAGGCAGTTAACTGACACTGCTTCGGGTCTTTTTTGTCTCTGTTTAAAGACACAACCAAGAGGGGACAGGGTAACAAACAATTCAACACTAAGAGGGAAAATAATCATAATGTGCGTGTGTTATGCATGTCTGTTATCATGAGAATGATTCTTGTTATTACAAGCCAGTGTAGACTTCTTGAGAATATTTTATTTTTGATTCTCATTGTGGCCTGCCAAACAACTGCAAAAAGGAAAAATATTATTTTTAAAGGCTGTTTGTCTGGTTTCTGTCTGGAGCCTTGCCTTAAGGCCACTTGTCTCATTTCTTGGATTTCGTCCCAGTCATAAACATTTGGGCTCAGCTGTTATTGAAATGCGATTTTTTTTTTTTCCCACATAAATCATTTTCAAGATGTACTTCCTCGTTCCCTAAACTGCAGCAGTTGCATGTTTTCAATCTCTCAGTTTCTTTTCAAATGACTCCAAACAAGAGCATGTTTAACTGGATTGCCAGACCACATGTGTTACATGGATTACCACTTTCTCTGTCCAAGGCGGCGATCTGCAAAGCCAGTATTTTCTGACAGCCAATATTTGTGGTAGCTCAATTTGGCTGGGAAATATATACAAAGGCAGAAGCCATAAGGCCCTGCCTCTTAGATGAATGAGAATCTAGTTTAAGCGTCTTACATGCATTTTCCCGTCTCTTAAATGTTCAAGCTTTCATTGTAGAGATGTTGCACTGAGCCGAGTTTGATGTTAAAAGGGTGGTTTTACATCCCTCCGCTGAAGTGGAAACATTTCTCTGAACTCAGTGTAAATCTGATTTTGTAACATACAGTACAACCTTATATTTGGAAAACGAGTGGGGAGGAATGAAAAGGAAAGTGTTTCATTTTGTGGTTTCTACATTTCTTTCAACAAAGGCATTCTGTGTGCGACTGCTGTATCGTTCATAAGCGTTCAGCATAAGTGACACTGGAATAGAAACATTGAGCGGTGGCCAACGTGAGGATTCAGAGGTCTGTATTTGCCTAAAACAACTGGTTGTCTTCCAAAGTTACCCACTCCAATTTCTCCCTTTTTATAGAGTTTATAGTGGGAGGGATGTTTCCTGGTGGGTGGATGTATGTTTGCTGGAAACACCAGGACAAAGGAATACTGATGAATCCTCTTAGTTTGGTAGTTTAGGTAGGTTACACTGACTAAATCCTTCTTTATCATAATAATTGGATAGGTTATATTGTACAGAGAAGCATCCATATGTGCAGTTGAGAATTTAACTTTGAAAAGGAAAAACAACTTGTCTCATATCAAAACTGTACCAGCTGACAACTTTAATATTCCATTTCGAATGGAACCAAACATGCACACGCACGTGGTTACATTTCTGCCTGCCTGGATGCCAACTCACTCTGACATCACAGAAACGTGGACTGCTGGAAACCGCCTGACATGACTCTCTCACTGTCTGCCTGCCCTCTGCTCCCGCTGCCTGATCTCATCCATTTTCCAGGTTAGGTGCAGTTCATCTTGAACAAGCCGGATTTTTTTTACTGACTGTGCCATTGTGAGCCCATTTTGCAAGTCTGCGTCAGATGATGCAGGAGCAATTTAAGGCCACAAAACACAGTACAGGCGTGCTTGGTTGACGGTGAGTTTGAGGAGTGCAATGCTCAGTCATTAGTGCAAATGCACACATGCGCATCTGAACACCTGGGGAACCGAAGCAGTTTTCCATATAATACACTGTGCACATATGAGCTTGTAATGAATTAAAAGAGCTCTTGGTTAGTAACAGGGAGAAACAGGTGCACCAAATTGTTGCAGATGAGCCTCCTGGGCTCAACATGTTCTCACCTCCAATGACTTCTCTCTCTCTCTCTCTCTCTCTCTCTCTCTCTCTCTCAGATCCACATTTATTTATTTTTGCATTTGTTTTCTCTGTTTCTCTGGAGGGGTTGGTGAGAAATTGCTCACAACACCAAAATGAGAACATAGCAAATTAAAGACACAGACGGATCAGCCACAACAATATGACCACTGACAGAACTAGATGACATTAACTATCTTGTGACAATTCAATGTTCCTCTGGGAAACTTTTGGACCTGGCATTCATGTGGATGTTACTTAGACATGTAGCACCCACCTAGACCAGACCAGGCACCCCCACCCCATAGCAATGACACTCCTTGATGGCAGCAGCCATCCCCAGCAGGATGCAGCCTGACACAGACACACACACAAAAACGCTTTAGGAACAACTAAAAAAACATGAAGAACAGCACAAGGTGTTGACCTGGCCTCCAAATTCACTAGATCCCAAACTGATCAAGTATCTGTGGGATGATCCACAGAGGCCCCTCCCCTCGACCCATAGGACCCAAAGCCCCCCACTAACAACATTCTGTTGCCAGACACCACAGGACACCCTCAGAAGGCCCATGTCCATTCTCTGATGAGTCACAACTGTTTTGGAGGCACAAGAGAGACCTGCACAATATTAGGAAGGTGGTCATAATGTTATGCCTGATCAGTGGAAGTACAGTAACAGCATCAAAGGCATATTCATATAAAATATATATATAATTCATACATGCTTAAAAAATGGAGCAGCTTGGAACCTAATGGTGTCACAGAATGCTTTCAGGTTGGACTAAAACGTCTGGAACAAAAAACAAGCATTTAATGTAACATATTTCACTTTATTACACTTGAAAAAAAAAACAGTGACTCTGAGAAGATCTTAGCAGCAAGATATATTCATCAAACTGAAACATCAAACCACTCTTTATTTTGTTGCCAAGCTCGCTGTTACATATAGAGTCTAATGGTGATTGTTCTGCAAATAGAAAGGGCCACTGTGAAAAGCAGGCACCATAAACAGGGTCAAAACATCCATCATGTTTTCTTGTCACTGCCTACAGGAGATGTTTGAAACGTAGCTCAGTGGATTCGTGCCTACATTGTTACTATAGTAACAGATGAAAGCCGGTGATTACACTGTCTAAACTGAAGATAATTCCGTGGTGGTGAGGAATCTGGTCACTTGTAAATTACAAGGTATCCTCTCAAGCCGATCAGCTTAGTCTGAGAAGAGGCTGGCCTGGTCTGCATGTACTGTATAGTGTTTAAAGTTTTATATATATATATATTGCATCAATACATTCCTTTTCCTTTTCCACATATGAAAGCACAAATACACAAAAGAACGCGTTGCCTCTCTATCCCTAAGAGCAAGCAATTTACTACAGCACCCAGTGTTTCATTACTGGTGACAGATTTGTAACCCACGGCTGTGACTGCTACCAAATTTCAAGACAGCTTTCGTTTGCCTTCTTAGAAATTTACACCAACAGCTCAATTTCCAGTGTAGGTTCCCTCTTCAAAAGCTTTCCCTGCTGTCTGACAGAATTTCTAAACCTTTACTGAACTGCACGGAGGCGACTTATTTCAGACGTCCATCACTCTCAACACAACTCCTGGAAATGCTGCTTTGAGGCATTCATGACCTGTGTTCTTAAAAACAGAGCAGATTACAGTTAAAGGTCTTGGCACTATCACGGCAGGCATTTCCATATCAGTTTCACTGTTTTGATTGAAGTTATATTATTATATTAAGAATAACACTTTATAAGAGGGTATCCTGCAACATATTTGAAGTGGAAAGGAACTGGCTGGTCAAAATGATTTGCAATACAAGAGTTTAGAGTCTGTATTCTTCAAACATCATGAGTGTGTCATGAAACCAAATTCAGCTAATTTTGATACTGCTTCACATGTTGAATAGCTAAATGATAATTAATTGTAAGTTTTCTGACCATTGGTTTGCAAGGCATTCCTAGCTAACCAGACAGGTTAATTTAGCCCCTGAAAGAGAGACTAGGTAAGGATTAAAAGACCACAATAATTCATCATTCCTCCTAACACTGAAAAGTGTAATGAATCATTAACAAAACCTTCAATTGCCCAATTTAAAACACATAATGCTGTTAACGGTGTCAGCCTCAGCCTTTGGTCTGTTACGACCACTAGCACAGAATGGCTAATGGCTAATGGGCATTTTGTGAGATGTATGCCATTTCTTACAGATGACATTTCTATGCAATTTAACATGGACCACTTACAGAGTTGGCATTTGCTCATAAGTGTGGTAATTGTCTGGGCAATATATCAGGCAAAGCTATACCAGCAGAATGCCGAATGCACTTGAGGAAACGTCTTGAATGAACCGTACTGCTTGCAGTACAAGGAATCAAACTTGTGTATGTCTGGTGGTTTGGTCCTATCGATGTGGAATTACTTCAACAAAAAAAAAGAAAAGAAAAATTCCGTAGTTTGTTTGAGGCTGGACAGAGACCACATGGTCTCTTGGTGCAGTTGGTTTAGTGTGCCTTGCAAAGTGGACTAGTCTGGCCTATTGCATGCAGTGTTTCTAAATTATTTCTAAACATAGCTGGAATGCTGCTTTGTCACTTTAACCTAATCTAAGCAACATCCATACCATACTTTGGATATATTAATGGTTTCAAGGAGAAGAAACTCCTTATTTCCTTCATGGTGAATACCAAAGAGGAGAGCATTCATTTTTTTTACACAGTTTACACAGAAAAGGCCGTTGATGGAGGTTGATGAAATGTTATTGATGCCACTCAAAGCTCAAAGAATCACTGCATTTAAAGAGTCATTGGTGTGGAGATGATAACGTGTCTCTTCTAGTCACATTGGTGTAAACAGGCAAGGTTTATATGTATGGGCTTTGTCACCCTTTAACACTTTCCAGCTTGTTGCAAAGTTCACAATAAAAACGCCTTTTACACGAAGAAAACCCCCTTTTTGCACAATTGATGAAAAGGGAAATCAGGGGAAGAGCATTTGCCATTTATCAATAGTTTTTATGATCTTCCTCATGTACATTATATGAATGATGATGTCTAGTAAAGATACTTGAATAAAAAGATTTTATCTTGCAGTAGTTTTGTCACTTTTTCTAATTAATCTGAATTGGTAAATAATATAACTGTTATGAATACATTCCATAAATGTGCTGTTCTTTGCACAGTCGGCTGGCTAAAGGGAATTTTGTATGTGTAAAAATCTTTAAAAAATTAAAAAATAAAATGTTGTGACATTAAATGGCACAGTTTGTAAAATTAAATATGTATTATTAAATATATATTTTCAGGGTCACGCAACAACATTACTAAATTAATGAATTTGGGAATGTGCCTCCTGCTTTGCATAAAATCCAATATCCAGTCTATATTTTGGTTGTTTAACCGAGCGTATCTTTGTTGTAAAAGTAAAACTATGTGAAAGCGTTTCTTGTGTGTTATTTTAAGTGTAGATCAGAATGAGATTGGTCTCATAGTGAATGTGTATGCGAGAGTCCTTAATGGCCCCTTGTTGCTGACGATGCCAATATATTATTAAAATTCCAAACGTCACAAAAGTAGTGCCCACCTTCACACACCAAACTCAGAGAAATGCTTGTCTTTCCCACGTTCAGTAAGAACGAAGGACGTTGCGCTTGTTACACCAGGATGACATCAGAGTGGGCAGTTGCATGCTGGGTGGAGGTCACAGGATCGGGGTGGCATCTGGAGAAGAGGCCACGAGCAGTCCATTAACGCGGAGGCTGAGGCTGCCAGAAACACTCGCTCAAAACACACAGATGAAAGCCAAGCCAGTAATGACAAACAAATTAGGCCGGGCTACACGGAGATGGAACCTGCAGATGTGGTCGTCCGCTTCCACACATAAAAGCTGCTACGGCGTCCAGATTGAATTACATTACTCATTTACACGATAGTGGCAGGCTCCCTTTTCATTGGGGCAGGCCAGGGCCGTTGGACAGAAGATCCACTTTATGAGCTATGAGCTGTACATAGAGACCAGATGGTGGGCAAGGTGAGTTTTACACACCTTAATGATTCCTTAAGCCCTCTATCACTGAGCAAACTGCTCAAATTTCCACCTGTCAGCTGCAGCCTTCATTACACCCATCCATGATCACCCTTGCAGCGTGAAAACAGGTGCTTGAATTATCCACACATCATCTGGCCAAGTAGAAAGTTTTTTTTAATATATATAGTTTTTCTTTCAAACTGGTCTTTTATTTGATTGGCAAGAGTGGCGAGAGACTGGAAGTAGTGGGGTGAAGGAGGGGACGGCATGCAGCAAAGGGCACAGACTGAAACTGATCATGTGCCACTTCAGTTTATGGTGCGTCCAGTCAACCAGGCGAGCCTTTGTGGCACCCTGGCCACATAGACAGGTGGCGTAATATCAGACAGTCCCAATGTTAGTAATCTGTTGAAAAAAGAATAACAAAAACTCTAGTCTGTATGTGGTGACTGATCTAGTGGGTTTGTGGTAATTCAAGACCGGTTGAAATACACAAAAACTCTGCAGTTCCCCTTTGTTCTATACATCGATCAGGCATAACATTATGACCACCTTGCTAATATTGTGTAGGTCTCCCTTGTGCCTCCAAAACAGCTGTGACTCATCAGAGAATGGACATGGGCCTTCTGAGGGTGTCCTGTGGTGTCTGGCAACAGAATGTTGTTAGTGGAGGCCTTTGGGTCCTATGGATTGAGGGGAGGGGCCTCTGTGGATCATCCCACAGATACTTGATCAGTTTGGGATCTAGTGAATTTAAATTTGGAGGCCAGGTCAACACCTTGTGCTGTTCTTCATGTTTTTTTAGTTGTTCCTAAAGTGTTTTTGTGTGTGTGTCTGTGTCAGGCTGCATCCTGCTGGGGATGGCTGCTGCCATCAAGGAGTGCCATTGCTATGGGGTGGGGGTGCCTGGTCTGGTCTAGGTGGGTGGTACATGTCTAAGTAACATCTACATGAATGCCAGGTCCAAAAGTTCCTCAACAGAACATTGCATCGTCACAGGATGGTCAATGTTATCTACTTAAAAGCTTAATTTTAGTGCAACAAACTGCTAAATGACAAAATGTAATTACTAGCTTAAAAACATAGCAAAAATTCTGAATTTTAGCAAGTTTATTCTTTTCATTGTTGCAAAGATCAGATTCTGTTTTCGTACTCCAGCAACCAACCACACGCACCACAAAACCATCCAAACCTCTCTGAGAAAAGAGAGAATCTTTATGGCATGATAACTTTTTTATGTCATACTCTCCCATTTATACAGCTACATTTATTAGGTCTAATTGGCAAATCAAACTTCAGCAATACAACCTTCAAACCACTTTAGGTTAGTTAAAATTGTTCCTCTTGGTCACATCATCGTTTCATTACAGTCTCCACAGAGAATATGATTACTTACAGCAAAGAATAGCAACATTTCTTCACATGGGAAGCCAATGAGTCATGACAGGGTGAAAGTAGACTAGGGGAAAAGAGCTGTGTTGGATGTAGCACTTGGAGGGTGCACATCACACGTTTGTGGACTTTTTTTTCTGCTGATACCTCTGCACCTTATTAGGAGAAAAAAAAGTGTAATAAGTCAAGAAGCCAGCTACAACCTGGAGCTGACGACAGGAGACGTCTGGAGAAATTAATGAGGTCAGCCATTTTGATCGGTTAACAATATTATTCCGCAGTGGGTGGCCAGACTGTTGTCTGACGGAGGAGAGGAACACATGACATTTGCCTAATTAACTTGTGCCGCTGGTGACGAATATGACTTTTACCATCACGGTGAGGAACTGCAGAAGATGTTGGTCGCTTGAGCTGATGCTAAACCCATCATTAGAGGAGCCGCTGGCTACTTTCTTCTCTCAGCCTGTCACATTATGATTCATTTTTTTATCTGTTCTCTCTTCTTTTAGCAGTGGCTCTGGTGGCAGAACATCTGACATGGTTCAGGATGAGGGCAGCAGAAGATTATCAGGTTGCTGTGTTTCTTCTCATTGAAGTGAGCAGACAGAGTTTCTTGCATAACCCGGGGTGCACAGTGATGATGAGATCAGTCAAGGGAACATGGAATGATTTTCTTTGCTGCTCTGCATATGTCTTGGTTGGAAAAAAAAAATTGCAGATCAACATGTGAAACCTTCTCATCATCAATCACTTACTCTGAAATTAAAATGTAACCTTAAAGAGATTAAAAATGTATAACAATTTGTAAATGTAAATAAAGTACACACAGTACATATGATGTTGGTTTGTGTATTCTATGCCCTCTCAGTCCCTCTTCCACTTACTGGTGGAAAAGCAACAAGAGTAGCCAAACATTATTTTTAGTTACTTCAACAAGAAGTTCTTAGAGCAGACATGTTCACGGTTATAGCAGGAAAACAAAGCGGAAACAAACTATGTTAATGATGGATCAGTTCCATTAACCGAACCAATATCCTTGAGTCAGCACAAGCCACACAATCTGGCAACCCAACACCAGATATATCTAAATATCTATACACAAGGATGTCCAATGCTGTCAGATCCATGATGTACTGTTTCAGCAGTAATAAGTTTAGAGGAAGACAGAATCATGTCTATGATGATGCAAATAATCCCCAACACGTCTTTGGCTAAATTGCATTGTATTGAAAGTTAGGTTTTAAAAGGATGAACAAACACTTTGGCCACCCCTGCAAAATAATCGCAATCGCACTTCAACAGCTCTAACCTCTGAAGGTGCATTACAGTATGTGGGACCAATGTTCAACGTTCAAAGATTCTTTAAGTTCTGTGAGTCGAGTTGGAGCACGAGTGGATCAGATCTGTTCAGCATGTCCACGTCCTGGTGGTGCATGGATTGTCCATGGAAGCTTGGCTGTTTCAGATAAGCTTCCATCCAGTTGTCTGGCCATACCAATTTAGCCTGAAGTCACTAAGGTTATACCTTTCCATTTCCTACACATCCAAGATGTCAGTCACAACGTTTGGGTGGGCTTTATGCAGTGATGGACAGAAGAGTAACAGCAGTATAGTCATACATGTCATCTGAGCACAGTGGAGTTGAATTTGTTTACAGCTAAATGGCTCTGATTGGTTGTCGGACTATCCAATTGTGTGCAGAGGCATTATTTATTCGTATCAGATGAAAGATGCCCCATAATGAAATCCAAATGGTGTGTTACCAGACTCATGTTCTCATAGGAATTTGACCCTGGCTATGCAGGGCTAGTAATAAGCTAAAAAATTACTTTTGGGTGTCATCAGCCAGTGCAACACACAGACTGGAGGATTCATTAGAATATACATTGATCAGCCACAACATAAAAACCACTGACAGAAGTAAATAACATTGACCATCTTGTGACAATCCAATGTTCTGCTGGGAAACTTTTGGACCTGGCATTCATGTGGATGTTACTTAGACATGTAGCACCCACCTAGACCAGACCAGGCACCCCCACCCCATAGCAATGACACTCCTTGATGGCAGCAGCCATCCCCAGCAGGATGCAGCCTGACACAGACACACACACACAAAAACACTTTCGGAATAACTAAAACTCACTAGATCCCAAACTGATCAAGTATCTGTGGGATGATCCATGGAGGCCCCTCCCCTCAACCCATAGGACCCAAAGGAAACCATAACAGACTGAACACAAGCTTGTTGTTCTTACAATGCACCTGGAATTCAAACACATCATATAGATAAGTACTTTCTTCCAAGCTTAACTGTAGTTTTAGTATAGAATTAAAAAGAACTTGTAAATACATCCAACTGACACGGGTTTTTGTTATTCCTGCAATTTCCTGTCACATTAGATTTAATGCTCAATCACTTCTGTTCTTTAACAATACTGGGTGTTTCATAGCAGCGTGACACTGCATCCTCCATCCTATTTGATTGGCTCATTGAAAGAACAGATCATCTCCTTCTCCTCTATACATTATGTTCCTCTGCCGGGGCCCTGCTTATCTGACAGGCCCAAGCATCATAAAGCTGATTGGAGTGGCAGACCTGCGCTCCTCAGCACAGGAGATGGTTCCTTTAGTGGCCATAAATGACAACCTGACTGACAGTCTGGGATTTAACCCTAATTACACCTGGCTAACCAGAGCCAAAACATAGCATTTATAAGGAAAGCCCTCCAGCCGGCAGAGCCTGAGAGTTCCATTCAATCCCCTGGAAGCTCCTCTTCTGCTGCTCCTCATTTTATTTCCTGTCTCCGGGGTCTGACAAGCATCATGAAATAACAAAAAAAAAAAAAAAAAAGGTGAAAAAACAAAACGCAACAACTTTATGCTTACCATCGAAATTCAATAAACAGGTTTATGGGGCCAGAACAAGTACAATACCCTGCTGAGTTTTTGACAGCTGAGGGAACAGATAGTGAGCCGAGCTCTGCGTTACGGTAGACGCTCTAGTTGAGCTACTGATGACCACATCCGAATCCTTCCCCCCAGTTCCCATATATAGATGTAAAATGAAATCAGTGGAGCTTAATCTGTCATAGATGTTTTCTGCTGAAGGAGACTTGCTACTGGAGAGAAAATGGTGATACAGAATATGAGTTGTTATTCTCCGTCTTTTCCCTGCATTTAAGATTCTAACCCAATCACAAACCCCTCTCCCTCTATCACATTGTCACCTTTCTTCTCCATGCAGTCACAATTGTTCCTCTCTTTCTTTTTGCCACCCCACGTCTCCATGCTCCCCGTCTCTCCCTCCACGTTCATCTCTGATAATCCCTGTGGAGAGATCGTAGCCTGGCAGGGCCCGGTGGCTTTATTGAACAGAGTCTCCTCATCTTTCTTTTTATCGAGCGGCCAGGCGACAGCACAGCCTGCCAGCACGTTCCTATAGCACCCCATTTGTCTTCATGTTTGGGCAGCTACTCTCAGCAAGTTTCTGAATGCACACTGGGCAACATGGCCTTGTGCCATATCAGCACGGACATGCTGCACATGTGCGCACAAATACCTGTACATGCATAGACACACTTACCATGGCCTGTGTTCTGGCAATGCATGCACATTATTTTATGCACATGCCATAAAAGAAGTCCATGCTGAGATACACATGTAAAATAAAAGACAACATAAGTACTAGATATAAGCTACTGCGTTACTGACAAGACATGCAGTTCATAATGTTAAGAAACAGACAGCTGCCCACAGAGATCTGTGTTAAATTCACTGCAAAGTTATGAATGATGATCGAACGGCAAGGTAAATTGTCCAAGGAGAAAAATCAATTTAGAAAATTGCTTGAATTCTTGCAGGCCTGTTTCATTGTCATTAAGAGATCACACAGAAGGAGCAGATGAGATGGATGTCTCCTTGTGCTTAGGGGGCAAGTGCATAGCTTATACACTGGCCTCAGAGGGCTAATTAATATTGTCTGTGTTCAACCAACCTCTGTTGCTTCTTTTCGCCTTTTAAGGTACTGGCCAAGAATGAACAAAGAGGGAACGTGAATAATCGATCAGAAACTCTCGAGAGAAATTTACTCCGTCTCTCAGGTCGATTTTTAGAAAACTGAGGAATTCTATATGTTGTTTGCTGTGATGTGGGCTGTTTTCGACTGAACACTCTTTTGCTACAAGTATATTACATTTACAGTGTTTGATATTACCCTTAAGCAATTCAAGAAGTAATTCCTTGGTGTTCAGCAATGGGACACGGATGCAATAAGCCGTGATAGTGAGAAAGTGAACAGATGTTGCCATTATCTTCAGCCAAGATGTGCACAATCCACGGATTCTACTCCCAGTAACTCTCTTTCTCTATCATTTTGTGTCCCTGGGCTTTTGTTGCCCAACAAAAGCCTAAATTAGATCACTGTCCAGTGATTTGCTCTGATGATTAGCTCATGAGCTACTGCAGGCACCCATGATCACTGAGGCATGAGTGGAACAAGATACAGCAGAGAGAGTGACTAGTTGTCATGCACAAGTCCTCCAATAGCCATCTGTTCCGGCATGTAAAATCACTCTGTGTGAGAGCCTACAACATATCCCAGGGGCACCACACATTCAGCCACAGAGGAAACAGAAAACTCTGTAACAGCTTATTTAGGCCATCTACACATGCATGATCACTGGTTCTGAATGTATGACGAAAGACAAACCAGATGATATGCAGTATAAGTCTGCTCTATGTCCATAAAGTGTGCTTCTGGAACACTTTAGACATGTTACTGGCGAGTTTGAATCATACAGTAGATATTAGACATACATACAATCAGAAAGATGCTGGCCTCAACTGCAGTACTTCCAACAACGTTGATAGGTCCTGATTCATTTTACACCTACAGTGTCTCAAGTCAAATATTTGGCATGATGTTGACTGTATGGTTGGTTTCTTAATCTGTTGGTTCACCACTTTGATCAAGATTTAAATTGGATTGATTGTCATGGAATCTCGTACAGATATTTATAGTCCTCCTGGCAACTTAGGTAACTCCCCAACATATCCCCAATGTATCAGATCTCTCTCTCTCTCTCTGCCTGGACATATTTTCAGAGACGCAGCATTCTGATTTCTCAGGAATTACTCTAGAGCATTAACACCACAACAATAAACCTAACAAAAAACTGTTTTTGCAAATATGAAAGACCAGGACAATACAAATCAGCCCTTTTAATACAAATAAACTCTGAATTGTTGAATTGTATGGTTAATTTGTGAAACTGAGCAGTCAAAACGATCCGTATCAGTCTGTGCAAAGTGAGTGCCCTACGCAAGATCTAAAGTTAAGATTTATCCCATCCTACCCTTTGCATCAGTATCTGTAACATAATACTGATTTCACGCCTTGCCAAACACTCAAGTGGCAGCAACATCTGAATTGCACTTGCTGGAGGAAAGCGATGATGGAGGGGAAGAAATGTCAGGCGAGGTGTTTAGATGAAGCAAGGGTTTCACAGTTTCTAGGGGTGACATGTTTTTGTAGCCAGCGGTATTTCATCAGCAGTGGGTGTGAACAAGCCTCCTGATACAGTGCAACGGCGTGACCGCAGAGAAAGACATAGTTGAGGGGTGTTTGAGTTCATATATGTTAATATGAGCTCGCACAGACTGCATACTTCTGCTGTGGGCTTTCATGAATATTGATCTTGCATTGTACTGTATGTACTAACAACTATCACCAAATTACTTTTTTAACGGGGATTGTTGATTTATTTATATTTTTCTCTTGTGCAGGACTTTGGTTCAACTGAGGTTGTTTTTATATGTGCTTTAGAAATAAACTTGACTTGACTTTTTGAAAACCTTGTGGTTCTGATGCAGTTTCTGACGACATTATATTTCCTTTAAATAGACAAGTTACACTGTGTTCTGCAGAACGTAAAGGGTGTTTGAGTTCACATATGTTAATATGAGCTCGCACAGACTGCATACTTCTGCTGTGGGCTTTCATGAATATTGATCTATGTGCCTATGGAGGTGTGAGCCAGTGTGTGTGCGTGTGCGTGCGCGTGTGTGTTTGTAGGCAGTGTGTGGGTGCAATGCATGCATAAATGACTACATGTGAGCTGTGTGCATGTTTTTCAGTCTTGCAGGGTCCACTGTAACTGTTTGATGCTGCAATGGCCCAGTTATTTTGTAGTAATCATTAAATTTTCATCTTAAGCAATTACTTGAGGTTGCTGTATTTTATGCAGTAGTTGCTTCTCTTAAAGTGTTTTCAGTGATGCGGCGTGGCCGTTGGTTCACTCTGTAAATGTTAAAGGAAGAGTATTGGTCAGGAATGTCCTGATTTGATCATTCTGATGATTCTGATTGGGACCAGTCCAAGCAGGGAATCTGTCTTGTGTGTCATGTGTGTGTCATGGAAGTGATTGTGTAGTTATTGGAAACTGTATGAGGGCTAAGACTGCACTGAACCGACACTGCTGTATACAGGGAAACGTGGGCCAAAATGTGAGAACTCTGTATTATGGTGTTGTAACAGCCTGATCTGGCAATACTTGTAAAGGTAGCCTAAAACCAGAAGTATCCCTGCCAGGTTACGGAGATGTGGGATGGTAGCAACTGGAAAACACCGGAAGTTTGTAAATTGAGCAATGCAGATGTTTGGAGAGATGGTAGAAGTAAAGAAAAAAGCATCCACAGTAGATACTAATAAGTTCCTAAGGTTTCATACAGCAATTTATAGCTTCAAATTAAGTTATATAGTGTATCTGTTGGTGGTGCCAACTCGACCAGGGCCTGTTAACAACCAGAAACCCCTCTGTAACTGGAGGAAACATGTTTACTCCGTTTCCTTGCCATTACTCAAGGTGTGAACGGGTGTTAAACTTTTTGTGGACAGATGTTAAGGCTCTGTTGTAAATGGATGATAAGTTATGTCTCGGTGCACCTCCCCAGTTCAGAGAAAGATTTTCCAATTTGACATAGGTGGCTTCCTTTACTCCTCTTTCAAACCATCTGTCTTCTCCAGCTAAAGTGTGTACACTGCTGTCCTCAAATGAGTGTTCCTCGCCCTTTAGGTGTAGGTGGACAGCTCAATCCTGTGCTGAAGAGTTTGCGAAAGTGGTTGTTTATCCCCAGTGTGCAAGGTCTGTGCGTCCCTCGCTGCATAAACCACAGTACTCTGCTTCTGCCTGTGTGTTTTGTTTTTGGGGTGAACAAGTTTCTTCCTCACTGCATTGCTGGGCTTGACGCACGCAGGGATGCAGTGTTTACTAAAAAAAAGTCCTGAGTTTCTCTGATGCTCCAGCCACGTAAGAGATGACGATGTTGTTTTCTCTTATTGTTGTCATCCTCTCTGACCCTGTTCTGAGTTTTCTTTTTGTGGTATTAATGAAAGGTCAGCTCAAGGTCAGCACCGTAGTGATTGTTTCCATCCACTTGTTCTACTCAGGTTTTCAGTTTGCGCAGAAATGATGTCACGTGTAAATAGAAAAATGCAGTGAAACCAACAGTTTAAATCAATAAAAGGAAATGTAGTTAAATGCACTACAGAAGCACGGTAAGCATCCAGAAAAGAGACAAATAACTGGAGACCTTCTTCATTACCATGAGTTATTTTCTCATAATTATTATCTGACAGGAAAAAAGCTCATAATTACAAGATTGGATTCTTATTGCTATGTTTAAGAGGAATGAAGCAATGCCACTACCGTATTTATTATAATTAATATGAGCTTGATAATAACAAGAGTTTTTTCTCTTGTGAACAGATGTAAACTATTACAAGAAACAGGAAGCATTCAGCCCTAGATACATTGTGTGCTGCTATGAACCTCAGTTTTTGTTACCAAATTAGTTTTTAAAACTTTTGCAATATTGCATTGTATGTCCTAACCACCATCACCAAATTATTATTATTTTTTTTAATTTGTGGTTCTGATGCATGTTTCTGAAGAAATGACATTTCCTTTAAATACTTGTTTACGCTGTGGGCTGTAGCACGTAAAGAGCAGCATTTATTTACAGTATTATGAGATAACAATTTCACAATTAGCCCTGCGATGGACTGGCCACCTGTCCAATAGATGAAATGAGGCAAGAGTTAACATATCAGCTGATTCTGTGTTGCAGGTAATCCGTTTGTTCACACAAGTCTGTGTAATTATTTTAAAATAATCATTTCATTCATTCATTCATCTTCTGTAACCACTTGTCCTGTGAAAGGTAGCGGGGGTGCGGGAGCCTATCCCAGCTGTCATTGGGCGAGAGGGGTACACCCTGGACAGGTCTCCAATCTATCACAGGGCTAACACAGAGAGAGACAGACAACCATTCACACTCACATGCACACCTACGGCCAATTTAGAATCACCAGTGAACCTAACCAGCATGTCTTTGGATGGTGGGAGGAAGACGGAGTACCTGGAGAGAACCCATGCAGACGCAGGGAGAACATGCAAACTCCACTCAGAAAGGCCCAGTCAGCCTGGATTCAAACCTGGAGATGGTCATACTGCACCATTAACCGTTTGTCAGAGGCAATGAGACTGCATTGTAAAACACCCACTTGTCCCTGTCAAAACTTTACAGCTGCAAAGTGAGAGTTGCACAGAAGAGAATCAATCCCAAGAAGACTGTCACCACAAGTATAACATACCCATATATAATTGTGGTGTCGTCCAGTGTGGGTGTGTGCGCTCTGAGCAGAAGCAACACAATGATAGTGATCAATAACAGTTCTGCTGGCAGAGTGACCCACACACACTCTCAGGCCACTTAGAAATACATCAGCCTACCTACTAACAACTCCCCAGCTTGTTATTCCCTCCCTCAGGCCTGCATGCAGTAAGGGGGCGAAGGGCAGCCATAGCCCCATATATATCTGGAGTGGGAGGTGGAGTTTGAAGGTGACAGAGAAAGTCTCCATCTCTCCAAAGTGGCTCAAGGTTGCAACTCCCCCCCAGAGGCTTCTCACCGAGAGGCGGGAAAAAGCACAGAATGACAGCTGCGAAATGAATCGACCCACACCTAAGGTATCACAAAAGAGAGACACGGAGCTGAGTGTCGCTTTTGTTGACTGAATTATAGAAAAATGGTTGTTATGGTTATTTTCAGGCAACCGCTTCTTGTGGGGGCTGGTTGATTTGATCGATTTGCTGGTTCCTGGGACTATTGGAGGTTTGTGTGAATAATGTTTTGTCATATGTGAAATCTAATGTCAATTCAGTTGATCAATCAATCAAGGAGTATGGTGATTCATGAATCTCTGAAATGAAGAGCTGAAGCAGCCATTAGGCTAGTTGTGAATGATGGCAAGTCAAGAGCTGTCGCTGTGTGTAATTGTTCATCATGTTGCAAGGGCAATCGTTTATCATGTGTGTTGAGCAGAGCTGTGTAAGTATCCTTAGTACAAAGCCAAGCATGTTGGACTCCGCTAGGGCTGCCTCTTGTCCTTGGTCCTGTTTATGGGGCGGCTGTGGCTCAGTAGGTAGAGCGGGTTGTCCACGAACCAGAGGGTTAGCGGTTCGATCCCCGTAATGTGCCACATGCCGAAGTGTCCCCCAGTTGCTCCCAGTGCGTGGCACTGGTGTGTGAATGTGTGTGTGCTTGTGTGAGCGAATGGGTAGATGCATCTGTGACTGTAAAGCGCTTTCAGTGCCAATAGGTAGAAAAGCGCTATATAAAAGCAAGGCTATTCATGGTATTCATGTACACAATCTGAAGACACAGCCAAGGTGAGGAGGGTGTCAGCACCTCCAAGTCCGGCTGGTTAGGCCATGGTGCTCTCCTGGAAAACGAGGGGGGTGGTTCCAGCCCCTAGTGAAGGAGTTTAAGACCTGTTGTTGAGTGATGGTAGTAATGCAGTAATGCCGGCGCTGTATCGAAACATCGCCGTGAAGAGGGAGCTGAGGTGCAAGGCAAAGCTTTAAATTTACCAGTTCATCTACATTCCAACCCTTACCTAAGGCAAAGAACCAATTGCTTGGGCTACTGACCATAAGGCCACTGCGAATGAAATGAGTTTCCTCGGTGGGCTGGGAGCTTGGAAACTTTTTATTTGTCGGACTCTGTGTGACCATTCTAGATGACAGAAAATGTGATGAACTACTCTTGTTTACGACGTTAAGGCACTACTAATCTGGGGTGAATTAAGTGGTGTGACCTCCTCGGTTTTAGCAGCATAATTACAGACCAATGCTGACACACCAACGCAAAGGTGTCAGTGTTTAAAAGGTCGTTCTGTGCCAGCTCTGTGTAGATCGGTTGCAGAAGTATATACCAAGTTTAATGGTTGAAGTTTCAGAGTAAAATGTATTTTAAAAATCACACAATGAACCAATTCTTCTGTGGAGTATAAAGGTCTGTTTGTGAAGATTCTCAGTCATCCAGGTTATGGTATACCTAAAACAAAACCAATACAAAGGCAACTGGACTGAACTGAAGTGAAGCGGCCATTTGGATGAGTGGTGAATCATCTTCAAGAAAACTCAAATAAGTTCAATTGCTTTTGTTTTAGCGTTGTTTTTGATACATGGAAATCAGTCAGCCCAAGAGAAGTCAACCATTTTGGGAGGAAACAGAACTTTATAGTGAGTGCGCACAGAAACTACTACTGAGGGATAGCAATAAGAAGGGCACTGTCTGTCTGACAATCATCTGATAATCTGGGGTTGTCAGGAAAGTGTGTGATGAGTCCAAATTTCGAGGCAACACTTAACAAGCATGGCTGTCAACAACATCCTGCAGCGACATGCCGTCCCAGACGTTTTTGTTATTTGCTTCGACAGCAGGTCAGTGACCAAAAAAAACACCTTGGTGCATGAAGATGAAAAAGAAGAATAGAAAAAGCTGTTATAAATGCTATTATTTTATAGTTTTGATGTCTTCACTATTGTTCTACACTGTAGAAAACAGCACAGAAATCAAATGCTTTTTTTCTAAGCATGCCATTAAACAAGACTTTAATGTCAGTAGCTATATCCTATAATTGCAGACAGTGTACTGTAGGCACTGTATACTCATGGCCTGAATCTTGGATAAATAGTTTCCTAGTCAGGGTGCCCATTATGATTCCATACATTATCTAGATAATAAAAGGGCGCTGAGCTCAAGCTGTTTGTTGAGAGATAAAATAAAACAAAAGAAGAGGTTTCTGTTACACAGCTACACACAGAGATCTACACACGGTACACAGCTACAATGTGTTGCAATCATAACTCAGTTAAAGCGAATCATTGGATAAATCTGCCCCACTGGCCATGATTTATGGAGTTGACACTGGAATATATTATTTTGATTTGAATTATTCTCTAATGTCCCAGACTTTGCCAGAGAGCGTCGCTGGCTTTACATCATTAGCAAAGCCAAACAAATAAACTCACATACTTCCTTCGGGGGACGCTCGGCTTCACAAATGCCTCAATCTATCTACAATATTTAATGTATCTGTAAATAATCCAGCAGATCATTAACATCAACATCAGTATCATTTTGCCCGTAACAAAATACGCCATATATGATTGACCATTTACTGAGTTACCATCTAAACACCCAGTTTGTAGCTGAATGTTGAAAGTAATCTATTTCGATCCACAACGGCACTGTGAAATTGTTGGAGGTGGTCGACATAAACATCTGGTGACATGATGTACACGGTATAAATGTAAGAGTTGCAGACACACGTCACATGGTGTTGAGGAGTCTATAATTGTAAAACAAAAAGGTTGGTGTTCTACACAGGTTTGATGTTTTGATCTGCAGCTATACCCTGCCCTATCAGTGGAAAGTCTCATACATAATATAAATTGTCTTTGCTTTGGTTTGCGTAACCTGCTTCTGTTGCACAAAGTTAATTCTTTTTATACTAACGTTTCCACCTTGGCAAAGATTGATTGATTGACTGGGCCTTTCTGTTTGGAGTTTGCATGTTCTCCCTGTGTCTGCGTGGGTTCTCTCCGGGTACTCCAGCTTCCTCCCACCATCCAAAGACAGGCTGGTTAGGTTCAGTGGTGATTCTAAATTGGCTGTAGGTGTGCATGTGAGTGTGAATGGTCGTCTGTCTCTCTATGTTAGCCCTGAGATAGACTGGAGACCTGTCCAGGGTGTACCCCGCCTCTCGCTGATCATGGTCAAAGCTTGCTGTTATCCACCCCTTCAAATCTCTTTCCAGGAACAATCCGGTCACTGTCCCTTTTAATTTCTCAGAAATCTAAGGTGTAAAGACAGATGATGATAGATGAATGCTGAGCTGATATTTGTCGTGCTCCCAATTCCGTTACATAAATGTGCTTTTCATAGCGTGCTGCAAAAAATGTATGAATGGATTTCAATGTCTATCTTACTGATGCGTTTTGAAGAAAGGAAAGTCCAGCATGTACAATATGTTGATGTGTGCTTTAGCGAACAAGCACGCAATTGTCAAAAACAGTCACCCACTGCCATGAAGAAATGGTAATTCCTATGCCAAGCATGTACTGTTATAATACACGGTCGTGTCTCAACATTGTGTGTGACACGCTTTATTTACGAGATGTCATGGCAGCGAAAGATAAACAGATTTACCATTGTGTGGGGGATGTCAAGGGTACTGGGATTTCTCCTTGCCTCAATATATTGGAGGACGCATTTCAGAGGCAATAACTAGCACTATGATGCCTGTTAAGTCGTTCTTTCAGGCCTCTATGGATGATTCCTGTGATGATGACACCCCATGAGTAGGTATAAGTAATCTGGTCAGGTAGCAATACTGAGACGAGCTTGTACTGCAAAGCTGCAGTGATCAGAGCCTGGTGGAGAGGCAGAGGCTATACTCTAATAATGACATGGTGGCCCTCTCCCACGAGGATGAGAATGGGATCAAATTGTGGTTTGGCAGCCACAGAGGACTGACGGCTGGACTTCTGACTAGAGAAAACCAGACAAATCCTCTCTCATTTCAAGCAGTGTGTGCCTTTGTCCGTTTCTCATACCATCATCTGTTTATACCTTCTATCTCATGCTGTCGAAGGAAAGAACGCATTTATCTGAATTCGCTTGGCATTCAAATTAAATGCCGTCTCTGAGAGACAGCAGATAGCTGAAAGCAGTTTCTATCCCTACAGAGCCCACAAGAAACAATAATATCAAATCTGGAAATCGGACTGATGCTCTCGAGCACGCTGACAAGCCAGGCACCAATCATGTCACAATCACATCAGTGAAAGCTGCATTCTTACAACTTCATTGACTGCAGCTACGTCATTTTATTTTTTATTTCTTTGAATATATACTGTTTGTGAGGAAGCTGGAGCCTTTTGAGGCACCAAGAGAACGTGCAAACTCTGCGGTACAAATACATATTCCAAAGACATGCTTGTTAGGTCAGTGGTGATTTTAAATTGGCGGTAAGTGTGCATTTGAGTGTGAATGTTTTCCCGTTATTTCCTGTTTTATTTTGTAATCAGTTTTATTGTTGGATTTAAGTTTTTACTTCCTGTCTTTCTGTCCCCGTCTGATTCCACTCACCTGTCTTGCCTTGTGTCTGTTGCCTGTGTGCTCCTCCCGATCACCCTCTCCTCTCTGCCCGGCCTCTTGGTCGCCCACCCAAACTCTGACTCCCTGGACTCTTTCCACTCCCTGTTTTCAGTTTGATCTTGGCTTTGGTCTTTACTTGTTTTTGCATACCCTGCCGTTCCTACAGCACCTTTTGTTCAATTCAATTCATTCATTCATTCAATTGTTTGTTCGTTTTTATTAAAGTCATTTTGTTTCCAGCTCCTGCCTGCCCTTTGTGACACCAGCACCCCCATGACCCAGGTGAGGTATATCGGCAAATAAATGTAGGTATGAAATACACACATTTTCCCGTAACCACACCCACCCATCATCTTGACTAAGAAGCAATTTGAACCTGCTGTTTTGTGAATGAGCTGCCAACTCTTTCTGTAACAAAATAAATGAAAACCCTTTAATGGAAAACTGTGTTGTAAGCTGTTTTTTAAGCATCATCATAAATCAAGAATCACAAGTTTGTTATGCAAAAAAGTAACTGAACTTACCAACACCTGAATACTGTGGAATATATTGTTTACCTGTACCGCTGAAGGATGGTTGGCAGGGCAGGAGTAAGTCTGGTGGGTGATATGTCAAGGACGTCACAGAGACACCTGTTGGTCATTCTGGTTCTCAATCTACTTTTTTATTTTTGCCATAAAAAATGAGCAGCTGTGCGGTGTCTGTTAGGTTAATTGCTGATTCTAAATTGGCCGTAGGTGTTCATGTGAGTGTGAGTGGTTGTCTGTCTCTCTGTGTTAGCCCTGCGATAGACTGGAGACCTGTCCAGGGTGTACCCCGCCTCTCGCCTGATGACAGCTGGGATAGGAAGGGAAGATGAATGAATGAATGAATGAATGAATTCTTTCACAGACTCAATGGACTCCTCCCTCTACAGATTAAATTTGGAGCTCGCTTGCAATAGTTTTTCATTATCTCACAAAACATATTCAGAACAACAGTAGCTGCGGCCAAAGAGAGCTAACCTACTTGGTTTCCTACACAGTGCACAGCAGCTATGGCTGTAGCTGTACATCAGTGAATGAAATGTACAACGAGATTGGAGTCTGCAGAGACGGTGCCCTCTGCCTGTATTTTCTTATTCTGTGTGTTCCTGATGTTTCTACGCTGCAACCTTTGGTGTAGACTCCGACCAATAACAGTGTACAGGGTGTAAGAGTAGGGTCATAGTAATGATGTTACATGCCGGTGCCTGTCTCTGTCGCTCGCCTCTGCTTCTGTCTGTGTGACCGACTGACAGTCTGAGCTACACACACACACACACACACACACACACATAGACAAGTAGCCACGGTATACAAAGATGAAGTGCGCCCTTGGGTGGCATTCACACAAAATCCAGCAATGCGGAACCATCCTGTTTGGTCGTGCTGAAGTGTTTGTAGATTATTTGTGAACTTAACCACATAACGTTTTATTTTTCTATTTCACTTATTCCGTTCTCACTTACCCACTCCCTTTTCATCATTCACTCCTTAGCATTCTGTACCACCGCTGCTCTCACAAGTCTTGGAAGATTCAGGTTACCAACACTGCCTTGTTAGTTTCAAAGCACCTTATTTAATGTCACTGAAGACATACACGACAATAAAGGCACTGCAAGTCCACTTAGCATCTTTTTTTCCATTCTTTGGATGGGGATGGCTTCCAAAACCCATCCCCATCCAAAATTATTGCTGTCTCCATGGGGATAGTAATTTAATCATCTTCCAATCAACAACAGCACAAAAAATTAAATCTCATCACCCTGGGACTATATGGTAATCTTCAGCATTATCTCGAGATATTATACTGTAAAATACTAACACACACTAACTACCCTTATGTGCATGGAGCTTTGGGTGCAGTGAGTGGCAGCTGCTGGTGTGTAATTGTACAAAATGGCCCAATTTGTAGCCCAGTTGTTATATTTTTAGTCAGATTTTGTGCAGAGCCATGTCTGTTGGATTTACATGATGGTAGTGTTAAATGCAGTTGCTAGGAGATGTTGGTTGCAAGACTCTGTTTTGTGTTTACTCCCCACAGTGGAAATCCATCCATTCTGATTCAGACTGGGGTTAAGCTGAATAAAGCCTCTATGGGTTCATTTGTGAACTCAGTGTGCAGTCTTCTTGAAATCTTTGATTTAAAGATGAATATCTTTGTTTGTCTTCAGTGTATTTATAGTTCTTTGATAATGAAAGCACAATTTTGATCTAAGGTGAGTATTTCAAAGTCACAACCATGTAAAGTGAAAAAAAAACAAACCTGTGCTTGAAAAAGGTACAGCTGCAGAAATTGTGTGATGCACAATATAAACTACAAATTATGCTGAAACACACACAGACACACACACACACACACACATATCACATTGTCATATCCTTTGGCAGCAGTGCCTATAAATGCTTGATGTTATGTGCAAGTGAGAACATGAGGATTAGCTTTTACCAGAGGTGCTGCCAAATCTGACAAGACAGGAGGAGGCAGAGAGAAGCTACAGCATGAATACTAGCTGCTGAGTGCAGCACTTGTGGTGTCAGCTCTGACGGGCTCAAAGGCAGGGTCATGCAAACACACAAATGCACAGGCAAGAGCGCATGCAACTGGACCACAGTTTGGATGGGTCATTTTTTTGCAACTTAAGAGTGAAAAGAAATGCCAGCAGTCTAAGTAATGAAACCTTAAATGTAGACATAAGTTATGCTACCAAGTTTTATAAGGATATGGAGCACAGGCATTGCGGACCACAGCAGACTGTTCACTACTTTATTTTTTCAATCAAACAAGTATGTTGTATTGGATCATTTTTAGCCATGCAAGTGGTGTGGCACTGTGGAAGACTGCGCTGATTATACTTTGACTTTGTCTCAGCAACCAAGGGGATTAATGTCAAATAATTTTGCAAGCACTTAATAATTTGAAATTAATGGAGATTGTCTGACATTTAATCATGCACTAATCTGATATGCCAACTTGTTTGGAAACTGTGACACTGTCTTGAAAAGGGAAAGCAAATGTTTGGCAGGTAATGAAGGATCCATCATCCGTGGATGAACCATCTGTTTATAACCTCTATATATCCAGTCACTTCTAGCTATCATCACATTAGACTGTTGTATCACCTGGCCATAGCTGGCAGTTGTTCCTCAAAGGGCACTCTGATTGGTCGAAACCACTGTGGTCCAGTGCATAGTTTGAAACCTGGCAACAACAATTGTTTTTGCATCTGATCTGGTGGGGAGCTAGTGGGAATCATGCAACTAGTTCACAAGTTATCTCACAAGGTAATGTCATTGTCCAGTACTTTGGTACTTGCAGAAATATCATTTTCATCATCCTAAACTATAATTTGTTTTTAGTGCTAATCAGGCTTGGTAGTTTGCACGCTAACATACTAAACTACAATGGGGAACGAAGTAAACAAACTACTCCTAGTGATAAAGAGAAGCTTGCAAAGCGCTTCTTGAAATATGTGGTTAAAAATCATAGGAGGCCAGTGTTAAAATTATCCATCCATCATAGTGTGTGCAGTTCTTTTCCTTCACAGCTCCTACACTTACCGGATATGGCACTGTGGTTTCTTCTGTGCTACATTCTGTTCTGTATTAAAACTGTATGGACTTTTATCAAATGCCATGTTTTTAGATACATCCACATGCATCCTATTCAGAAAAGACAACGCTGATTTGCCACAACATTAAAACCACTGTCAGGAGAAGTAAATAACATTGACTATCTTGTGACAATCCAATGTTCTGCTGGGAAACTTTTGGACCTGGCATTCATGTGGATGTTACTTAGACATGTAGCACTCACCTAGACCAGACCAGACACCCCCACCCCATAGCAATGACACTCCTTGATGGCAGCAGCCATCAGCCAAGTATCTGTGTGATGCACTGGAACAAGCCTGATCCACAGAGGCTCCTCCCCTCAACCCATAGGACCAAAAGCCCCCCACTAACAACATTCTGTTGCCAGACACCACAGGACACCCTCAGAAGGACCATGTCCATTCTCTGATGAGTCACAACTGTTTTGGAGGCACAAGGGAGACCTACAAACCTAGGCAGGTAGTTTTAATGTTGTGGCTGACCGGTGTATATTTGTCTGGCCTTTACATGTGTTGTAGCACTGGTAGTTGGGTTCAGTCAGGTCACACTTGATTGATATTTCCAGTATCTTAGAAATGTAAGATTTTAAGTGACACATAGTAGAAGCGGCACCTAAACAGTGCCATAGGAGCAGTTCAGTCCTGCAACACTGTCACACAGAATGTATTAAGTAACAATATGCCCACTGCTGTACTGTCCTAGTTTTTGGCATAGCACACTGTGGAATACAAATTTGTGAAGATATAATTGAACTGATGGACAGACAGTGGCTATTATCAGTTTCAGCTGTTTGACAAGAGCACAGTTCCTACAAGTACAGTTCGTTTTAGCCCTTAGGCAACTCTGTTGCCTCTTTAAATCTAAACTAACTAACTGTGTCTAAGAAGTCACTAAGACGTCATTCTTACTGAGATGAGAATGACACTGACATTCACAGCTTTATAAACCTCTGACATTTATCGGCTAATTGTTTCAGCAGTAAATACATGCGTACACAGTTTCAGGGCTGCTTTGCTGAACTTGTCAAACACAGTTAAATCTTCACTTCTGTGAGGTGCCTTGAGTTTGAAAAGCCATCTGGCACTCTGGCAATGCAGCTCCATATTACAACAAACCTGTCATTTAAATGGCAGTAATTTGCCAGTGTCTCAATTTAGATTTTACCCCTCACATGTGACACCAACGAAATGCTGAGGCTCATAAAAGAGCCACATGTCGATGACACTTATGTCATTTACCTGAGACAGATAATCAGACATTTTGCTTAGCCAGCAATAAAAAAACAGAAAAGAAGCCAGTCAAATCTGGTTTGACTGTTATGTGTAATGACAACCAAGTTCAGGAGAGGAACATATTTTAACTGTGAAGTCTTCAAAGCAAGTGGGACATGTGTGTGTAAAAGAAAAAAAATTGTTTTAGTGATTTTGTTTTTCACATTGTTCTTTATTCATATTTTTATCATAAGATTTCAACTGTTTGTGTAGATGCAAACTGCAACGCGAAGGCCCAATATGTGAAGGTGCTTTTTAGTCATTATGCTGCTACACAGGTCCTGTTCAGACCTGGTGTTAACATGTGTCCTAAGTTGTGTCCTCAGCTGGCCAGTTATAAGTGTGAACTATAGACTGTAAATAAAGATGGACGGCAGAACAGCTCCTCAAAAATGAAGCCAAAGCAAGTAGAGCTCCCCCTGGTGCGACCGCCGCAATGAATGATCACCAGAGAAGACAAAAGCACATTGTGTGTTGTTCGTTCATTAGTAATGAAAGCCTTTTAAAAGATTCTGCCCTTGTAGCTGTTACTAACTAAATAATAAATAACTCTAAACAAGAATGAACAAATTAACATGTTGAATATGAGTGGGCTGTGTGTAATTCCACCATGCAAACTAGACGGGCATGTGTTTAATTAGCAATGTGTTCATATTGATGTATGCAAAGTAGCCATGGGGGGTTAAGGTAGTCTCAAAAATGACCAGTGTCTTTATTTACCTTTGTTACTGGAGATTTTTTTATTCTGACTTTGGGTTCCTAATATAGCCTAACGTCAAGGGCAGAGTTAAATAAATGATCTAAATAATAAATTAACATGTGCGATCAGTGAGTGAGAGAAACCATACAGCATATTATGTTCCACAATGTGTATCATGTCCCCAACAAACAGCGCTGCTCATGATTCTGAAGAAGCGGTAATGATCCATTAGAGACAGCTGCTGTTTGCACAATATTCTTCTTCAGCCCAAATTATGCCTGTGTTTATTTACATACAAAGTGCTTAACTTGATCGTATCTGAAGAGGTGGTTGAAAATGCATGCGGAGACATATGGAACACATATACTTAATGCTAGATACTTGTGATTGGATCACTCAGGACTCATGTTAATGGCAGGTGTTAATGTGAGAGGGACAGGATACTCTGTCCCCAGGTCGGTGTTTTGTCGATGCATTCTTTAACGGCTTTTCAAGGCAAAACAGCCATGTAGCTGGAGGGCAGCGGCCATATCCTGCAGAGATTAGACAAATTAAAGAAGCACTTAAAGTATATGGACCTGATTAGCCCGGGTAATGAAATCAAGCCTGACACTACAGTTCCCCGTTTATACACACACCTGCACACACACACAAACTTGCACACACTTGCTTTCTTCTGTCTCTGATCTCCCTCTGCTCTCCATCGAGCATGTAAAGCCCAATACCAAGCTGCACACACAGATTCTCTCACACACGCTCTCTCTCTCTCCTCTCTCACACTGCAGCCACTTCCTTCTCTCAGACCCCCTCCTCCTTTGCTCTCCCTTTACTTTCTGTCTTCCTCACATTTCTGGAGTAAGTGTGCTCCCTAGTGTTGCTTCCTTCAGGGAGAACCAGAAACGACGGAGGAGATGAGCTGCTGTACTTACATCTAAATCTAAAAAATATTCATAGTGTACAACATCGTAAATTTTTTTCACAATAAAGAAAAAGAGGCTCTGTGATCTCAATGCAATACACAGCAAAAATACTTTTACCTCTGTCTCTGTCCACATTGGAGGTGCAGCAATGCTTTCCCACAGTGACTAGTCTGTATTACTTCTTTCGTGCAAAATAAAAATGTCTTCAACTGTTTAGCTTTAGCTAATTTAAGTTTTCTGCAGCAATGAGTGTTACTGTGTCAGACATGGCAATAAAATACTCAAAAAGTTTTCTGCGGAATGGATCTTTTCTCTTTGACTTAACTGTTCACAGCTTTGGAAGCAACTATGTTCAATGCTAAGTAGCTGAACCCTGCTTGAAGTGTTGCTAGATGAGGTTGTATAACTGCTGTATTTACATACACAAAGGAAAAGAACATCTATGACTAAACTTAGCTTTACCATCCACACACAGTATCACAAACTACATCTGACTGCAACAGTTTTATTTTATGCAAACTGTTGTACAGATGAAGAGAGGAGGAGATGAAATAACCTCACTATACTCTTGTACTTTTATAATAAATAAAACTGTCTTTTAATTTTAAGTTAGCTAATTTAGAACAAAACTAAAGTTGTGATATAGGTAGGTTCACTGCTCATTCGTGCCGCTTATTGGTCGACTTAATGTGTTGTTGCCTTGCATCACAAGCCAGATGTAGTCAGTCAGTCATGAGGCCAACAGCAATAGAGGGAAAAAAGATAAAGTTTAACCAAAATTAGGTAGATAAGTTGCTAGGTGCTTTTACAAAATTGGCACTTACGGCAAAGTAAAAAAAAAAAAAAACCTTATCAAACAGCCAGAATGGATCATAAAAGGCAAAATATTCAAAGAGGCTAGTTGTCTTCATGTTGCAGAGCACTCCTGTCAGTTCATTACTGTCTAAGGGTCTGAACAGTAGTGTTGCCATATGGGAAATGAAGAAATATCGTACCATCGTTTAAACTGTTGTATATACCAAAACAACTTGAAAAAAAATCACACACTAGGACAGTGCATTTAGAATTTAAAGCTATTCCATATGCATGGAACTGCAATAACCTATGAAATAAAAACAAGCTTGGCCATTTGAATGAAACAACTGCTTTATTCATTGTCAGTCAAATGACAACCTATCGCATATTTGCCCTTTTATATCCTATAGGTCCTGAAACTATCGTGTAAATACGATAATTATCATATATCCGGTAACGCTGCTGAGCAGACAATTACTGTATCCACCCCTGCACTCTGCTATCAGGACATTATTGAGTTAATATTATGCATGTCTCACTCTGTTGTCCTGATAATCTGTGTAGACACAGTGTCAGGTCTGGCTGGTAATTTTACACAATAATGAGACTGAATGTCCGACAAATGCCCACCTGATACTGACAACTGCAGCAGCAACAAAAGTTAGAATGGATATTCAAAGAAACAAGAATGTTGATGTGATATTCAGGCCATGTTCTGTTCCATATGGACATTATTATTACTTTTTAAAATTCAGACTAGTCATAATTAAGTGACTGAACTGTCATCTGACTATTCTGAACATATGGATTTACACTGGATTTACTAATTTACTCATAAAAATCAGATCAAAACTGAAATAATTCAATTCAAGATGATGGAAGAAACTGAATGCAAATGCTTGTTGACACTGTCAATGGAATAAACTGAAGCTCATGAATAAATACATGAATGCTGAATGCAGTTACGTGTTGAAAGTGGCAGCAACATATAACATGATTGATAATTAGCTCAGTGTAGCGTGGATAAATAACGCCGACCATAAGGCACATGCTGTAACAGCCCAAAGTGCACACATATATCTTAACCAGCACTGCCCATACATTATATTAAATCACACCTCATGAATGCATTCTCACAATCACGCACACATGAACATCAGCTGTGTGAAATGGCTGCGTGTCACGTTGCACTCCAACACTATTCTGATTCACAGCTGCACTTGTGCTGAAAAGCAGTCTGTCATCAAGCCTTTTTATTTGACAGCTGTTCCAAAAAGACTGCAGTCCTATCTATTGCTTTTTTATTATCAACGTGCATTTTTTTTTTCAACATGCTCTAACACTTGGAGGGCTTAAGGGATGAGGGAAATGGCGTATCAGTTACTCAAGCCCTGTGAAAATGCATGTAATGTTCTCCATAACCCCATTGTTAATGGAAACAAATCCGATAGCCACCCAGTGTAGGCCACATATCTCTATAACTTTTATGAAGTGATGGTCATTTGGATGCCAGCTCTCTGCATGTCCTATCCTTTCTAATTTAATTTTGACCTTTCCATAAATTCACACCCATTTCCCAGCCAGAGATACGGAGGAGAAAGATCTTTAGTATTTTAAATTGAAAGGTTGTAATTGAAAGAGCGCCTGGAGCGGAGAGGAGAAATGATAGGATATTCATTTTTTACACCGATACCCCTGAGAAACACAGTGATAGAAGTGTGTAAGGACACCCTACAAGGCTTATTCAGAGGTAAAAAAATAAAATAAAAAATCCAAACCCTTCCATCGGCTCTCCCCTCCTTACTTGTAGCACACTATGTACACAATGCAAGGCAATGCTCTTTTGTATCTCTCATCCATAAAATTGTGCTCAATAAGTGCAGAGAGCCGGTTACTGTCGTCGCCTTTTGCAATTAAGTAAAGCCACACAGGAGAGTGGCTGGCTTTCCTTTCCCTTGCCGCACAGGAGTAATTTGAGAAAGCTAGCCTTGAGGCTGTCCTTTAACAAGCTCACCCAGATCGCCATATAGTACACCACTCTGG
This sequence comes from Chelon labrosus, assembly GCF_963514085.1. NCBI lineage: Eukaryota > Metazoa > Chordata > Actinopteri > Mugiliformes > Mugilidae > Chelon > Chelon labrosus. The sequence goes on from NC_140341.1 coordinate 28,263,111, forward strand.
AGGCAGCTGGCTTTAAGTGGCTGCATGTCATTCTGAAGACCAACTGACAAACACACACAGCCCCACTTAAAATCTGAAACTCTGAAACCATATGCATCAAGATTCCATTTATATTGCAGTGACTACAGTATGCGGGTCCCGCAGCACCTCTCCACGGGCAAAAGGAATTATTTGTAAAATGCTGCAGTGCTGATGCAGGATAAATGCAATTAGCTGTTTCCACAAAGACTGCAACTGTATTCTGGAGGCAGCTGGGCCTATGAAGGCTTGTGTGTTCGTCAGCTGGCACTCAAGGGTACCATACATGCACAGTCACACATACGTGATGAAGCTGTGTATCATGTCGTCCGGTTCGTTCCATTCGTTCTTGGTTTTTCCAGCCGCGAGGGGAAACATCCCTCATCACAATTACGGAATGAATGTGGCCAAAAAAGGAAAGGGGGAAAGATAAATTGTGAAGAGAAAACGAGAGCAGAAAGAGAAGTGGCCTCTTGTTTTTGCAGTAAAAGCAAGTGGGTGCACTCCAGCCAAAGCGAGGGGTCGATTTGATTTGCAATTACCCCACAAATGATCAGTCAGTGTTTGAAGTTGATTGGCTTCCTGCATTAGAAAGTTCTAGCTGGGCTCTGACCCCTGCCGACCTCTAGGCAAGCACCGCATGACCTGGGAACCCCTGGATGTGCCCTGTGTGCCTCAGTCATGCAATCCATCCTTGTCAGACATCAGACAACAGATGTCACTTCCTATTGGCTCCATCTTACCCAACAACCCTTGACCCCGCCACCACATGGAGCAGAGGACGAACAGAAGCATGTAATGTTAACTGGAAATGTCAACGTACATGAACACAAATGTAGACATGAATAAACACAGGTACGGTGCTATATAGACGTGGTAAAACAGAACTCTAATGCATTATTGGAAAGTCTTTCACAGTCAAACACAACAACCAGCGGGCCGACCCTTTAAAAACCCTTCATTGAGCAGCTGCGTTAAAAACAAATCTAATTGACCTGCACCGGCCAAGCCCTATAATGCAATAGAAACTTAAGCCCAGAGATCACCACTGATGGAGAACTAATGCTATCCCTCTAGCCCAGCAGATGACCAGGGTGTGGATTTAAAAGGCAGATTTGATTACCCCGCGTTTGTAATTGGCTAATGTGTGAAATGGGAAAGTATATGAGAGAGCAAGAGGGTAGAGACAAAGAGCAGGCATGGCTGAGACAAGGCAGAAACGCAGAACAGCTTACTCTAACCGTGATGCACCATAGTTATTAAAATATATTAACTGCTGTCACTGAGGAAATCTGCCAACAATATCATAGTAAATACTTCCTGTACAATGTTTAGTGGTGACAACCCGGGAGCAGTCTGGAGTAAATGTTTTTGCCACCTTTTGTTTTGGTTTTGTTTACCAGCGTCATGCTATTAAAATACCCTTTGCAACCGAAACCGAACTATATTGAATTGAGGAACTGAGAGAGGCAGATGGGAAATTGAATGAATTCTTGGTGCCTTTCCAATCTCAGCTGTCTGATACGTACAGTTTTCTCCTCCAAGAGCCTTAATTTCCCTCAGTCAATATTAATCTTTAGCTCGTGACATTTGCTATTCTGTATTTAGATTAGATTTCTTGATTTATTTCACAATTTGCAGCACCAGGATGTGTCCTTCTACAGTCAATTTCTCATATTTTTTTTTTCCTTTTCTTTACAATTTTTAGATATACTTCCGTCTCCTGGATCTGTGATACAGATTAACCTATGTCACCACATTATGTTTATTTTATAAATAATGAGAAATAGTAACAGTGAAAAAATCTTTATAAACTGGCAATCAGACGGAGAAAACAGATGTATAAATTAATTTTAAAATATCTTATGTATCTGTTTTTGCTTTGAAGACAGCAGCACTTGAGCTCCATAGAGTTTGTCTAAAGTTTATTCAAACAAGTTTGTGCAAAACCTGATAACCCATGTTATCACAGCATGGTAGGCAAAAACAAATTTAATCAAACAAAAGGAAACACAAAGCGCTGCTAAATGGCAGGATAATATAAAAACCAAACTCAGAACAAGAAGAACACCTGAACATGGTAAGACTAAAACTTGACATAACTTTGCATGGAAACAGTAACTCTATCATAAGACCTGACAAGACAAGACATGGAAAAGCAGTACAACGCAACAGAGGACAAAGGGACAGGCAGGACTATATATACACAAGGGCAGAGGAGACACAGGTGAAACCAATCAGGGCGGGGCAGACAATTACACAGGTGGGAAATCACAGGACTGGAAGAAGGCAAGACAGGAAACAAGGAAAAACATAACAAAATAAAACAGGAAACTCAAAAACATGAAATATGAACGAAACTCAAAACATGAACACAGGAAATCAAAACGCAGAAACATGACAATTCATTCATCTCTTGAGGTTTTTAAATAGCTCTTCACAGCCTTAAGATGTGTTTGGACCACAGACTGTATAGGCAACAGCTCCTCAAAAGTGAAGCCAAAGCAAGTAGAGCTCCCCCTGGTGGCTGGCTGCAGTATAAGTCATAAGCTCCACCTCCTCAATGTTAGTGGATGGGATTTGGGCCAAACTAAAACACAAAAGTACACAAATAATTGCTTTTTCAAGGATGTTTCTGTCATTTTAGTTAGTTAATATAATGCTGATGCAAACTCAAGTGTCCATTTTTCTGATATGTTTCGTTTTAGTTAGTTACTTGACGTTATAGAAACAGGATGTGACATCATGATGACTACAATTTGCCATGCCAACCGTTCTGTGAAGCGGTCCTGTAGGACCACTCTCTGACCACACTGCGCAGACGCAAGATGCCGCAGACCATATTCCTGGGAAAGTAGCGACAGTCTGGCCAATGCAAGGAAGTGGGAACGCTTTGTCCATATTTATATACAGTCTATGGTTTGAACTCATTACCTTACTGCAACATGAAGCATTGTAAACAAAGACTCAGAGCAGTAAAGTGTAGCATGTAAAAAGTGTTGCTCCTATGTCAGGGTAGATTTAATAATGTGCAGGTCTAAAACGTATTACTATTATGTTGAGTAAATGATGTAGTGTAATTATTATTATTGTTATTACTTTTGAAAGACCAATGAAGTAAACCATAAACTGCCAAAGGTTATTAACTTTGACTTAATAATAGCAGGAAATACACAGGTTTTACCAGTAACATTAATTATAGCTCTGTTCTATTTAAGTGTCCCAGTAAACTACTGCGGGCTGAGTCAGCACCATCAATGCCATTTAGCTGAAAGCAGCTAAATTGAATTTATTACTTTACACCTGTGAGTTTCCTACTGTGACGTGCAAAAAGTCTTCAGTGACATACTGTGTTGCACTAAGTCAGCATCTTTACATACACCATTTCTATGTCCTCATTAAAAGATTTAATGATACTGAGCTTCTTGTTTTCATAAAAAAAAAAAATAAATAAAAAAGCACAACATTTTCGTGACAGTATAGATAGTGTATCACGTATTAGCACTTGCCCTTACGGATACACAGATAGAATGCGATCAGAAAAGGGTTCACAAACATACATCACATGTTGTTAGATCATTTTTATTACACTCTAACTCATCCTGTGACACATATACTCTGTGTCATCCTAGCTTATTAAATTACACCATATATTTGGACAATAAGCAGGCACTTACACAGGAATGACCGAGAAAATGCACGCATCAGCCTTTATCCACTACCACGGCAGAGCATAATAATCACAGGAATCTGCCCATTCATCAAAATGAGGAACGGTGTAATTTCTCCGCTCATCAAGCACCACTGACCCTCTGGATGGAAGAACTTTATTACACCTTGCACTTGCACTGGTGAGCACTGTAGAGTTATGTGCATGAAATACCCAGTCAGAGAGTTAATGTACGATATCTGTTCACCACATATGGACAGACAGAAATTGTTATTGACAACAAGATATACATCTCTGTAAGATAATTATTAATCAGACTCACCAATAAAGAATGGAATCTGGGCTTTCTTACAAAACATTAACAAACAAATATATAAAAAATCTACACATTTCCAATAAAAAGATTTTAAAACAATCTAAAAATGCAATATAGAAATCATACTCAAAGATAATTTTGACTAATTTTAGCTTTGTTGGACTGCATATTTACCTAAAGTAAGAAATAAAGTAGCCACTTTATAAAGTATATGTAAAATCTGCCAATTTGTTAGCAAAAATAGAATTATGTAGCTTTATTTCATTCTTGCTTTACATTAGAAATATCTTTCATATTTGAAGTGTGAGCAAAATTGGAATGTTTACGAAATTTTAAAAAATATATAAGTGTTCTCTTAAACAAATAAAATGAATCCATTGTACCACCTACATTAATATATCTTTTATTAATTATGTAGAAGTGCAATTGCTTGAAAAGCAAAGCAGACCAGACTCGGTGACGATTCAATTCAGTTTAGACTGACGGCAAAAAGTGGGGCAGCCGCAGTGTGAACTTCAAAGACCGCCCCCCACCCTCCTCATTTTCAGAGGAAATATGTGGGTGAATCCAGCTCAATAAAGACTTCAAACTTAGGTTCCACCGAGTGCTAAATAAACAGAATATTCTCTGAGGGAAATATTGTAAATATTGCAGAAGAAAAGACTAAGGGTACTGAATCAAAGCACAAAGCAAACACAGAACAAGAAACAGTTTATAGCATCCAAAAGATGCAAGTGAAAGAAATACCCACGGTGAATACAGTTTGAATTTATTCATTTCCCCCCTCTTGTTCTCAAGAGACGCAACAAAACAGTATACTGAGTGTGTTCAGAAAACTCCTATAACTCCTCAGTAACAGTGCAGCAGCAATGTGTGATTCTAATGTTTCAGCTGACATGTTTTTTTGGTTTTTGGTGGCTGGTAGAGGGCTGAGGCATATTAGGCTCTGGCTTGGCCTCCTCTGCGCTTTCTTGCTCCCTCCCACCGTGTGATTGTCTTATTGAGTCAATTTAGGTCAACTCCACCCTCTCCAGAGACTGGTGGCTGGTACACCTGTGTCTCATCACTCCCAGTTTAAGAACCCTTCCACTCATCACCAGATTCTACCGTTACCTTCCTGGTAGCACATGTCTGGCCAGTCTCTGGGTTTAGTTAGCAATTCTCCTTTCCCGGTGCTTCAGAATTCCCTTGTGCCAGCCAGCCAGCCAGCCAGCCAGCATCTCCCCCTCTGGAGAATCTATCCACTCAGTCTCCACATTGTTACTTGGTTTGGCCAAACCACTTTACATGTCCCCACATGTGTCATTCTGTTAGGACAGTCAGTTCAGTTCACATGTGTTTTAATTGTTGATATATTTAGCTGAACTACGTCCCTAACATACTCATGGATTATCCTCCTTTAATGGTGTGAGGAATACAGTTTATGCAGAATAACAATGATAAAATAAAATTGAATTCCCATCTTACTTCAAGCACATTGGTATGTTTTAAATTAAATCTTTGCTTCGTGGCATCACAGAATAAGCTGTATCGTTATGTGTTCTTGTTGTAGTTCTTTAAGGCTCTACTGGCAGTAGGCTTTGGGCTTGTCCTGTTGCGGAATGAATTTAGGGCCAATTAGACGCATCCCCAATGATACTGCATGATAGATAGCAGATGAATGCATATATTGTCTATACGCTGTATACTGTACCATGTGCAGTATGTTTCAATATGGCATTAATAAAAGGGCCCAAGAAGGCTACAAAGCCAAGTCTCTGCATGGTGTCCAGTCTGAGCATACTGGGATTCTAAAAAGCTTAGTTTTCATAAACCATCACTGTTGGAGGCGGCTGAAAAGACAGCCATTCTAAGAAGTGCTGGATAATGGGCACATTTGCAGACTGCTTGAGCTAGAAGGCATTCATAGTGTTATACCTGGCTGTTCATGTGAAATGTGACAGAAAAAGTTGCAAACATAAAGAGCGGTCAGTCATGTCTTGAAGTGGGTTTGGATGTACAGCAATCAGACACTCAAATTTGAGACAGTTTGACCGCCACTTCTAAACAAGTTCACTGGCAACTGTAGTTTCCTTTCACATCTGTAGCTCTGTGCAGTTGATCTCGGCCTATGACAAGACAGAGATTGGACATCTTTGACAGCTGTTGTACTGCATCACACTGAAAATGTGGACCCATTAGGAGAAATCAAAGTGACACCAGCATCCAACCAACGAGTCAACCTGTTTGGACCTCTGCCGTCTCAAAAAGACCAGATCGGAAAATGTAACAACAAAAATGCTTCAATGCTAGAGGTCCGAAGGCATTGCCGGAATCTCAGAAAATTAGAGTTTATGAGTTTTAAGTAGAATTTGTCAAATCCATCCATTTTTTATTTGTAGTTTGTTTTTTTCTTTATCAACAAGAGAATAGTGCATTTCAGATTTACTTAGCTGTTGAAAACCTCAAACTATATTCCATTCATGTGTTCTGGTTAGTCACATTGTGCGTCAGGATTTTCCATGACCTCTCACTATATTAATTTACCTGTCTTTTCTGCCCACTTCTCTCTCCATGCTCCGCCACATGTTTTCTTAACCAAGTTCAGGTTGAAATTTTCGGTGACAAAGACGTGTGACGCCTTCTTCTTCGCGGCATGTATTGACATGAACGACGACAGACTGTGAAACATCACTGCAATCAACGCATTTTTCTGCATCGCCGGGAACTCATGATATTATGTCTTCACATTAACTAACACCACCGCAAACACCTTTAATGAACAACCACAAAGGAACGGCAGCATTTCGCAGCAATCCCTTGACAGTGGGGTGGCCAGGTGCTGCTGGGTTGATCATTAGTAAAATCTTGTCTTACACCGAGCCGAGCGAGCAAATTCACTTACATACTGCAGGTGCTGGTTTTCCATGATCGCTGGAGAAATACGGCCACAAAAATAATTTTGCAGTATCTATGTCAGTCACATGAAGCACATGCATAAACACGGAGGCACACAGCAATTCCCTCCTCCAATCTACCGTCCATTCAGGGTAACAGTGGTGCACCAGTGTGTGGGGTTTATAATAATGGGGCGGTTGGTTGGTGGCAGAGGGGGGTTGACGGAGCACCTCACATGTATTAGAGTGGTACAAGCTCGCTGATGAGGCCTGCTGAGAGACTAGCAAATGCCCTCCTCTCGGTGAACAGGCTCACTCTGTGCAATGGGACTTGATGATAGAGGATATGATTCATGGTTCCTGTTGGCTTTCCAGTGTAGATTCCTCCATTTTATTCCTTTGTCAGTCACTGTCGTCCTCTAAATGAGGTTGACGGTGGTAGAACAGGGGGCCTCGGGATTTAAGTCACACCAGATGGCAACAAATTGTTTTTTTTTGTTTTTTTTTTTTCTTTTTGAACTGTAACGTAAATTGTAGGGAAAATTGCAGAGGGATGTTTGACATGTGATGTAACTGAAGCAGTTGCATTAACAGCTGCAACATCAGGTGATTCATTTTTGGCAGACGAGAGGCCTGGATAAATACATGAGCCTTACCTACTTTCTTCAACCAGCTAACCTGTGTGCGGTTTTTCATGGCAGTGAAACAGTGTCAGCATTTGTTTCTTATTTCCTGTGAGATGAGAGTGCTCCACGTCTCGCTCCTCTGGAAACGTTTGTCTCTCATCTCACCCGCTAAAGAAGAATTCAAGTGTCAAATGTGTATTTTCTTTCAGCTACCAGCCATGGAAACGTCATATCAAAGGTCAAAGCTTTGAACTTTAGGTGCCATAGCTACACAGAACCGTGTTGATAGCTCATTCATAAGGTCAGAGCGTGCGTGAGGGCTGTATATTCCCAGTCACCTGCTTGATTTATTACTGCAGAGCTAGTATCTGCAACACATTTGTTATCCTGCTCCCCATGTAAAAAGCCCATTCATTACGCATTAATTAGTTGTTGATAACAGCCCCTATACACCACGGGACAATGCCAAAACACTGGAATGATGGCCGAGATCTGGTTTGTTGCCAAAATATGGGGCCTGTGAAAGCTGATCTTGCCTGCACTCGGCTGCAGGTGTGGCTCCACTGGGGCTTATAGTTTAATGTGTAAGTCATAAACACAGGAACTAGAGAAATACATTAGTCAAGTAAGTGCTATTGGTTTAAGAATCTTTCATTCAAGGCATTTTGTAAAGCATTAAGTGTATACTGGTAATCAGCCAGTTGGGAGTTTATTCTAAATATACTGTCAGCGTCTATTTGGCAGGCAGTTACAGCAAACTGAGTTTTCCAGGTTCGACATGGCTCCACTAAAATGGAAAGATGAGTGTATGAATAAAAAGAGTACAGTGCACAGATTGCAGTGCCCATTGTAAATAAAATAACAGTCCAATAGATAAACACATAACCTTAGCTTCAACCTGATGATGCCATGTCTGGTCATTGCCCGACAAATACACTATACAGTATTTACCCATTCGATAAAACCTCCTAGAGGCACACTTCAGCCTTTTGGCAGCATAAGTATAATGTTGGGTGTATATAAATTGCATTATACACCAATCAGGCATAACATTATGACCACTGAAAGGTGACGTGAACATAAAACATGAAGAACAGCACAGCGTATTGACCTGGCCTCCAAATTCACTAGATCCCAAACTGATCAAGTACATGTGGGATGATCCACAGAGGGCCCACACGACCCAAAGGCCCCCACTAACAACATTCTGTTGTCAGATACCACAGGACACCCTCAGGACACCTAGGAAGGTGGTCATAATGCTATGCTTGATCGACGTACAGTCTAAAGTATCTGATTAGTGCATCAGAACCTGCACGTTCTTGTAATTGCATATAAAACGCATACGTACATGGAAGACTTAAATCCTGTTTTTGATAGTCAGTTGCTGCTGGCACCTCATTTCAGAGCATTACTTTCATAAGAGAGTCACAGCCAAAACTTTGTGACAAACAGGCTATTGTTTATTTTGTATGTGTGAAACCAAAATAATATGGTTCTGGCTCCAAGCCTTGCAGCAGACTCTGCAAAACATCAACACCTTGTCACCAATTTATGCTATGGCCCTGCTTGGACCACTGTCAATAGGCTCCCACCACTGCCGATACCAAAAGCAACCCACAAGCCTTTGAGCTGTTTGTGAGACACTCTGACCTAGTCATCTTAACAAGGGCCAGTCACAATTTGGTCATTGTCAGAATCACTTAGATCTTTACAATAGATGATTTTCTCCCACATTCAACGTGAGAACCGACTGATTAAATCAAGTATATCCCAGAAACTGACCACCAAGACAAACAACGTTTCTTGCTACACTGGCGAGTGGCCACTGTGTTTTTGAATGGAAACACATCACATCCGTCCACACAAGTAGCTTTTAGAAGCTTTGTGACTTTTATCCTTCAAAGGACTCGTGGTACTTAAGCATTGGAGAACCACAAATATTTGGCACAAATTCTCATAAGATGAGCTGGGTTTAGGTTGTAGCACAGAGAAAATCCTACGGAGGATTTCGGCCATGGATAATCATCTCCCTCTAACTCTTCGGGAGAATGGGACTGTGGTAAAAGTGTGGTGGTGCAGGCACTTTCGGAAATGAAAAGCACCGTCATTTTTAGAGAGGGTCATTTAAAGTGCATGGCACATTTCTCTTGGCAAAGATCAATGGGTTAACATTAATGGTGGCGGTGGCGGTGAATCGGGTGTGTGGGATTGTCTAGGGACTAATCCGTCACGCCCTCAATACAAAAGGCCATATCAAAATGCTTTCATGTCTCTCTCTTTTCTGCTGGCTGTTGGCTAATGGGTTAATCAGCTTTCATTCTGAGCTTGGGCTTGGGGAAAACACGAGTTCTCTGTAATACAAAGATGACATGTCTGACCCCGCTGAGACGGGAGGTGTAAACATCATCTGGCAGGATGTCTGCCCACGGAACAAACCTAGCATGACATAAAGTTCGCAGATGAGGAAGGAAGCAGCAAGCGCTGACAAAGGGCTGCCAAAATCGGTCATCGAGAGGTTTTTGGGTCAATCTCAACTTACTACTGTCAGATTTAGCTAAACATATTTTGCCAACAAAGATAATTAAAAGCTTCAGGGCTCATTTTTTTTGGTCATTTTCCTGCCATCTGTATTCTTTCACGTGTGTAGACAACGGATCATTATCCCATATTAATATTTTGTCCATGTTAGGTTCATGCAAAGTTCACAATAATGCGCACAATGAGATCATGATTCCAAGTCAAAGGAAATCAGCACATATTCACTGCATGGTTCATGGAGCTAGTTTGCCTCCAGTAAATACTGCATTGTCTCTCGCTCCAATTAAGACATGTTGAAGAGGGATTCCAGACAAATCGCCACTTTCACTGATTTGTTTGGTTGAAAACGAAGACTGAAGACTACGAGAAAACTCCGGCTGCGTCTTTTCACCACATTGCTGGCAGGCACACGACGAGAAGATATTTAACGGTAAGCTCGGTAGCTTGAAGAATGGGCTTTCAGAGGATCACGTGAAGACGATAACAGTCCAAGGGATATAGCATGTTCCCAAGGCTTTGACAAATTGGTGAAAAATTTATGGCGCAGTGAAAACGGCTCAAGTGGTGCTGTCTGAGCCGGCGGAGATATGTCCTCATCTTGTCACTCGCACTGTCCCACAGCAGGCGCACAAGCGGCATAGTACTGACACAGACAGTCAGACAGGAAGGTTTCTGAGTGCTCGCTATTCATTATTTAAACGAGTAATGTGGTGAAAAGGAATTTAGTTTGGTTGCAAGAATCTGTCTCTACCCGAACATCAAGCAATAGTATTTTGCTCGTGAGCTGATTGCTCATATACAGGACTACGAGTCAGGCTTGACTGTAAAATGTAGGTCCATTTAATATGGTAGTTAATTCACTTATAATTTATTTCATTGGCTGCACTTGAGGAAGCACGGATAAGATAGTTGTTGTGATGTGATGTGATTTTGTTTCTCTGTCACTTTATATGTCAGTGACAGAAATAAATCTTCTTCCCACAGATGAGTCAGAGCAATGAATCACAGTTTTATAGTTTGCCCAAGATGATGGCTGTAGCAAAGCAGTAACGACTGGATGCACTCACATGATGAAGCCATCATTTAACACGAGTAAAGTATACAACAAATTCCATGACTGACATGTTTGAGACATGTGCAGACACATTTTGCAAGCAGGGACACATATACCTACATACAGACCATCAAACCCCCAAGATACCATCCATCAGGTTGGTTTCAGCACTTGGAACAAATTTCCCTCTCATCATTTATCTGGATTCTTTTTTTTTTCTTTTTTTTTTCCGAAGCTCTCCGACTTCACATGCAAGCCGTCAAGCTAATTTCAGCTCCCACTAATCCCTCCATTTTAATGCTTGTCCACATCAGGCTTGGCCACATTAAACCTATGATTAATGATGTATTGATTGGACTGTTTTGTAGCACGCAGCCAAGGTGCTGAGTTGACAGCACACTTGCTTATCTGAGCCACCCAGCTTGCCTGTGGAGAATGTTTCCTGCGGGGAAATAAAAGCCTGGTACATACCGAAGAGCTGGAACACATTGGTACGTTTTTGTTTTCAAACTGAGCAAATACAAAATCCCCGCAAAATTTTAATTTGTCATTGTGATGGATGTTTCCCATTTCCTTGTCAACTAAATTTCATCCTTTTGTGTAATCATCTACTGTGAGCTTTATTAAATAATTTGCGCAGCCTTTAACTGTTCATTAGTACATTTAAACGGGAGAGGACACATTTAATTTTTAAAACTATCATATGAATGAAAAGTATTATAATATTAATAATGAGTTAATTAATACATTCAAGTTACACTGCCTGGCCTAAAAAAAAAAAAATGTCACAACCTGGATTTAACTAAGCAAATAGGTAGGAGCCTCCTATTGGATAATTACTGCATGAGTGATTATCTTTCAGCTGGCAACAAGTTATTTAACCCCAACTGATTCAATGAGTAGCTTCTCATTTCTTAAACAACCATGTCTAAAGACACATCCCGTGGTCGTGGAAAACATGTTAGTCTGTTTGAGAAGGGTCAAATCATTGGCATGCATCAAGCAGAGAAAACATCTAAGGAGATTGGACAAACTACTAAAATTGGGTTAGTAACTGTCCAGCGCATTATTAAAAACTGGAAGGATAGTGGAGAACCATCGTCTTTGAGGAAGACATGTGGTCGGAAAAAAATCCTGATTAATCGTGATCACTTAAACATTTGGTGAAATAAAATCAAAGAAAAACAACAGTAGAACTCAGGGCTATGTTTAATAGTGAAAGTAAGAACATTTCCTCACGTACAATGAGAAGGGAACTCAAGGGATTGGGACTGAACAGCTGTGTAGCCTTAAGAAAACCACTAATCAGTGAGGCTTCAGTTTGCTAGGGAGCATAAAGATTGGACTCTGGAGCAATGGAAGAAGGTCGTGTGGTCTGATGAGTCCAGATTTACCTTGTTCTAGAGTGATGGGGGCATCAGGGTAAGAAGAGAGGCAGATGAAGTGATGCACCCATCATGCCTAGTGCCTACTGTACAAGCCTGTGGGGGCAGTGCTATGATCTGGGGTTGCTGCAGTTGATCAGGTCTATGTTCAGCAACATTATGTGCCCAAAGAATGAGGTCAGCTGACTACCTGAATATACTGAATGACCAGGTTATTCCATCAATGGATGTTTTCTTCCCTGATGGCACAGGCATATTCCAAGATGACAATGCCAGGATTCATGGGGCTCAAATTGTGAAAGAGTGGTTCAGGGAGCATGAGACATCATTGTCACACATGGATTGGCCACCACAGAGTCCAGACCTTAACCCCATTGAGAATCTTTGGGGTGTGCTGGAGAAGGCTTTGTGCAGTGGTCAGACTGTCCCATCATCAATACAAGATCTTGGTGAAAAATGAATGCAACACTGGATGGAAATAAATCTGGTGACATTGGAGAAGTTTAATGAAACAATGCCACAGAGAATGCGTGCTGTAATCAAAGCTAAAGGCGGTCCAACGTAGTAACGAGTGTGTGACCTTTTTTTTTTGGTGTCTATGAAATGCCCATTTCCAAGTCTGTTCTGTTTTAATATAACATTTTACCCATTTTATTTTGTAGTTTCAGGACAGTAGTATGCATCAGTGAGGCTCCGAAAGAAAAAGAAAAAAAGTACTGTAGTCAATGGTGAGAGACAAATCATCTTTGACCCGTTTGAACTATGGCCTAAATTCCACCTAATTTCTCATATCATAAGGTTTGATTTATTTACTTAGCACTGAATATGTAGGGATCCATTTTATTTTATTTTACAATTTTTCATTTTATTTATTTAAGGAGATTTTCAGCTTGCTCTTCCCACTCATCCTAACACAGTGCATATAGCCGTCAGCCTGTTCTCTCCTGACCTTTACCATTTTCACGAGAACATCTTAAGCAGGGGAGAGTAAATTACCTGTATGGAGATGACATTTCCATCTAATGTTCACTTTGAGGCAAAATTGGTATCTTCCCCAATTGCACAAGGTGAAAAAAAAAAAGTCTGACGATCTCTTTCCATTACATTTCCCCCCTCCCCCCCACACACACTTCCACTCACCCACTTTCTATTTGTATGAATCACACTTTCTTTCTCTGGCATACACCCTCTTTCTCTTTCATGACCCACGTGTTCTTTTTCACCGGCAATCTATTACCTACTACATGCCCTCCTCCCTCACTCGCCTGCAATCTAACCACTGTGCAATCTCTCGTTCTCTCTTGTATCTCTCGCCATCACTTTCTCCTTCACTTCCTCACCCTCACACCACACCTAACACCTCACTTCCTCGTGTCTCTTCACCTGCGATCTGCCTTTCCTTATCTCAGATTCCCTTTGTGATTGGCAGATAAGTGTCATTCTGGAGGGCCTCCACAAGCCGCTGCCTTCTCATTTCCTGGCTGAAATGGCTTTTCTGCCTATTTGCACTGTCAGTGATCATACGGAACATTCCCGGCATAGAGCGCTGATGCCTATCTCCTCCGCGGATACAGAAAGGGATGTGGCGATTCTGAGAGTCAGCTTTAAAAGATGGTGTTTTTATGTACACTCTCCCCAAAGCACTGTGTGTGTTTTTTTTGCTTCGGATTTGGAAGCAAAAGGTCACAGCATGATCTTCAGAATGTGCTAAGCGCTGTGGTGAGAAATACAATGTGAAAACTGTGGCATATAGGAATCTCACTGGATGTACGCAAGAGCCAAACCAAAATGCTGTTTTCTGTAGACATGCACTAGTGTGGTTTCTGATGTGATGGTGCTTCCTGCTGTTTAGCCGATTCCTCTGTACTGCTAGTAACATATCACAGTGCATGACTAATTACTGGAAGCATTAGCAACCACTGTATATAAACCAAAAACCACTGTTAGTCAGCAATCGGTGGTTCCATGATGGTTGATGTTGATGACATTTTTGGACTGACCTTGGCCTTAACGTCATTCGACGTTGGTTCTCTAGTTGAGAGCCTTGAAATGCTTTACTTTATCAGTTGGAAGGGGTTTTCTGTATACTGCACTGACTCTACCCTACACCGCTGTGGCAGAACACAGCTGAAGGTCTCAAATGCATCAGGAAAGAAATTCCACCAGTTACGCTTGACGAGGAGATGCCCTCGCAAACTGACAGATCTGGAACACGTTTGCAAAGAAGAACATATTCCCAAGTCTAGATATGCCGAGCTGACTCTTATCCAAACCGACCCAGTGCTGTGATCAGATCAAAATGTGCGTCAACTGAGTTTTAGTTCAGGGGTGTTATAGTTACTTTTTTTTTAGCAAATGTTGTATGCTTTAATATGCTTTATTGTCTTTTAATAATAATAATAAAATGCTGATTTAACAGGATTTCACACTTTATACCCCCACTGTGTTAACTTCAAATCCTTTCCTGGTGATGACCTCATGTAGCAGGTTAAGAATATTGTCAGTTGTGAACAAAGCTGTGATCAAGGCAAACAGTGGCTACGCTGAGGAATCCAGAAGGAGAAAAGACAGCAGAGAGCTCAAAAGTTGTCAAATAATTGGACCTTTATCCTCTAAACTAGGGTTTTTCTCCTATTCTGGACTCGCGTTTTGATTTTGTTTTTATTCTGTGTTGGACCATTCTTTTCTCGTGTGGTTCCCTTATTTTTATAAGGCAACTAAACTACAGTACAAGGTTTGCTTTGGAAATGCTTTTTGATTTGGGTTAAAATGCAACCTTTCACAATGTTAACCACATGTTACAAACAAGCTTCTGCTCCATTTTCTTAGCTACTTTGAGTACTACTGTGATTTACTGTATATGGCTGCGCAAAGTCACCTACATGAACATTTTTCATTTTAGCTCCTTATACAATCAAGCATGTTTTTCTGAACAGAACCATTAATCTTCATAGGCAAAACCCCCCCCCCAAAAAACAAAAACAAAACAAAAACAAATATCTAACTTTATTCACCCTGTGCATTATTGAGCCAAAGCTGACTACAACTTAAAGTCACAACAGCAGACAAATATACAACTGAACGTTCACCTCAGAGATAATTGTTTCTTATGACGGGATACTAAATATTGTCAGTTTTTTAGGTAGCAAAGCACATTTGTTGTCATCTACCCATTACCACCTTATTGTTGTACTTAATGATTATATATATGTGGAAGGTGTGAGTCTAATCTAGAATCTATCATGGATTTCCAGGGTGCGGTAGGAAATGCTGGACACTAGGCGGTGAGGCAGGAGTTGGCAAAAAATTAATTTAATTAAATCAAAGGAAACACAAAGCGCTGCATAAGGCAGGAGAACCAAAAATCGAAACCTTCAAAAAGACGAGAACGTGACATGACAAGACCAGAGCTAGAAAACACAGGGAACACAGAGAAATGGTGGAAAACAGTATGACATGACAGAGGACAAAGGGAAAGGCAGGACTATATATACACAAGGACAGAGGAGACACAGGTGAAAACAATCAGGTCGGGGCAGACAATCACAAAGGCGGGAAGATACAGGAAGTGACACAAGACAGGAAACCAAGAACTTAACAAAATAAAACAGGAAACTGAAAAACATGAAATATGAACAAAACTCAAAACATGAACACAGGAAATCAAACCGCAGAACGATGAGAGAATCACCTGAACAGAACTGACACCCTTACATGTGTTCTCATTTAGGTGATCAAAAATGGAAAAGGGGCACAGTCCTGATTTAATCACGCCTACCAAATTCACTCCCCTTAAATATTAATAGCAGAATGATAAAATATCTCAAAGAGCCAGAGCTGATAAAGGGCCTCGTGCACATCCAAGGTTCATGGTGTTTCATCAAGTTTGTAGTTTTAATTTAGTTTTCTCCAAACTGAAAGGCGTGTGCTCCTGCAATATAATATCAATGAGAAATGAAATGCTAAAGGTGTGATAGTTCTGCATTATGACCTCAGCGTAATACACGTCCTTGCAGAGACATCCAGTATGGTCTTTATGAAGCTGCTCACTCGCAACCTGATGACTAACTTGAGGGCAGCAATCTTCTTCAGACATGTAGCTCTTCTTCCTACCCTTTTGTCATGCAGCGTGAAGCAGTAATTTCCTTGCAGTCCGGTCTCCAGTGGACCATCATCATGGTACTAGGAGCTGTTACCAAAAGATATATGAGTAAACTGCAAAGCCTCTTGTTCTGTGCATACTGCATGTGATATATATAGTACACATCGCCCTAGTCAGAGTTAAAATAAATAGAATGACAGCATCACAATACATATTCACCATCTCAGTGGTAATAAAGAACATACTGTATTTTTAATTGTTTTGTCAGTGTCAGTAAAACTGAGATTTCATGCTTGGAGTATGTTTTCATCCTCCCGCCCTGGCTGCCCTCAAATACAGGTTCTTTGTGTCCTCTCCGTGCCCTGCCCCTGCTGAACTAAAGCTGTGAATCCTGTCAGCTTTCCAAATTGTAGCGCTAAGCGCCCGCTTCACATTGTCACGCTGACACTAATGCCCGCTCAGGGCCTGGCTTCAGCCGGCTCCACCTCTGGTAAAGTGAGTCATTCTCTGCATCTGCCAAGCAGCCGGATCCACTGAGATGGACAGGACGTGATGGACAGGAGGAGACACAGAGTTAGGGAGATGGGGAATATGAAAGAGGGTAAAAAGAGAAGAGGTGCAGAAAGATAAAAGCAAAGTGAAAAACCGAAAGATCGACTGAGCGGTATAGGGGGAGTTAGAAAGGAGAGATGAGAGACCACTGGGGAGAAAGGACAGAGAAGGGAGAGCTCGTTGAAAGCGAGAAGAGAGACAAAGAGATCAAGGAAGGCAAAGGGAACGTGAGAGAGCACAGAAAGTGAAATAGAGAGAGACTCAGACGAGAAAGGGGGTTATCTGTCATTTAGTTTAAGACGAGGTCTGATGGTTGCTGTCTGTGCTTCTATCACGAGCACGTGGCATCAATATAATGGCTCGGTGGATGCTTGGTCTCTGTGGCCAGGCAGACTACTGCAGTTCAAATGGGAAACCGACAGTCCATGCCAGTTTCTTGTGACCCAAAAACAAAGCACGTGGGCCGAGCAAAAACACCAGTGTGTACAGTATGTGAGCTTATGTTGTGAAATGCATGCATTTTCTATCTTGCTGGCAATGGCATTAGTGATCTGACAGAACTGTCGAGTAATAAATTATTACAAGCCACACCTATTGTGACCACCTTCCTAATATTGTGTTGGTCTTGCTGCCAAAACAGCCCTGACCCGTCGAGGCATGTATTCTACTGGACCTCTTAATTCTTTCTCATCAGTATGGGTTTACCTTCAGCACCATAACATCTCCGTATTGAGAGCAAGAAGCGGCTCAATGCGGTGCAAATTCAAACTGTGAGGAATGCAACCTTCCTAAAACTCAAATTAACGTCCCTGAATTCCTGAAGGCATGGGGGTATTACATTTTGTCACTACAGTTCCTTAGCTGAACTAGCATTAGCATTAAAGGCACAACCATGACGTGATACGATATTTCGAGAGACATTTCGACTCACTCGAAAGTCAAAGGTGCTTGCCATAACTGAAACTGTGCAAAACACAGAAATTGCTTGCGACATCCTCGCTGCTGCTGTTACTCTGCACAGACATGCCTTTATGACGCTGCCGTCAATCCATGGGTTGTTTGTCTTTATCTTAGAACAGTCAATTCCAGAAAGTGAAATATGATTATAAAGTTTTGTGGTTAAAAGGAAGCTTTTAACTGTGAAAACTGGGATTATTTATTTTACACATCTGGACAAAAAAAGATCCCCTGGCTTTTCTTGTCTTTTTTAATAAATTGGGGCTTGTTTTGTTTTTTTATGTGTAGAATATTGTTATACGTGTTTCGTAGATCCAGTCCAGCAGTGCAGATGGTCCTTAGTCACGCACTTCATCACGTAACCCTTTCCAGGATGCACCAGGGAACTAATCTAACTTGTTCACAGGCTCTTCTGTGTGAAGGCCAGAGCACAAGGGATGAATGACGAGGTTAAGGACATATTATCTCCTCTTCATGGCACACCCCGACACTTGAGCTCTAAACTGTCTGCTACAGCATTAAGATTTGTGAGCCAGCAGCCTTCAACACCATTTCTGTAATAAATGAACATAGCTCAAAAAAGCCCAAAAAAAAAAAAAGAGAAAGAAAAAGATCTGTCCACCCTTGCTTTAGTGGTGATCAAGATGTAAGATGTATTTAGCGAGGGGAGATGCAAAATCTGAGGGCATATATTGTTTACATAAGGCTGTAATGGAAGAAGCCCCTTTTTGTTTTATCGTAATCAAATTTACATCACATTTGTGTGGTTCTTCACTGTGATTGATTGTTCCAAATTAGGTCACACTTTGTGGCATGAAAAGTGTTGAACTTGGAAGAAACAACATAGGCGTTTGTGTATTGGATGAAACAACTCGATATCCTGCTCTAACAAGGAGACACCAACATAGTTTCTCAATCAAGAGCAGCTTCGAGTTTACATGTGGGAAAGCAAAGACTGAACCACTGAACCACTAAAAGTATTTATTTGCTTGGGCGGGAGAGAGGTTTGCAAGACCACCACCGCCAAACCCCTCCCCACAAAACCTTCTGAAATTGGGGTATGTGTATATATACCTTCTTCTGTGTTTGTCTCTTAATAAATAAATGAATCAGCCCTGTAGCCTGGGAGGATGAGAAAATCAAAGTAAGTATAACAAAGAGAACACATTTATATCCTTGTTCTCATTCATTCTACACAATACATATTATATATAGATATATATATACTGTATATATAGATATATATACATATGCTGTATATAGATATAGATATATATACTGTAGATATAGATGTAGATATATATTAGTTAAGTGAGTTTCATTAGAATGTTTTTCTTTGGACCAAAAGGCACCTATGGGTTGGTCCTTCCACATATGGCGAAGTGCACCTGCTTTGTGCTGTCGTACTCCTTCCCGAGGAAGGCACCACTTAAAGTCTCCCCACCATCTGTTCATAATTTTTCATGTATACTGTGTGGTCAGCCACACTGTATACAGTACCAGCTGCCATGTGACAACCAGATTTCAGCACTGGGCTTAAGCACATTAAAATGGGTTTCTCATGTCAGATATGGGTCCACGGGGGAACACTTCACAAAATGAGCTGAAGATTTTTTACAGCTTAGTAGTGGCCCTGCTTCTATTATATTCTTCACAATCAGTGTGTTGTGTCATTCAGGGCTATTGTCTTTTATCCCTTGCTGTGAACCGACATCCACGTGCATCGTTCTACTGTCTTTGCAGGCACCACCAATAAGTAACCGCTAGTTGTCCAGATTGCTGCATATCAACTTGAACTGTCTGTCCTGTACTCATGAAGGTTTGTTGCTAGGCCAAGTCTGTTCTGTCAGCAGATAAAATCATATAGTATGTGATATGAAAATATCTTCAGTCTTCAGAATAAGTCACCGTCAGCCCTTCGCATGAAGTTTTTTTTTTAAAATATATGTATGTGTTCAATATATGCTACTGCACTTGTGTGTCAGCTTTACCTGCTGACTCATTTTTCAGTGTTGACTCAACTCCAGTTCCCCTCTGAAGGCTCTACAGTCCTTCATTCCTCCAAGATCTCACTCAAACCTCAACAACAATCTGCTGGTGGTCAATGTTTGTTTTGGTAGAAAAACACATGATAATTTTTAGGCAACTCCCTGGGAATTTCCTGTTGTGTGCTTTTTGTCTGGCGTAAGTTGGACTGTCAAACACCACAATCAATCTGTAGTCCAGTTCATAGTTGGTGGGTTTTACATGTACCTTGGAGTCCACAGACCTACTATGCTTTCTACTACATGGTATTGTTAGTATGCTATCATACTCACTGCTATTGTTTTCTTAACACAAAGTGAGGATTTGTCTATGCATTGTTTAGGATCTGAGTGAAGGGATTTCACTCAAAATGACTTATAGTAGTGCTAAAGAAGTTATCAGGAGATCAGTCAGTAGGATCACTGTTGGAGAAGGAAAGAGACAGTTCAGATCCTCTGATAAGCCTGGTGTAGTCAGATTAAATTCTTATCAGAATATTAGTCTGGTAACACGCCATTTGGACTTCATTATGGGTTGTGTTCCAGCTGATACAGAGAAAATAAAAGATACCTCCACACGCAATTGGATGGTCCATCACCACACACAGCACACTTTGATTGGTCTGGCAGATCTTTGCCAGATTTCCCAGTAGACAGACTCCAGACCGACTTTCTGCCACAAGTTCAACAAAAACTGGAGCGGAGTTCCAAAAAGGAAACAAAGGATCTTCGGGAGCAGGCTAGCGAGAAAACTGGATCGTGGGCTGCACCTGTAGCAAACAGAGAAGGCAGCTACATTTGATAGAGCACTTTGAAATAGACTAAATGTCGAATGCTGGGTCACATGTAACTACCACAGAGGGAACTGAAGAACTGGCATTGAGTGGGAGAGTAGAAAGTCCTTGAGTAGAGTACAGCTTGACTGGACAATGAGATGCAGGTGAGATAACAAGCAGCAAGGGCTCAACGCCGCACACCTGAGGCAAAAGGGAGACAGCCAAACAAACGCAAATGCAAACCCACAGATGGCGACAAGTCACCCCTTAACACAATCACAAGATGTTTGGTTTTTGTAGTTTTAATTGCAACAGTCTCATTGGTCCCATAAATGAGATTGCGTCTTGTCTGAAGTATCTGGTGATATTTTTACAATAGCTCCTTTAATGCTTATCATGTGAAGTGTGATGCAGCGCTACAGGCTCCCAAAGTGGTAAATGCAATAATCCTTAAACTGCACTGCAAACAGTTTGACACTGTTTAATTTCAAAAAGGTATTTTATTGTTTCATGGCCAAGTATTTACAAGAACTGACTCCTCTGAGTGGATCGTACAGAGTCACTTCATAATGTTTTTACGGACTTTTATGAACAGTTAAAAGCACCCAGTCCTCTGAGGTGTAGCTGTGTCCATATGGAATGACTGCATCAACTGGCCATTAAACTACATTGCTTTGTTGAAATGTAACTTGTTATATTTTCATCTACAACAACATTCTATATGTGTGTGTGATTATACTGACATAAATCAACTTGCTTGCTTTGTATCGTCTATCCATCCTTTAATAACCTTCTAATATGTGTTTTTATGTATCTTTCAGAGGGGATCAGTGTTTTCTTTGGATGCTACCATGAGACATACAGTGTTCTGTCATATTATTGTGTTTTGTTAACTTTATTTGTCCAGTTTGGTTTCCTTGCATTTTTCCATTTTATTTGGTAATCTGTTTTCCTTTGGCATTTCAGTTAGTTTTAGGTTCTGTCTCCTTCTTTTTTCCGCCTCTGAGACTCACCTGTCTTGCCTTGTGTCTTTTGTCTGCATGCTTCTCCCTTCATTAGTTTCACCTGTCCCTCATTACCTGTGTATCAGCCCGTGTGTATATGTATTGTAGTGCCTTTCCCTCTGTTTTTTGTCAGTTAATCTTTTCATTCACCTTGTTCACGCTTCTGTTCGCCTCGGTTCACTCATTCTGTGTTTTGAACTTCTTTTTGGTTTTTGGATTACTTGTTACTACGGCTCACGTAGTATCCCTGTAAGAGATGGCTGGGACTTCTGCTGCACTGACGGACCACTTCCGTAGGTCCTTTGTCCCTTTATCAGTCCACCTCTTCAACATAAACATTTGTTAGCACTGCTATAGAGTTCCCTCCACAACCAAAGGACGCAGTTATAATCTGGACAATATATCTGCCTATAACTATTTATCATTTTATCACTTCATCCTGTGTAATTCTGTTTTTTTCTTCAGTCAAGTGCAGTACCCATATCTGGGGTATTTTTATACTGCTATCATACTCATGTCATTCAGTGCAATGTCTGTTTTTCAAAGGAATACTCTTAGAGTTGGAGTTCATTGATATTCATAAATGTCCATATGTATATTAAGCCTCCGCCACTTCACTTATGCTGCCTAATTAAAATGCTAGTACAGAGCACTTTGGGGCAGAGTGGCTAGATGTGTCACTGTGACTGTGAAGAACTTTGAGTACCTATACGTGGAAAATCGCTACATAAATACAAAACAATTTTCCACAGGGTCAATCAAGATATTTTGGCTTCACTTTACTGACAACTAAACAATTTATGTTGTGAATGTACATCATAGTATCTTGGCAATCAAGCACCCCTTGTTATGTCTCTAGATGTCCAAAACAGATGTTCAGCAGAAGATGAAAAGATGTCGCAAAAATCTGTCTACTCAGAACAACTTTTAAACGTCTGAGACAGATATTGCCTAACAGCATCTAACTCTTTCCCCGCTTGGAACATTCTTCATTCATCCAGAAGAGTGATATTTAATGGCTTTGCAGCATATGTTATGTAGTTGATTGAACGTAGGTGCTGATAGAGATTTTTTAAACTGATTTGGGATGAGGGAATGAATTTCCAGAGAATGGATGAAGGGAGGGTGAGAGAGAAGACATGAGAGCTGTCATAGCATTAAAACATGGAGCATGGAAGGTGCAGTTGACTTACAGAAAAAAACAGAGAAAACTTTGAAGAAAGAGACTGATTTTAAACTGATGTAGGAGCCACAAAGTTGCCATAGGCAAGAAGTTGAGGCGGATGGATGGGTTGAGAAAAGGTCACATTGTAACAATATCTGTGGGAAATCAGAGTTTCCATCATTTTATTTTGCCTCGTAATACCTCGGAGACAATTCGCATACATATATACATAATCAGTAAAACTGTTGCGGTCCAACTTTTCTGACACCTTATTTATACCATATGACAAATATTATTATGATTGGAGCAAAGGAGAAAGTCAGATGACATTATGAAGCCACAAAGCAAGCATAAGGAAGAAAAGACTTGTTCGTTTTCATTGTACCTCACAATGGCTAAAACTTTAGCACATGGTCGAACCTAACTGCTCGTTCGTGCTTTACATGCTCTGTTTTCACACCCACAGAGAACAAGACAGATGCCACCAAGACAGCAGATTGTACCACATATGGCATACCAGTATGAAGAAACACGAAAACTAAAGTGGACTAAGAAAGAGGGATGGGGAGAAAGAAAAGAGGAAAAGAAGCAGAGGCCAGTTTACCGTCTGTTACTTGGGCCTCAGCTGTTGTTTCATAGATGCAGGAGTAGATGGAGGGTGTGAGGTGACAAGTGAAGTTCATGCAAACCTACCGCACCTATTCCGTCGCTAAGCATTTGAAAGTGAGTGATTTTAACAGTGTTGTGGCCGGAGCAGGGAGTTAGGAATAACATGTGCAGAACTGACATGGGTGGCCAGGTGAAAAACTGCGTAAAATGTAAAGTTGTAAAATCTTGCCAGTGTTCACTCCAGCAAAAGAGAAAAATGTAGAGGCAGAGAGAGAGAGAGAGAGGGAGAGCACCAGTGCAGAGACAAAGGGAGGGTGAAAATAAATTAGGTCTGCTTGGTCATGTATGGTGTAATAAGAAAGGAGCTAAATCAGCAGCATTTCTCCCCTATGGCAAAGATGGGGGGTGCTGCGAAGAACACTGTAGCCTAGTTATGAAATAAATTCAGCCTTTTTCTGGCAACAAGGCAATGACACCTAGCGTTCTATATGTGTTTAATTGTACACATGCACGCACAGGAATCCACCTATAAATACACACGTGATGCATGAACGCACATGGGTATAAAGAGTTGCATACAGTTACACTGTTGCAGACATTTAAACACACACACACAAGAGCACACCGAGATTGTTGAATATGGCCCAGAGCGGCAGTGAATTGAAAAACCTTTGATGCATTTGGCCTCACTTCCACAAGAAAGTGGTATCAATCTCAGTGCTTGACAACCCAAATTACCTGCTTGATGACTGATGATGAAAATAAAAGGGCTCTCTTTTTTAATTTCAAAGAGAACTCGGGACTAGCAGTTCGAAATTGAGAGATGGACAGAATAATTATAAAAAACAGGGCCGTAGTATGGAGTGTCATCAGGATGGCGTTAAAGTGCTATCACACCACACAGCTACTACTTTTGGAAAATTGTTTCATCACTTTAGTGCAAAGTTATGATGATGCTGTCACAGTAAATCGCAATGAAGATCGCTGGCTGCACCAGTTTTAACATTAATATCAATCCTGAAATACACTGTATACTGTACCAGAACAAATTATGATTAGACAAACGTGCAGGTGAAGAAAATGACGGAAAACCCTCGACTAAATGAGTGGAAAAGTACAACAAATGCACATGTTTCTTCTAGATGTCAACCCAACTAAACACATCTGGGTGGCATTGGTGTGACTAATACGTCGCCCACTCTCTCTGTTATTGCTGTTCACTTTCTCACAGTTGATGTGATGCTATGCAACGTCTGCTGTACAGCAGCCATTGCAGCTAAAAGTTTCCAAAGCACGACCGCAGCACGGTGAAAGCCAAAATGTGCAGAGCCCTCCAGGGGGCCACGTGGCAGAAAAGAATATTATCTACGTGACAATCCACAAAGATGATCCCTTCTGAAACAAAGATGTTGTGCTGTAGTCAAAAGGCCTAAAAGACAAAACAAAATTATCCTATGGTTCATTAATCTGCATGTGTGGTTTACTGATCTGTTTGCATGGCTTTTTACATAAATATTCTTACATAACAAAATATCAAGTTGGCAGAATTAGTTTGCTAACATTATCCAATTTTAGCAGCCACATGGAGCAGCAAAATTCCTGATAGTTTTGACTCAAGGCATTGTTATACCCATTAGAAATCCAGTATTAATTTGAAAGCTAAGGTTAAATGGTCTGCATGGCTTGCATTTCTAACCCACTGTCGGTCTGCATTTTCATAACCTTGTGTTTTACTAGGATAAAGAAAAATAATAAAAAAAACAGCAGCCATTTGTCTTGGGTGGATGTGCTGTTTCTCACTTCATATTTGACACTTTTATATAGCATTTGCCTTATCTGTCCTCACTGTCAGTGAAAATAAATGCTGTGTTTTGAACCAGCTTTCATTCGTCAGTCAGTCATGGTGGTCCAGATAAATACTGGATGGGTTTCTTTGGAATTTGACGTTTATGTTTCCCATAGGATGAGTTCTAATATCATTGGCGCTATGATTTGTAATGCAGTGCTACTAGCAGGCTCGCATTTCTTTCTTTTTCTTTTTTTTTTTAATTTAAGCAATATGTTTCAACAAGTGTAGGGTTGATTTGGTAAAAATGTTTGAGAACCCCAGAAGATAAATCCGAATGACTTCATGGATACCCTTAATTTCATCTGCTACCAATAGCACATGAACACATTCACTTCATGCATTTGTAGCAGAGACTGAAATGACATGACAACTCTGGATTCATTGCCACGTTTGGTATGAGTGTGCTTAAGTGCTCATATTTCTCAAAGGACAAAATCTTTTCTTTTATTTAGTCCCATAATCAGGTTAAATTCTTCTTTTTTTTTTTTTTTTTTACAGTTGTATTACGCCCAAATCCCAAATTTCTTACTTATACTTTGTATTTATTGCTAAGTAACAATGCCAATGTTAGCATTTCCTGTAGCTCAAACCACTGCTATGTATGTCTACTTACAGGAATACATGCATGCAGAGTACTGTATATGAAACCGGCAGTAAGTATATTTGACAGCGAATTTAGAATGTGCACATGCATACATTATTATATTATTGAGACAAGGCTACAGAGTAGTTCCGGGCTAAATGACAATGGCAAATGTTGAGGCACATCGCTGCTGGTGTGCTATCACTGCAAAATGGCCTAAAGCCAGATTTCAATTTACAGAAGCACACACAAGGCCAACACAGCTTGGTTCAGTACATACGGACGGAAACTGAAACATAGAATCACCAGAATGAAGTGACAGCCACCTTGCACTGTAGAAATTGGTTTACTTGTAAAGGCATTTCTGTTGTGCAGAAGTGGTTTTCGCTCACAGGGAGGTCAAAGGTCAGAGTCAGCTGCAGAACAGCAACTCTGATGTCCATGGAGCTTCACTGTTGAGCAAATGGACTGTTCGGCGAGGTGATATCTGTGATATAAATAGGAACATTAGCCATTCTGCCATCCTGCCCCCTCACATAAAGAAGCATATTTTCCATTCCAGTAGAATTCTACCACCATGTAAAATGAATAAGTTATAAAGAGAGGAAGTCTGTCAACAAGCAGAGAAAAGTTACAGCTGTCATCCAGTCCGATTGCTAATGGATTCGCTCTGTCACGTGTGCATCGTCAGTATCATGTACATCACAGTATGGTTTACTCGTTCAGTCTGTTACATAAGGAATGGCAAGTTATTTTCAGTCAGCATGGGAATAAAGGCTTCACAAAATCTGTTGCCAGTAGTCAGGTGACAAAATTTCCATCCCCCTGCTGTGTGCACATATTCCCCCGTTGTAAAGTCTGGCACAGACTTAAACAGAAGATATGCAAATGTAAAAGCTGCCAATCGTCATCTGCCGATACCGGTTTCCTCTCTGTGCCTGTCACCAGCCGCGGGGGGAATCATTTCAGCTGATTACTATACTGTGTCAAATGTCGTCATTAAGCCAAATCAAGAGATGCAGACAAGAACCCAATAGGGAGCAAAGGGGAGAAAAAAAAGAATCAGGGAAGAAACGGAAGAGAAATTGCACAAATGCAATGGAGCATTGCAGAAGAGTGAGGGGGAACAAGGAGTGTGTGTGTGATCAAGGGGAAGAAAGAAAGCAAGTTTGAAAAGTTCATTGAGGCAGGATTTTTATGAAGAGTGGAACCGTGTTGGTCTTGACAGCAGGGGATCAAAAGGGAGCTATGTGCCACTTTGGTAGACAGCACCTTTTCAAGGCCTGTCAGCCTGATAGCATTTTAAGTCATAGTTATTTAGTTTGCTTGGACAGACACAGCACTAAAGGAATAGGGAGCAAGGGACAGCACGGGCACAACCGGCATGTGTAGTGAACAGCACTGAATAACAGTGGCCAATGAAGATTTATGCTGCCATATTTTGGGCGGTCGAATGCACAGAGGAGCCAGCTGTCACTCAATCATAGGTGTTTTTTCATTTTTTTTTTTGCAGATGTCTGTCATCTTGTTTCTGAGATAACGCGAATAGGATCAAATACACACAGAGCCATAGCTACCTGTTATGGCCAGGCTGTCTTCACCTAAAGACTGAACTAAAAAGATACATAAGACTCAAAAGTTCCAGACAGGACATTTGGTGAATGAAGGGATCTATTATTACCAGCAATTTATTTTAGCCATGGTAGCAGCATGATTATAGGATTAGCCAGCTTGTTGATCATTTGTTCACTCCACTGCATATAAGACTTACATATTGCTGGGTCATTTAAATATTTTTTTAAAACACATTTTCATGGTCCTCTTGGATTAGTGGTTCTTCAATATTTCCCACTTTTCTAGCATGAGGTTGAAATTTGTAGTTTTTAATCAAAGCCCCAACATCTATTGGATGGATTGCAAGTTGTGTATAACGTACTAGGTACAGAGCTGCTAGCACGGCTGTAGAGATGCCTTTACTGCAGCCACCGCTGCCACTGTGCCTTCCTTTGCACCTTCTTCGGTGCCTCTTCCTCCGTCTCCTCTACTGCAACATCTTCTGCAAGCTTTGCGTCAACACGGCACGAGCCAGTGACAAACGTCCTCTCTGCCAAACCCAACCAGTGAGGCTCACAAACAGAGCCCATCAGTGGCGATGACAGGAGGCATGGGGTACGTGTCTTTTCCTGTTGGACAAAGAAAACGCAGCGATGCTCAACATCTGGATGCCATCCTTTTTCAGCACCACAGCCATATTATCTTTCATATTATCCCTTGGAGTGTGGTGAACCAACATCTCACGCAAAACCTGTTATCCACAAATACATGGCTAACAGGTGGATGCTGTTGCACACATACCATGGCACGTTTAGCCTGTCATTGACTACTGACCGGCACCCTCTTGCAACAGTGCTGTATATCACCGTGTGGCATTGCTTACATTCGTCTACACCCTTACCCAGTGTTTTGGGTCCTATATGAATAAAATGCTGGTTTTGTACCACAACTTCATATTCTGTGAGTATATGCATAGCCCTCTAAGCTTTGGGCCAGTCTCTATGTGTTTCTACTGCAGAATAAGCCGGTCTCAGGTCTGCATGTGTACCCAAAAGAGGCCCATTCTGGGCACAGGGCAGGAAAGTAAATTTTCAGGGCTGCCCATGCTTTAAGTGATCTGAACTAAACAGTAACAGCTCTCATAGGGCAACACCTGTAATTATAGAATCTGCAGCCACTTTGGTGCCCAGACCTCTAGTATATTGTGCCTCTTGGGTTAACCTATATGTTATGTCTACCTGTTCAGGTTTTCCTAGCCTCGGGCATGCCTAATTGCATGCAATTACAGCTGACTTATTCCCCCCCCTTCAGAAAGGTTGCCAGCTCTGTTGGAAGACTGGCGGATGAAAGCAAATCATTAAGCAATTCGTGCAGATATACATATTCAGACCCTCCAGCGCAGAAAGCCTGGGAAAAAATACATTCATGCACAAGCAGGCACAGCTTTCCTTATTCAAATCGACTATTTCAGCTGCTTCATAGTCTGAACTTTAGACAAGTGTTGCCGTCATGAATATTGCTTCTGTCATTAGGTTTAGCTGAAGAGCTCAATAGTGATTAATTCAGTTTCCCTGTTGGCATTGGTGAGCTTGAGGGGATATGGTCCAAAGATAATAGCCTGTTGAATGTTCTGGCCAAAGTACCATTTTAAAGCAGTTTTCCTAACTGATTAAATGTACTGAAACCACTTGGACTTTAATGAGCTGTGTCATGTCCTCAGAACACACCTTTCATGTGATGACGCAGTCTATAGATATAGTACATTTCTTCATTGCTGACAGACTGGATGGTGTTTTCTGACAGGACATCACATTGCTGAACACTGGTTGTAGCCCACTATGATTCACCACACATATACTCAAAGACAAATTCATTTTTGGAATGCATCCAGTTGTATGAGGTTTTTGTAGATGTTCATTGTGAGTCTCCTGAGAAGAGCGTCCTTCAAGGTGAGGGAGTGAGTGCAGTAAGATGAACTTAACTATGGGTCACGTTATTCTTAGGATTTAGCAACTAAATAGCATTTCAAATCACTGAATTGAATTACAAAGTCCAGAGTAATCCATTCATTCATCTTCTGTAACCACTTGTCCTGTGAAGGGTCACGTGCGAGAGGCGGGGTACACCCTGGACAGGTCTCCAGTCCATCGCAGAGCGAACACAGAGAGACAGACAACCATTCACACTCATACCTACGGCCAATTAGGAATCACCAATCAACCTAACCAGCATGTCTTTGGACGGTGGGAGGAAGCTGGAGTACCTGGAGAGAACCCACTCAGACACAGGGAGAACATGCAAACTCCACACAGAAAGGCCCAGTCGGCCCATGGATTCGAACTCGGAACCTTCTTGCTGAGGCATCAGTGCTAACCATCACACCACTGTGACGCAGAGTAAGCCTGTGTATTCCTAATGGTAGCAGGCTGTACAGTAGGTTCACAACATACGGACAATACAAAGGTTATGTGAACTGAGTAGTTGTCATTAGAGATTATGAATGGCTAAGCATGCCATAGATCATACAGACCATGGCAGGTCACATCTCTCGTATCGACTGATACAGCTGTGTAAATGTGTTCCATGAGACATCCTCATCAGATCATGGGATTTCTCTCTTCATAATGCATTCATTGTGTTTCTACACCTATTTATTCACATTTCTTGTCACCCTTCTTCATATGCAAAGAAAGTCTGTCAGAACCCTCATGCTGAACTCTTTTTGTTGCTTTATGTGCACCACACAGACGGAAGTACTGTGCTGCTGTGTAGAAAATTACATTATTTTTAAAAAGCACTTGATTGCCGCTTGTTTTCAGCTGGTTCAGCCTATACGATAGAACTTGCTGGCATGACGTCTGTGCATCACAGCGGGGGGAGGCTGTTAGTGGAGGAAATGAAGAAAAAACCCTGCCAGTCACACAATGCATATTATATGTGAACGGCGCTTCATGTAGCACTTGCTGAAAATGTGAGGCAGACGGGCTCGTCAACGGCCTCATAAAGTGGTCCTTCATGCTTATGAGAGACAATATTTTCAGGATGTGAAGCACTGACAGTTAGGTTTTAAAGAGACTCGGGAAGGTAGGTAAAGTCATGTTCAACAGTTTTGTTTAAAATGTGTCAGAGAATCAAAAATGAAATGAATCCTCATGTACTGACAGTTCTCTAATATATAACTATAGTTCATTTTGGATTCTTTGTGTGTGTTACAATTTTGAAGCTTTAGACATTTTGTAGCCATTACATATTGATGTAAATATGGCTAGCAGTGACAAAATAAAAAAAAAAGCCCACAGACGTTAATAACTATACTAATAAGTACCTGCTGAACAAATAAATAAGAATTACATTGACAGACTGGTATTGAGCAGTCCATGTTCTAAATGTGATTTTATACTACTATCGGTCTTTGGTAAGACTGAATGCAGTGTTTCCTCCAAGGCTGATTTCTTGACAGAGTTTACATTGCCAAGGATTCAAAAGTTGCATCAATCTTTGCGCGGGACAGTGTTATTGTGCAATAAACATCACACAGTGGGGCATAAAAAGGCCAGCGGTTTGAGGGAGGAAGTGAGAGGAGAGCGGCCTTCAGTGCTGCCGTATCAATGGGGTAATGGAGAATGAAATGATGTCTGTCCGAGGTCATCACAAATGGAATGTGTGCAGATAAAAGAAACAATTCAGAGAGCAGCCATGTGAAGACACGAGGCCGAGTCACTCAAAATTCTGCCCACCGCATGCAGAAATATGAGTCGTCACAAATAATTGAGTATTACAAGTGGCTATATAAAACTATGATGCAACAAACAACTCTCTGTATTCTGAAGATTGTAATTACAAATATTGATATATATTCTCTTACGTCCCTGTGCATTGAATATACATAGTAATTAAGATGATGCATTAGTAAATGAGAGAAGAATGAAATAGAACAGACCAAAGACATTATAATTTATTTAAAAAAAAAAATCTAACTGGAGTAATCAAAGTCGAGTTAAACTAATTTGATTGATTTCAACAAACTTCACTAACAAATCCAATTACTATTGGAATCTGTTACAAGTGTTATTGTTGTACTGATGTATAATCTGAATAAACTGAACTGTCACAAACTGTGCAGTCCTCTCAGTGCCACAGCAGGATTCTAACCATTTTCAGCTCATACACTGCAATACATTTCAAGTCAGTGAAACTTAGAAACAAAAGTTCACCTGCTGCCTTAAAAATGTGAACTCAAATGAACTCACAATTCCTCACTGCTTCAGCTTACATCATTTGGCATTTTAAGTTGAGAGCACTAATGTTTTTAAATAGTTTCTGTGGGATAAATTAAATGATTATCTTATCTTTTAATGGCAAGTTTTAAAGTTGACCTAAACCTCAGACAGATTCAGCTAACATCTTGTTTGTTCTAACATTTAACATTTATTTTATTTAGGTTTAGAGAGGAAAATTTGATCCACCAAAAACAGCCACTTTGGAATTAATACGTGGTAGGGTACCAGCTTCTAAAATCTACCCATCCATTACGCTTATGGTGTCAACATTTTTGCTGACGTGGATTTATTCTCGTTCGTAAAGCCTTGTTTCAAAGTTACTGCCATTTTAGAGTAATAGTTCTAATTAAAAAATGGGAAAATGTCAGTAGTCTCTATATTTCCCAGTATTCATATCACATCACCCTTCCTCCTCCTACTCCCCCATTACTTTTTTCATGTCAAAACTAAAGAACACAATTTACATGAACATTGACCATATAGACAAAACTCACAAGAAGTCCAGACGATGGACTACTTTAAGTTTAATTTTGAAAAACATATTACATTGAGTTCAATATCAATAACTTGTTGTGACTATTGGGGTTAAAGAGAAGAAATATGTTCACATAACTTAATGGGGCTGTAATGTTTTCCAGTGTAGTTTGAGTTTTACAGCTCAAAGCTTTAAAACTTTGATGATCCCATTTTAAAAGTACCTATCTAGCAACATAGTATTGCATTTACATATAACCACATAACCACATAACTCTGTGAAGAAGGAACATTATGGAGAATTCTGCCTAATGTGTTGGTGGTTCTTTGCATGTTACCAAAACTGTTCCACAAAACCTGTGAAGGTGTTCTGTATTATCTGGCAACCAAGACGTTTGTAGCAGATACGTCCAAACACTCCAATACACAGCAGCCTATATCAGACATGCCCCAATGTGGACAATAGCAAAGGAAGAAGTAATGTGCTTGTTCAGAACAAAAAGTATATGTCTGCAATCAGTTAATGGGAATATTCGTACGTCTGTAGGTCCCCAAAATTATAATCACGAGACTCTCCTCGTGACAGGATTTCTTCAAAACACACCGCATACTGTCCATGTAGTCCTAAACCTTAAGCTGTTTCTGAAAAGACACTTCAGAGGGACATGTGGTCTCCTTGCTTGCAGTGGACGACAGCCACTAAGGGAAGAAAAAGTGATTGATACAGCGCAGAGTTGGAGAAGACTTCACGGTTTAAAAAACATTGTTGACTTATGGAAGCAGACAGGGTGCACCTGATTACTGTTGAAGTTGGACAGCATGTACATCCATTCATCTTTCCAGGCTGTCTCCATAAGACTTGTCTTGGCAGTTTAAGAATGCCATACTTCTTCCTTCTTTGCTTTCCGCATGGCTCGTTCTGGGGAGGACCATGAAGTCACTTTTACTGTAAATAGAAAAGAAAACCTGAGTAATTTTAAACACAACAAATCCTAACAAAATGTTATTGAATTTTGTTTTTTAAGTTTTTATGGCAAGGACTACAAATCTTCAGATGTTCCCTGTGAGACACGTGCTCATGCTCAGTTTGCACACCTACGGCACAAGTCTTCCGTCATTAACAGGCGATGGTTTGTCCATACAGAAACGAGGCTTTCACATGGTCAATGAAGAACAAATGGGTCAAAATGCAAGTCATGTCATATGCAAAACTTACAATATACATAAATAGACTTAAATATATACTTATATGCCAAAAATGTTTCAGCTTAGATACAACCAGCTTTAACATAGTTGTCATCATTTCTGTTTGGAACTCTGAAAAGATTAGTATGATCCCTTTTGATCCTTTTTCAGGGCCTAGGTCATATTCATATAATAAATGTTTTTCAGTGTATTTATAAAGTATCAATAACAACTGAAATTATCTCAGTTACATGAAAAATAACGGATGTATGCTCACTGTTAATTTCATTTTTTTTTGGTCTTGTTTGCTGTATCAGTGTTTTATATTTATGAATATTAAAATTAGATTAGATTTTCCAGAAGAGATGCATATATAAGCGAAAAAGGCCATTCCCTTACATTATATCAAGCACACTGTTCTCGTCAGCTACAGAGTTAAGGGGAAAGATGTAAGTGAAAAGAGAAAAACAGCAATAATCATTACTATGCCCCAAAATGTGCTTGTTAGCCCCCCCCCACTCCCCTGCCTATAATCTTCAATCATCACAGTCTCCTCAAAGATTCTTGTTGCACTGATGTTCCTTACATCACTACCCTTGCTTCTGCAAACAAGCACCAAGTGAAACCATTTATTTCTCATGCTCTCCCTGCTCGTTGTTATTGTTTTAATTTGGCTGCCAGATAGTCTGTGTGTTTGCAATACTCCTCGGTCAGCTCTGTCAATGCATTTTATTCTTTTTGTCATTTTCATGTTAGTCCCCATGACCGGCCTTACCAATAAATTAGACTTGCTTTTAGAAAAAAGGCCTATGCCCAGTAAATACTCCTATAAAACCTTGGTAGAGACAAAGAGAGTATCTACAGAAGGAATATATGAGCATCGATCGGCCCTCGTGGCCACGTCTGGTCTGCACAATAGCACACTATTGATGTGCTGGAATTGCTTTTGAAGGCAGACAGATTGATATAATGGTGTGGTGTGGGCCCTTAAGGGCCAGGCTGCCAGTGCTGAAGTCTGATTGACTGACCTTGGGTCAATCTGTCCATTTGCATCGGCCCTCTTTGGTGCTTCTGCTGAGGCCATTGAGCTAGCACACATGCAAGATCCTCTGAGAAGGGATGCAGTCCTTCTCCAAACACAGCTCAAGGAGGATATGTGCCCATATTACTCTCACTGTTGATTTTTACTGCAAACAATTTGCTGTCATTGATTTTGTGTCTGTTGTAACCTGTAAAACTGACACAATTATTTTCCCTTGGTCACGCAGTACTCTCGTGCACAAACACAGGAACTGTGTTTTCTTCTGAATGTCAGTACTTATCAGTGCCTACTGGAATTTTCTTTTTTCTTTTTTTATTGTTGTTTAAAAACAAATCACAACTTTTTACATCTTTGAGCTTATTTCTCTTACTTTTATAGGTTTGGGGATTGTGTCTCTCAGTAATAACTGTATTAGTCAAGTAGTCGAGAGATGAGAAGTCAGAACGTCAACTTCCCTGAAACAAAGTCTGACAGGTAGAAGTCACACAGAGCACGGTGTCGTCAGAATGTAGGAATTTTTGTGGCAGACTGATGTATAAAAGTATTAGATTCATTCATATAACTGTCATTTTTTTGAACAGGACAGCCCAGCTGAGAATTATATGTCTAGACGCTCTTGACACATCATTACATAGATAGAAATAAAACTGCAATGATACAACACACTAAATCTCTGTCAAAGTTTTTATGCAAATGCGACTGAAATGTTGCCAGTCAGCATGGATCAACAACATAAGTCTAGTTGCTATTGCCTCATTAAGTCGACCATTGAGTTGCTGTGTCCGTGTGATGTGGACACAGAAAGCACACACTGGGCTTTTAGAACCTTTTTTTTTTTTCCCCCTGCAGGAAATGGCTGCTGTACCTGAGAATGAGGATGATGATGAGAGTGGTGTTTGCAGACTGAAAAACCAAAGCAAATGCGTAAGACAGGCTAAAAGGACCTTAAAGAGCTATGGAGGTCTCAGTGCATCAGTACAGATCAGTACAGTTTTTTTATATAAAATTTAAACATGCCTGTCATCCATCTTTTATTGTGCTACACTCGTGACTCATCTATAGCCTGGTTGACTCCTGTAAGTCCATTTAGTTTTTAGCAAGCTTACATGTTCCACAGTAAAAGACTAAAGCTACAAATGCACATCCAAAGTTGTAATTTAATGGAATTTATGCTTTACTTTTAAAATAGATGTTTTTTTTTTAGCAGCACCTTCATGAAGGTAAAAGGCATGCCTCATCATAAGCCCTGCTTCATTGTACTTTGCATTAAATCGTCCATGCTGAAGATGAAAACTGTCAAAATGTGACAAAATGTGTTGAGGTTGACAAAAGGGACACATCTGTACTGCTGAAGTGATTACTGCAGTGTCTCTTGCTCCCGGCAAGCTTTTGCAGTTTGTTTGTTCCACTTTCTTTCACTTTACTGTGCCGGAGGTTTTTTTTTTTTTAAGTCAAGATGTGTCTGTTTTCAGAAAAAAAAAAAGAGAAAAATATTACACCAGACGAGAGCTAATACTTCCAGCAACAAACAGTTATAGTAGGTGGTCTTTTTTTTTTTTTCTTCCAAAATGAAAGAACAGAATGAAATCTCTGACCTTTATTGGACCTTGGTGGAACAGAGCTCATGAGATTGTTTTTTTTTTGCTTGGAGTGCTTTACTTTGTGTATTGCTCAGCTTTTATTTCACTTTATTTACTCCTCTTTTGATCACTCCACATCCACCTTACTCTTTGTAAACAGGGCTCCACCACTACGCCCAGTGGAGAGCAGCCTGTGGCTTGATCCAATCCTAGATTACGTTTAGTTCCTCAGGGCTTGCTTTACCCTTGTGATCTTCATACCTTCCTCTTTATACCTTCCTCTCGTGTTAAGTGTGTTATACATGCAAGGAAAAAGAGAGCTTTCTTTCGGTCAAGGTTTTCATGGTGACTACGATTCATGTTTAAGAAGCCTGATGTCTACTTCTCACTACATCACAGGATATATTTTGCATTGCATTACTGGATGTCTTCTCATGCTCGAGGCACTGTTATACTGTGATCTTTTTTAAGTGTATGAGGAAATACCTGAGCAATATTCAGGAGTTTGGGCACACAAGTTAATTGTAATTTCAAGTGCATGATCTCCTTGAAACAAAGTCCACACTTGAAGTGGAGTGCAGGACTCCCCTATATACTGGCTTTTCTTTTATGTTGGGAAAACATAAATTAGAACATGTGCACATTTTTAGACACAACAACAGAAGACGCAAGTAACACCTGCACCACATGGGCGGCTTGTGATTCAGTGGCAACACACGGCTGAGTCAGGCTGCTGACAGAGGTTGAATCCATTGAACATTAATTTCACATGAGATGTGTACATGTCTGCTGGGTTCTAGGGCATGATTTGTTTTTGTGTGCGTGTGTGCGTCTGTGTGTCTCTGTTACTGTCTTCAATCAGGTACACAGTATTAGGTTTCAAGTTTCTCTGCGAGCATCCTCAATGAAACTGTCAGGATCAGTTCTAAAAGAGTGTTAAGTTCAAGTCAAGACAGAGTCCAAAAACAGAAAAAATAAATAAATAAATCCCATTAAGTTTGATATAACATACAAACTGACATGGAATGTAACTGTCTCCACAATGTAGTGGCTGTCTGATACACGGTCTGATACAAAAATCATACAGATGACCATACCATGCTACAATTTGAAATTCAGTTTAGAACAGACAGGTGAAGAAGGCCAGCTCTGTTCTGGGCTGCCATCTTCCTGCTGCTGAGAGACTGTCCAACCAAGCCTGCTCCCAGTAGATCACACACGCACGTAGAACTGCTGTTGTATTTAATTGTTATTTTTGGATTTATTTAATGTCTACTTTTCCTTGTCTTGTCCCACTGTGGGATATATTAAAGCATTATCTTATCTTAATTGACAAAAACTGGATGAGCTTTTACCTTCTTTCGTCTCATAAATAACAGCTAAGTGTCCAAAATGTCTCCATGGACATCACGAGAACTCATATTTCAGTACCAAGTCAGTTCCAGAATTCTGAAAATAGAATGGTATGTTTTCTTTTTTTCTTTTTTTTTTCTTTCTTTCTATGGCGTCATTGATGTTGCACTGAAGATCCTGGACAATAACAACAATATCGTATGAGGACTGGTGGCGGCAGGTGCGGCCGTGGCTGTGATTTGCGATTCACATTTGAGTTGGATGATCGAGGGAAAGTTGAATAAGAGCCTGTGGCAATGCACTCAGAAAAACTCATTTGAGCAGCTCAACGACAGACGTCTGGATCTGTACACTGCATTCAATTCAAACGTCAGAGTCAAGTTTTTCAAATGGAGGTTTTTCTTTTTTTCTCTCTCAATCTCAAATGTGCTTTTCGTTGTTGCAGTTAACTTCTAATATAAGTGTGGAAAAGAAATGTCTCCTCTGATACACACAATGAGTGGCAGAATTATTACACGCACTGCACCATTCAAGATGCAGGGTGTATTGCAAGACTGCAACTGACTGTGAACAGATTACGCAGAGATAACGAGTCTTCTTCTTCATGATTTCATTGGTAGTTAGTTAGGAAACCCAGCCTGAAGGTGTACTACTGCTGCCTATTGGACTGGAGTGTGGACCGGTAGATTTACAGCAAGTTGTTGCAACACAGTCCTTTACATCCTTTACCCTGTCTCTCATTAAGTGTGTGATGTGACCTGATTTCAAAATCAGGATTTTTAGTCAGGCTCAGAATGAATGGATGCATATTAAGCATGTACCTGAGTAGATACTGCAAGACCCAGCATCCCTGCAGAGTCCAGAAACTGTTAGCAACAGGTGGTTGATGATGAATTCCTTGGACATTTTGGAGGTTGTGGCGTTGATGATGGTGGGTAAAACAATTGAAAACCAAGTGACAAGACTGCAATGATTAAAATAAAAAAAATCTCCTGTTGTAGGAGAAATAGTAAGATAATAGTCACTGCTCAGATGAGATGATACCGCAATGGGAATGAATACAACTTTGAGCAAAGCAAAGACTCTTTCAATCATGTTTTATGTTGTTTCTCTCCGATTTATAATTTTATCCATTTATTGTGGCCACAAAGTCAGCCTTTTGTTGCATGTTTAGTCTTGTGCACACACTTCTTTCAGAGGTAATCGTCATGTAAAGTTCATTCATTTATTCATTTTCTGTGACCGCTGATCCTCTAGGGTCACCAGGGGCTGGAGCCTATCCCATCTGTCACTGGGCGAGATGTGGAGTACACCCTGGACAGGGCTAACACAGAGAGACAGACAACCATGTAAAGTTATGCTTTAAAATTAAGTTATTTAAATGGCAGAAAGACACTAACCTTTTGAGGTAAAGAAACATTATTTCGCATCAGTCTCCAACTTTTGATCTACTTTAACTTTCCTATTATATAATGTTAAATTCTAACCAGAGGTTTCTCAGATAAAGAGTGGAGCATAGTGCAGCGCATGGCTGCCATGGCAACACAGTGCCACTGGCCATTCGGTCTCCAGATGTCTTTGAAATGGTCCATGTGCATCCGCTTCAAACAGCACATCACACGGTGAGCCCTGTGAAGTATCCCTGGTCTTACCTCATCCTTTCATCTCTGGCTAAATAAGTCTTTCCTTTAACCCAAGTGGAGGAGGAGGAGAGGAGGAAAATAATAATCAGGTGCTGGACATTCACATCGTCACAGTTGAAAAGGAAACTATTTGAAATAGAAGACGCGGAGGAAAAAAAAATATCTAATGGTCTTTTGCTTTGATTGCCTCATCAATTCCCCTCTGACACAGTCTGGCGTCGCTTAAAAGATCCAGTCCAGTTTATTTCAACCTGGCATGTTACCTGTGAATGAAGCCTCTGCGGCAATGGAGTTGGTGCTAAGTGCAATCGTCTCTCTTGTTGTAGAGATTTGTGGATGCACGGACAAAACAGCAAAAAATTCAAGTAGTCCATCAGAATGATTTTTAAATAAATCCTATCACTGGAACCTCCATACTTTGCAAATCGATGTGTTTCCAATATGTGATCATGCTAGACAAGAGCTGCAAACAAGATAAAAAGGTTCATGCTGCAAGTTTCTGGATGACAAGAGTAAAATAACACAATGCACAAGTTATAATATTTATAAAACTGATATTTGACTAATTTTCAATCATTTGCCTCACAGCAAGAAGGTTCTGGGTTTGATTCCATCTGGGGCCTTTCTGTGTGGAGTTTGCATGTTCTCCCTGTGTCTGCGTGGGTTCTCTCCAGGTACTCCGGCTTCCTCCTACTGTCCAAAGACATGCTGGTTAGGTTCATTGGTGATTCTAAATTGGGCGTAGGTGTGCATGTGAGTGTGTATGGTTGTCTGTCTCTCTGTGTTAGCCCTGTGATAGAGTGGAGACCTGTCCAGGGTTGATGGGAAGACCTTCCAAAATGGGGAACATGTTTGAAAAAGTTAGGATCATGGAGCAGCTAAGGAAGCTGCTAGAAGTGAGTCTGCTAAATATAACTTACCCCCTTTTGGACACGTACTGTACTTTATACAAGAAGCACAGCAAAACACATATCTTCAGAGGTTCACAGATTTAACTCCAGGTGTAGGTCCCTACACAGTAAAAAAAGCATAAACCCATAATAACATTACAGAGGCTGACATAAACTGTAATTTTCCTTTGAGGTCTAATAGATTTTAATTGCTCAATACAAAGAGTCATTTGAGTAAGAGAATAAGACATCCTACGGGACTGAAATGACAGAAGGTACTGCATTGTGTATGAGAACATAAATTGCAAACATCACATTACAACCATTACAGCCTCATTTGACTTCCAGCTTTGTCCATGGAACACAGCGTATGGTAATGGTTATGGGAGCCAGGACTCAGTGAGCATTTGTTGCTTTGCATTCATTCCATGGCATCCAAATACAGTCAGCATTCAGAGCATTCAAGGAAGGAGCTAATTATTTCCACTTCCTGTTAACTCTGCCTGTCTTCGTGTTGCTTTACAGACAGGGCTCAGTGTCAGTGGGGGTTTTTCAATGCCTGAATGTCGTTCATCATTATTTTTGGCCCTTTACTGGAGCTTTCAGTCTTTTTCCCCACCTGTGAGCTGTGCAAAGGCTGTTAAATAGAAAACCACGGTTAGGAACATTTCAGCATGTCTTATTATCAGACGCCACCTGGCTCCATGGAGTGCCCACTTCACCACGTAACACAGGCATCATTCAGGTACAAATGTCCTGTACCCCACCCCCAACCCCTTCCACACACACATACTCCCACAACATCTGCTCTCAATTATGTTGATTTGTATCTTTTTAACAAGGAGGTTTAAGCGGTAGTTTGACTCACATGCCCGGGTAACTAGAGCAGAGGAAATGATGTATACGTGTGTGTGTTTGTGTGTGAGTAACAGGAAAGACAGGAGGAAGTATTTCCACAGGAGGTCAGTCAGTTACAAACTTTTGAAGAAATGCCACATGCAAACATATATATTTTTTTCCGGTGTCATCTTATCGTAAGGTCAATATGGAAGTCAGAAAAGTAGAGACGTGACTCATTAAGTGAGAAATCTGAGTTTGACTAATGGTGGAAGCTGACTCAGTGTCAGACTTTTTCTATATATAAATCAGCGCACAGATGGCCTGTGTAATAAAAAGTTCCTCGGGTGTGATGAAGTTACCTCTTACCTCTGCATTTACTGGGCAGGGCAATTTATCATCCCATAAACACTGCACTTCTAATTCACCTTAATGGTTGTGAAGTCACACCGGGCTGTACGTGTGTGTTTGTTTCAAGTATTAGTGGTCGCGTCACAAATGTGCTGCATTCGCCAGGCTGAATCCCAGTTCATGTTCAGTAAACGTGTTTAAAACTTTAAGAAACATCCGTACACTGGTACATTTTTGAATGGAACAATAACAGATGTAGATCTTATGGACTTAACATAATACCATAATCACTTGGATAGATATATTCCCCTGCATGTATCTTTTAGGTTGGCGGTCCTTAAAGTTTTCTGCATTTATACAGCACAGCTTTTGGCAACTTCAGGGCAATAAAACGCCTCAACCACATGCCACTGGTGATTTATAAAGCACCGCTCTGTGGATAACAGCAAAATGTCTCAGTAACAAGCCCATCACAACAAGAGAAACACCAGCATTTACTGGCAGTATTGTTTCCGTCCAACAGGCAACGGTTAACACTCCACCAACTCTTAATAAAAATATCTGGGTTTTAACTGCCGGAATCTCCGCTGTTTTCACCATAGATTCTAACTGTTTTTCTGTTTGGTGCTGGACTGGTGGTGTATAATAGGTTTATTACAGCCTTTTAACTAGAAACGACCATTATTGGCTGTTGAGGATAATTA
The DNA here is from genome assembly GCF_963514085.1 of Chelon labrosus. Taxonomy (NCBI): domain Eukaryota; kingdom Metazoa; phylum Chordata; class Actinopteri; order Mugiliformes; family Mugilidae; genus Chelon; species Chelon labrosus. The sequence goes on from NC_140341.1 coordinate 28,305,111, forward strand.
GCACAAAGTTTGAGGTCAGGAAAACCAACACATTGAGCTAAAAAGTACTAAAGTTTTTGGTTTGTAAAAGCGAGTTTTCAGTTTCTGTTGCAAACCATATTCTTTCAGTCCATTTTTTTGTCCTAAGGTGTTACCAGGGCCACTTTAAAAGCAGAAAAAATGGATTTTATAAATGAAAGAAGCCAGTTTTGTAGAAGTTTGACCTCAAAATGCTAAAATAAATTGTAGAATTGTAAAATAAATAATCTTGATCAAACTGTGTAATTAAACCAAAATTTAACTTGGTCAGCCAATTAGCACCTTTACAAAAAACAAAAACAAACCTTAAAACATGAATGGATATTATAGGGATATTGTTGTAGCCGCATTCTCTCCAAACGTAAGTTGAAAAACTGTTTCTCAATCAGTGTGTGTGTACTCACTTTAATTAGATGACACATTTACACATTTGCCATTTATCGTGCATGCTGACAAAAACTAACTGTATATGTGTACATCCAGTTTTAGCAAGGTGATTCACTGGCTCACAGTGCTACACTTTGCTGTGTAACACAGTCATCTATATATCACCAAACAGCGGAAGCACTTACTGATTTGTAGCGTGGCACTGCTGGGTTGTAAAAGATGGCTGCAGTTCCTTTTCTGCAAATGTAAGTTCATGTTCATGTTTGATTAGTTGCTGTTTAAGTAGTGAGCCAATGTGATTATGTAGGATAAGCTTAGACAACCAAAGCTAAACACATGCTGCTGCACATATTGATAGATTACAAGCATAGCAAGATTAGAGTAGCAAAAACACATGCAAATAGGGAGCTGTAGGTGATAATAAAGTATGATGTTAGTTAGATGTCATTGGGCTAGTTATGGGGTACACCCTGGACAGGTACTCAATTTATGGTGGGACTAACACTGAAAGACAACAACAACAAAAAAACAACAAACATTCACACTTGAATCCACACCTACGGCAAATTGAGAATCACCAGTTAACCTAACAATCATGACTTTGGACTGTGGGAGGAAGCTATAGCCCCCCAGCTGGCCTTTATACTCATATACGTTGATACATATTGCAAATGCATCGCTATAAAACCCGACAACCCAGTTTATTTATAAAGTAATTTCATGACTCACCCACAGCTTCTAACTGCCCTTCAAATTGACTTGTATTTTATGCTTACTCTCTTTGAGTATTAGTCTAATTGAATTTGCTTGTTAACATGCATGTATATATATAGCCTGACCATTAAGATGCTGCTCCAGTATGATTAAGTAAATATGTGAAGAGGAGAACATTAAGATACACACTAATGGGCAGTGAGAATTACAAGCTTTGAAATAGCTGGGTACACTTGTACGCATAATGAATTCTGTCTATTACAGTATGGGGCTCCTACACTTGGAAGGTGTTGAGGTGAAGATATCAGGTCTGGGGCTGACTGTCCCTCATCCAGACTGAGCTGTTTGACTTTGAGATGTTAATTTCTATAACACATATTTTATGCAATCTTATACTATCTACAATGCTGCAGTCATGATAACTGTTTATTTGCACCATTATTCTGTTGAAGGCTTGCTCAATTTCATCTAGATTTACACTATTCCTTTTGTCTCCAGCTGCCTTGTTTCATCCAACTTTAGTGTGTGTGTGACTAGGTGTGATCAAATAATTGCATCCCTTGCATGTGTGAAGGGGAGCCAACAGGAAGCGAGTTAGGAACTTGGGTGAACATCTTTGAACACCTTTTGGAGATCTATCATTTTGCCATCTATGTAAGTCAGACTGAAATGTTCAGACTGTAATACTGTTTTCAAGTTTATAACACAAAGAAAGAAAACAACAAAAGCAAGCCAAGCCACGCCGGTTTTTACATTGCAGAAGTTCGGTAGGTCAGGACTCACCTCTGGGATCTTTTAAAAAATACAGACTGCAGATGGTTTGTTACTGGCTTAATCCCCCTCTCTGAAAAAGGATAACAAGAATACTGAAAGTCCCTTCCTCAGGAGGTCTAAAAATCAATGATTACGTTCTTGTATTTGGTTATGTACGACTCAAGCCTTTGTTTCTGTACCTATGGATAAATCATGGGAATTTGTGCCAAGTATTGATGTTTTAATCTCATTGGAATATGCAGCTTCTTTCATCGTTGCCGTCGTGAGCCTGTGAGAGGAGTATTTCTGCAGAAATCAATGCTCAGGCACAGGAGAAAAATTAAATACGGCCTTTTTTTTTCTGAAGCTTTTCTCTGTGCTGCAGATATCAGAATAGCAGCCCTTGCAAGGCACACCCTGTACAGTACACCTATAAACCACAGTCATTCTTATAAACACAGACACACACACAGCTGTATTAGACTATTAGACACACCACCATAGCCTCTCTCTGTTGGCAAAACATAATGTGTTCAGGCCCGGTCACAGAGTGTTGCACAGTACAACTGATCAGATCTGTGAGGCAATTCAGGCTTCAGAGCTGCTATGGCTGATGAGCCAACTGCTAACTGTCAAGCCCACAGCTGGGTGATTCAGTCAAAATATTTTCTTTAAAGTCTCCGTATTCTCTATAGTATCATTCACATCATCTCATTCACCAACAGAAATGTAAGCAAACAGAAGATGTATTATCTGAATTTGATCTCTCCACCTGCCTGTTTCTTTAAGGTCAGCACTGTTCAGAGGGCTAATGCTGTTTAAGTTTAGCGTAACGCAAAACTTTCACAGAGATTAACTTCCCCTCTAGCAAGTCTGTGATGCAATCAGAATAAATCAAACACTAAATTTGGTTGTCTGGTGGAATTACAGATCCAGGAGCTCTGTTTTAAGGATGCAGGGCAGAAGAAACTGCACAATACTTGGTCTTGATGCATGCTGTGCAATAACACAACTGTTATTGTGTTCACATTTAACTGGCAATTACTTAATGTAGTTATTATAACCTAAGTTCAGGAACTAGACCACTCCACATACCTTTCGATTTGCCACGCTTACCTATAAGTGTCCTAGCCCTCTCACAGGAACAAGTGGACTAGGATCTGAAACTTCCTGCGATGTGCCTCCACCCTGAAGCTCACTCCCTGGGTTCCTCTACCATCATTAGTCTACACATTCCTCCCCCTTCATCCCATCCCCTCAACCCCTTTTCATCCCATCCTCACAACACTTTTCATTCATTTTGATCCCATCCCCTCGACCTCTTTTCATCTCATCCCATCCAACCCTTTTCATACCATATCCTTCGCCCCTTTTCATCCCATCCAATTCGACCCCTTTTCATCCCTTCCCCACAACCCTTTCCATCTCCTTGACCCCCTTTCATTCCTTTTGATCCCATCCCCTCAACAAGTTTTCATCCCATACCCTTTGACCCTTCTCATCCCTGCCTTCATTCTTCTCACAACCTGTCCACCAATAAATGTATTTGCATCAATTAATGTGTGGTCTTTGTTAGTGAATTGAAACAAACTGCACAAACACAGAAGAACAAAATAATTTTTACCACCTGCTATAGGATGTTGGTTCCTCATGTGCTAGTGCTTGGTGGTGATTTCAGAAGTTCTGTGAGCTGCAACATGGAAACCTGGAGGTATCTGTCATGAACTGAGAGTGCACCAGAAGCGTTGCTGTTTCAGAGATACTCTGACCCAGTTGTTTAGCTGTAACCATTTTACCCATGTCAAAGTCACCCATGTTTTTCTTTCATCCAGCATGATGACTATGAAAACCGGAGGTTCACTTACTGCCTAATATAACCCAGACCCTTATTACTACATGTGATGTAGTAATGACATAATCTGCGTCATTCACTTCATCTGTGAGTGGTCATCATGTTTGGACTCACTGGTGTATGTGATTTTAGATGAGATACTTTTAATAATGGTTGATTTGACCCTTGCGTGCTCGGTACTCACTGTTGCCTCATGGCCAGAGGACACAGAGTATGCCTTTGTGAACTGTGTGCACACTTGGAAACACACATGGCTTGTTTGCTAATTAGTTTCACAACCCAAATGCCACAGCAGCCAGATGCTTTTTTTGCTGTATGATTAAAACTGAAATGCAGACTAAATACTGAAGTAAAATACTCTACCCAAGCTCTTCCTCCATCTCTGCAGCACAAGAAGCAGGGGAAAGTTTCTGTTGCTGCCTCTCTCACAGAATCCACATTGTGTGGTTAAAATACATTTAATGTACATCTGTTTAACAGTGGCAAACCAAAATACTAGGTGCTATGGAGGCTTTACCATGATGCTTTCCATGATTATTTACATACAGTATGCTAATAACATTTGCATTGGCCACTCAGAAACCTCTGTGAAAGGTTTCTGAAGCACATTTGTGCCTCACAGTTCAGAGTTTGTTTGTTCTTTAGCTTGTTTTTCATTCGCACCAAACTCTCAGTATAGATAATGATGATTGCCTATACACACACACACACACACACACACACACACACACACACACCACGGCTCTTGACAAATCAACACAGCCACTTCAAACACACAATGAACCAACCATTATAATTTAGTTACTTACCCACCCCCACCCCCCTTTCCTTTCTCTACCCAGCAGCAAGATTGTTATCTATCCATCATCCATCTATCTAATTGTGCCTGAGTGATTCAGAGAAAGCTGTCACAATCTTGGTCTCTGTGGGGTGTCATTTGTGCATCAATAGTAGAAACGTCAATGTGCGTTCAGCCATAAAGTAATCAGACGAGACATGGTATCTGCAGAATCTTACCAAGTCTCGAATCGCTTTTTTGATGGCTATTTTTTGTTTTTATTAGAAAGTCCATGAAATCTCTAGTGAGTGTTATTTCACTTTATTTTGGGATGATGTTGACCCATGATAAATCACACGAGCCTATGTGGATTTATCAGTGCATATATAACTGCAGAATCAGTTTCTCTAAGGTCTCAAGCAGTAAAAATAGTTCGGATGATTCTAAGCTAAATACAACTCAGTCAGTTGTAAAAGAAGAAACCAAGTCTCTCTTTCTTTTTTTTTTAAAGAAAATATCTGGTTGGAATGAGTTTTAATAATAGGAAGCCACAAGTTTGATGAACTTTTCAAAAGGATGAAGACTGATAAGTACAAATGACTTAGTTGAGAGTGAAGAAATTTGTGTTGGCCATTGCAGATAAGATAATCCTTTATTTATCCTACAGTGGGGATTGAGTCAGGTTCTTTGGCTCTAATCCTGAAATTTGACCCTGGCTTCTTTCTTCTTTTTATTTTTTCCAATTTATGTTTTAGCTTAGTTGAGATGTCCAGCATTAACCACAAGTGTTGATATGGTTACAGGGACGTTTAGTGTGATAAATATATGTGTGTTATAAACATTTTATGCATTTGTGAGTTCTAATACTGGTGATGAGCACCAAGCAGAGTCTGAATTTTGTGGAAAATAACCACACTGTAGCAGGGATAGGATTAAACCAACCTTTACCGTGGTTTATGTTTTATATTGCAGTCATGCAAGTGCACTGAAATACTTTATGTGACATGGCTATAATGTTAGCATCATAAAAATATATCTTATTTTTTTCAGTCGCAGTTGTCAATGATGCCTGCCATAACTCCCTTTAATTGGCCTAAAAGTCTAAACCATTAAAAAAAAATAAAAAATGTGTTCACACTAGAAGTCTTCATGTATGCATAAATAGAAAGGCCTTCAGTCTCGTCTTGTCTTGTCTGTATTTGTTAGCAGTAGGGTCAGTCAGTGATAATGTTTTGCATAGAGTTTGCCATACGCTTTTAAAGCGTGGGTTTTCTGGTGTTACCAGTGAACTCATATTGACTTGCTACGTTTGTACCTTCAGTGACTTTCCATGTGAAGTCTCCTAAGACACCTCAGTCACAGGCATTTTTTCTTTATTACAGAATGTGGGTAAATGCTTCCAAGAAAGCTCGCAAATTGATGAGATCTATAATGGTCCTGATTACCACTGACAGAGATGAATTTTGAAGAATATTTGACATCAGGCATGCTACAGCATGCTGGCATCTACCCTGGAGGGAGCTGGAATCATAAAGACATTATCACAGAACAAATAAGCTGGAGTAATTTCCATGTCAGTGATGGAATTGAAAAATGCTGCACAGAAACATGCACATCTTGTTATGCATAGTGCATACATAGAAATGTAATAAGTGATGAAACACCATATTGGGTCTTTAGTGTGATAAAGACAACACAGTTCATAAATATCAGGTTCCGGGCAATTACAACCTCAGAAACAGCAGGAAATTGCATACAAAGTCCAGAAATCACAATATTTGTTGTAAATTCTGTACTAACCCTAGTCATGATGGAATACTAACCTTATTTATGCAGCACTGGTTGGGTAGTAGTTTATGATTTTTAGACATTGAGTCGCTGCATCCCAGGTTACCAGTGTGAATAGTCCAGCTTTTACTGTGGTCCTGGAAACCCAGAGTTAAGCCCCGAAGACACCTGGCTAAGCCACATTAATGAGTCCGGCCACAGATGGGCCAAGAAAGGTGACGCTTGTGTGCACACAGAGAAGAAAAATGCCATTTTAATTTTTAGAATTTATGTCCAGGTTCCCTGTGGCCAGACTATAATGACTAGATTTAAAATTAATGATGTGAACAATGCTTGGCTGCTCTGTATGTAATTATATTAATGACCTTTCAGCGGATCAGGTGTAATTTAGAAATGAAATTATCACAAGACTTTTGGCCTTACAGGTTCTTCAAGTCCAAACCATTACCATTACTTATTACAATGGCCAATCATGTAGAAGCTGAAATATACTCAGCCAATGTGCCAAAAAATGGAACGTGAAATCTTCTGGCATGGACTTTAAATGGACAAACAGTTGCACATATACTGTAGACATACAGTATACAATGTCAAGTAGTGCTGTAAAATCAGAGTTTTGTTTCAGAGAGTGGCCAAAAAAAATGCCTTTCTGAGATCTGATGTGATACTGCAGACGGATCGTCCATATCGCCCATCAGCATACATCTCTAGCACAACTGAGACGCAACTGAGGGCATCGTGCACACATCCTGTAACTATATTGAAAGTCCAAACTGCATCAAACAAACCTAAAAACATCATTATTCTTATTTTTTTTTTTTTTTTTTTGAAGCATGGGTCTGTACTTGGTGGATAAGTTAAGCAAGTACAGTACAGCTGAGCACTAAAATATTTGTGTAAAATCCAGTTCATGGTTATTTGGAAGTCATTTCTTCAGGAAATACCATTTGCCATAACACCATGTCACAAATCATCAACGTACCCCATGGGGCTACAATATTAACAGCACAATAGAGCCTTCATTTAGATGTTTTCACTGGATCATTTTATCTCTTCTGAAGAACAAAAATTTAAATAACACATTCTAAGAATGTGAAATCTCTTGTTGTTGAACAACCATGTAACCAGTGTTAACAAAATGAAAAGGTGCAAAAGTAACAAAGTAGCTGCTAAAATCATTTTAATGTGAGGCACACTCATGTAAATTGGCCATTACTGTGGGAAAAAAAACAGATGCATGCCAAACCCTATGGAAATGAAAGTGAATGGCTCAAATGTGATACCAGGAGGTAACTACCTGTTACTCCACTACTATTTGGTTGGCCCTTTGTCAGGCACTGAGTTCCTCATAGTTAGCAGAAATCAATATTTCCAGTAGTAGCATATTTTCTATTTCTGAATGAAGTGGATTTTTTTCAATATCACAAATTTGAAAGTCTTACCTGTGAGGAGACAAAACAAACCTCAGTGCCCGCCAAACATACTGTTATAATCCAAACTGCTGGCTGGAGCCAATGCCAGCCGTCATTGGGCTGGACAGGTTGCCAACCTATCGCAGGGCTATTATTATTATTATTATTATTATTACTAGTGCAGTGCCCGTCGGAAGTATGTATTCCTATAGTGGGAGCCTACAGGTGCTGTGTATGAGGATTAGTGGAAATATTAGAGCGGAGAAAACCTATTTTACCGATATATTTTACATTTCTTATCCAAACAACGTCAAACTTAGCAGTGCACATCGTCGTGCCCGTAGCAAGACACCTGGCCAGTTTCAAATCAATCGGGGCAACGGTTCGCGAGATATGCGTGCCACAGACAGACAGACAGACACACAGACGCTTCTTGATTTATAGATAGATAGATTATCATTATTATTATTATTACATTTGCTATTGCAGATAGAATTCTCAAAGTGGCAAAAAAATAAAAAATGTCATCTTCCTTTAAAGGGCCCAATTTTAGTAGTTTCTACAATCTCCTTAGATGTTTTCTCTGCTTGATGCATGCCAATGATTTGACCCTTCTCAAACAGACTAACATATGTTCCATGACTGCAGGATTTGTCTTTCGACATGGTTGTTTAAGAAATGAGAAGCTACTCACTGCATAAGTTGGGGTTAAATAACTTGTTGCCAGCTGAAAGGCAGGAGGCTCGTACCTATTTGGTCAGTTAAATCAAGGTGGCGTCTTTTTTTTTGTCCAGGCAGAGTATTACACAGTGCACCATATGTTCAAATGGATTTTATTTGTGCACTTTCAATCAGTAACACTCACAATTACTTGATTGTCCATAAATTGTTTGACCAAGGTTGATACATCCATCAGAAGCATTAATATGTTTAAGGACCCTTTAAGGACCCATATATACATAGAAGCCTCGGGTTGGCCCTGGTTGGCCTGCTGCTGCAATACGTCAACGTCGCCGCCATATTGGAGGAGGCAGCTCTGTCCCGCGAACTAATAGGAGTCAATGGAGTGAACTTTATTAAGCGTCTTCTACAAACTGCTATAAGTTAATGCCTCTCATTTACACATTGACACACAAACGTATATATTCAGGAAACCGATAGGAACCAAAAACAACGTGATTATAACTACTCCTTATATATTCAGCGTACAGGTCGGCACCAAACCACTGGATGTGTTTTTATAATGTTATCTTTATAATGTTCAAAAGAGCTTGAGTTCACAATATCCATGCCTGTGTCTGTTATTTAATTCAGTTGTCCACTAAATAACGTTGCGTTTTGATTGTGATGTGATTAAAATATGATTGATCGAGATTAATTAATTACATTTATTTTAGATTTTTTTTTTAATCGAGTCCCACCCATAAGAGATAGAGCTAGAGAGAGAGAGAGAGAGAGATTCAAAGGCTGATAAATGGTGTTTGGTGGCGTCATTCCTTTCCTACGTAGTCACATAGAAATAACATGTTATTTATTAGTATAAAGTCTCAGTTAGATAGGATCCCATCACTTATACTGGACACTGATTAAGAAAATACATTTTGAGGACATTTCCTTGAATGGCTGATGTCTTTTTAGCAACAGCTGAGCACATCTTGATAAAGTGCAGGATGTTTTAATCTGAAAATCAGGTTCTGGAAGTTCCTCCTTAAGTAGCATTCTGTGTAGCTACAGTGTAGCTGTAATTCAGCTGTATTTTCTTTTTTGTTGTTGTTGTTGTTTTGTTTTTGTAGATCTACATGCAAACATGCCGCTCTGAACTGGAATCACAATGACTCACCTTGAGGTGGAGGAAAAAACGTGTCAGAGGTGCTTCTGCACAACCTAATTCACTGTGTAAACAGCAGCAGATAAACAGCCTCGAGGGATGTTCAGTGTCATGTCTGAAACTGATTGTAAGCAGTTTAAAGCTCTCCGTCGGTCTGTCTCTCTCTCTTCCTTTCTCTCACTCCTTTTCCGTCTTGTCCGAGCCCTGTTAGATAGTCTGCCTTTCATCCTCTCTTCTGTTTCTCTCCTTGACAGTGATATCATTGTTTGAATCCCCCGACAGTGACTGATATTGGAGAAGGGGAAAATGTTAAACAGATGTACCTCTTGACCTTTTCTACTTTGAACAACTGGTGTCTATTTGTTTTTCTGACAGTTTGAGTATGTGAAAAATGCTTTGCGCTACCAGAAATGTGGTAAGGATATATTATCACAGTGTCTATTAAAAAAGATCTCACACAGTGCGCCTTCTACTGCTGTACTTGTGATTATCCTCAGAAGAAATGGCTTCAGTTTACAACCGTATATAATGCAAGTTAGCACCTGTACAGAGAAGGAGACATTCAGGTTGTAGTCATAAATATATGACAGGATGGTGTTTATGAGGCCTACTCTTGTGTGTGAGGGAGAAGGATGCCACACTGCTGACAGCTAAAATGAAATTATTAAATGCAGCCTAAGCTCAGGAGGCTGTTGGCTGAACAGGAAAATATATATCACAAACTGTAATTGCTGGACAAGTATCATTTACAATAAAACAAATTGCCGCCACTTCACTTCTGGCAGCCACCACTTTAGATTTGGTTTAGCGGTAATGGAACTTAAATGGATTATGACCCCAGATGTGCCACTGCTGTCTTATTTGCTTATATAAATAGAAGTGGCTGAAGCAGTATGTGCACACATACATGTATGTGCTCAGGCCTTGGTCTGTGCATATGTATCTGCGTGTCTATCTACTAATTAAAAGCCCATTTCCTTTGCAGAGGTTTACTTGCTGCTCATAGATTTTTACTGGCAGGGCACGTGAAGCAACTCTGCAGACAGACTCTCATTCTGTCTCCCTGACCTGTCTGGGTGATGAATACGATCTTGCTGAACTCGACTTGACATGCCTGTGTCAAGTGTGTGAGCACTGTGCATATTCACACAGATACAGACAGAGTTCTGAATCCCCTAAAAAGAGGATCAAATATGATCGAAATCGGCACATCAAACACTCAGAGCGTAAGAGAAAAACTATGTGGATCTGAAGTCTAATGGCATCAACAGTTAACAGTCACTGGGGAGGATTAGAGCTGCTTTGACTTAAACACTCGAACATTTTGAGGTTGCCACTCAATTTGCTACGTTTCTACAATCAAATACCATTGAAACAAAATCAAGAGTTACAGAGTAATCAGACCATCTAGAAATAAAATGATTTATATCGGTGACTACCCGCAATAGAAGGCGCAGTTAGGTAAAAAAGAAAAAGAAAATAAATAAGTAGCAGCCATCCAGGTTAACATTTGTGTGTATGGGTCTTAAGTGCCCATGTCATAGAGGGGTCTTGGTTTTCTAAAGTGTAACAGTGCGCTGGGGACACTAGTGAAGAAACTGTTGTTCTCAAAAATGACCATAAACAGCTGAGAAAGTGGTAAAACTGATCTGACCTTTGAAATGGCCGAGTCAGAGCCCAAAAACCTTCACCGAGAAGAATCATCTTCCATTACTTTATATGTACTAGGCTGATGCAATATGCTAATGGAAATTAATATTTACGCCTGTATTGATTTGTGTTTCATTGAGTAAAAAGAGGCATTTTTGTAGTATTATGGTGCAGTAAAAGTGCAATGGTGATCGAGGAAGCAGAGGGAGACTGTGTGCGAAAGAGATCTCAAACAGTATGGTTTGGTATTTTTGTTAGATTAAATGTGTTTGCTTTTGAGTTAAATCATTAGTCAGTGTCAGCACTCGCCTCCTTCTGGTTATCTCCTTAGCCTGGTGTGAAAGAGTTAGAGGCATGGCTGATGCTGATTTATGAAGCTGGTTTGAGTGTTTATACTACTGATATACTGATGGGTGTTGTTTCCTGTTAATCACCTGGGGCAGGGGGGGTATAAAAGGCAGCTAGTTTCCCCTGTCGGTTGTTGGTGTTGGTTGAAGTTGCTTGGTGTTTTCACATGAGTAAATAAATGGGGATACTTTTCCCTGGAATGTTCCTCAGTGTCATGTCTCCTTCTACAAAAAAAAAACAACAACTGAAGTCTTCACCGGTCAAACTGGCAGCACTATATATATCCAGGGATTCTGATCTGCAGCAAGCAGAAACACATGTTCCTGCCAAAGAAGGTCCAACCAGATATTTAGGATCCACTTGGACATAGTGTTTAATGTATATTAAATTCAGACAGAAAAGTCTTTCTGCTATTATAAATACGTTGTGTCTGTCATTAGGTGTAGTATATCCAACTTTATGGGCAACAGCGTATACGGTCATAAGTGAAGTACAGCTACAAGCCGCCAAAATGAGTTTCTCTCACAGGGTCGACATTTACGTCTGGGACAACCCCACCTCCACCTTGCGTATATGCATTAATAGAATCCTGTTGAAGTGATTTGGGCATCTGATCAGGATTGCCCCTGGTTGCCTCCTTTTTCCTAGCCTGGCTCCGCCTGCCTACGTGCTTCCGCTCATTTGAATTCCCTACAGTACTCCGTCTGGAAAAGCTTGATCCGCTAACGTTTACTCCGGCCAAGATTTTGGCGAACCAATCAGCGAACAGAGGGCGGGTCTGAGAGCGATTACGTTTCAGTTGCGCGCCGAGTTTGAAATGTTTACACGAACGGAGACGGATATACTCGAAGCCATTCGCTCCGTTGTGGATATGCTTCCTGGCATTACAGCACTTTTATTCCAATTTCGCGTCCTTAATTGCAATGGGGGATGGTAGAGTAGTGATTTGTTTACTTGTTGCGTTCTTGAAAGCGGAAGTACGAGGCAGCAGAGCCTGAAGGCTCCGGCGCATAACATACGTCATTACCAAACGTTAGTAATTGGTTAAAGGAACTCCGATGATTTTAAACCTCAAACTGTGCCCTCCCACCAGGAAATAAACGTTTGCCAATGGAGCTAGGCCAGACTCTCTGCGAAGTCAGAGAGTCTGGTATCCAGGCTACCTTTTTCCTGGTACGTCCCACTGACAAGCGACCCCGGGACAGACTCTGGAGTGGATATATATTCCATCTCACCCCGAAACACCTCAGAAACTCCCTGGAGGAGCAGGAGGAAGTAGAGAAGGAAATGGGTGTCTGGGGCTGCTTGGGGCAGGGAAATGTAGGGAACAAAAAAATAATAAAATAAAAATCCCCCGTCTTCCACACGCTCGAGCTCAGAATGGCAACACTCCGAGGTGTAAATAAATTACCATGACCTCCCACTCTGGCACAAAAGCTTTCAAAAGCCTTTGACTTGATGGATTGGTGAAGGGACCTTATGTGGCATGATACACACAGACACACACACTCTCAGATCAGTCCTGCAAATCTGAGCCGTCTGCGCGAGTGTTGCTCTCTGCTCTCAAGGTCACAGCGTATTGTATCAGTGACAGAATCAGGAATTCTCAGCCTTTCCTGACTGATTTGGGCCTGGGGGATATTTTCTGCCACCGGCAAAGTCAAGGGTTGTGCGCGCATGTGTGTGTGTGTTAACATAGTGGAGTTTGTGCTGACATGTGCAAGGACGCACTCGAGCACATGCACCCGTGTATGAATCCATATAGGGATTAGGCAACATTCATTTGTACGCTGGGGAATTCTGTTTGAATCCGATGCACATTTGCAGGCAGGGAACACACACACAAACACACACACACACACATGCACACACAAAGCCAACTGCAGAACACAGAATAGTGTTTGATGCTGTAATGCAGTTAATAGAAGAGAACACCTTTGCAGCAGCACGACCTCATGGTGAGTATCAAGCTGAGGTAAGAATCATTCTCCATTTTTTTTTGTTTCATCCTCGTTTTTTTTTATTTTCTCTTCTCTTCGTGTGTCTCTCTCTCTCCGTTTCTGTCTCTCTCTGCCTCTCTCCCCTCACCCTCACGTCTCCTCCAACGCTATCGGCCTAGGAATTATTTTGACGTCTTCACTGACAAATACCCCTCCATCCCACAGGGGTCGTATCTAACCATCGCTCTTTCCACAGAGGTGCCCTTAATCTAAGTTGGAAAATTTTGCATCTCTCTCTCTCTACACACACAGACACACACACTGGCATGCGATTCAACATTCAACATTCAAAGCGCAGTGACAGATTCACAGTAAGAGTTGAGTTATTACATGTTTCAGACCTTTGTCTCCTTGTCAGTTGGGATGATTCATGCCTGTGGGTCCCCCCTGTTCGCTGGCTTGGCTTTATTTTTTCTTCCCTCGGTTTGTCTCTTTCTCTCTGTTAAACACTTATTCATGGATGTACACACAGATATGCACTCTGAACTGCCACGTCTTTAAACATGAAGGTACTGTAAATCACGCCCTTGAAGCAGAACTGAAAGAATACAGCGAGTAAAGGGAAGAGATAATTACTCATTTAGATAGTTGTAATTTATTAAAAGCTCACATTAGGTAAAAATGCATATCCTTGGTTCCTACTCATGTGCAGGGGCTGATAGAGCTGCATGCTAATTCTACAGAAAAATAAAGTGTTCGATAGGTGTTTTTGTCTGCATTTAAATTGAAGGAAATGGAACATTTCAATTATTGTCAGGCTAAGAGGCTTTAAATGACACCAGGAGCGTATTTAACATGCCCATCATAGCCGTGCGTTTGCAAGCTAACTGTTGCAAATAAGCAGTTTTAAATGGGAGCATCTCTAACTGTTACTCTCATAAGCAATTGTTACTGAGGGAGGACGTCGTTCACAGCTGTTCGGGGCTCACGGAGACAAAGACGGTTAAAGTAAATGGTTAGCTACGCAGCTACAGGAAGAGGACAGCTGCCTCCTGAACACCGTCGCGTTCACCACAGCAGCTGTCACTTGCTCGGCGCATCGCTGCATATTGTCCAGCTTGCAGTTCAGGTGATCCAGTCTCAAGAAATCACCTCACAGTCACTGGAAATGTATAAGATGCACGGAAAAGACACTCCGGGTCACAGTCGCGTAGCATACGACCTGTTAAACAGCTCGTGCAGACAGCTGGACTGATTTAAATATAAGCAAATCTGTTGTGCATTCAGTGAGTCAGTGCTACAGTACAGGACCACTGCATATAAATGAACGTCCGTTAGAGTCAAACTCTTGACAAACAAGTTAAAACAGTGCCAGTTAAGGTCATCAGTGTTGATCTGTTGTCCATATCGATATCCCCTGATGTGCTTAACACAACCAACAATGATAGTTTGCCAGAGGTAAAGACTAAAGGAACCGTAGCTTGAGTGTGCAACAGCAACTAGGAGTATGGAGGAGTCTATGGCGGAGAATGAAGAGTTTCAAATGCAACTTCTTTGAATTCAGTGTCTGCAGGTCACAAAGCATCTAAGGAAAGTTTGTTATTTTCCTGATGAAAAAAGACACTTGACACACAAAGGAAGGATTACAGCCTTACAAAGAAAGTGATCAATAGTGAAGACAAACACACGTTGCCATTGGGGTTTGCTTTTTCTTGTTTGAAAGTGCTGAAGGAAGAGAAAGGGGTTGCAAGGCGGTTTGAGTGTATGTGTTCTATGTGTGTTGTTAATAGAGTAGGACGTTGTTAACCCTTCATTAACCTATAGCCGCACACAAGCTGTCGTTTAATACGCCTGCAAATTCAACTTGCAACCTGAGTGAGTTGTGTCTCATGTTTGCAGTCAAAGCTGCACTTGGTTGCTGTGACTTTGAATATTGCTGCTGTTGTACGTAGCTGTTAAAATGAGCTTTAGTACTGTGCCTTCCACCGTCTTGTGATAACTCTCCAAAAGTGCAAAGTTATTCGGTGTCGGGTGGTAAAGTTTGACCATTACCCTCAAGCTCTGAGAAGAAAGGAGAGAACAGGTTGAGCCAAAAAGCACTTGAAATATTCACACTGACGGAACAAATGCAGCCCCAATAAAGTCGTTTTAAGTTTTATTCTTCATTCGTCCTTCATCCAACTTCAGTTAACACCCTAGTTTTATATATTTTATGAGCCCAAAAACAGAATAATTGTCCATCTTGCTAAAAACTATATTTGCTTTTTCATTGACTAGGAATATTGTTCTTTAACGTCCTTTCGCGCAATTTGGAATGGGGCTGATAGCTAGTGATTGCCAGGAAGAATATGTCCTGAGTATCTCTACTGTCTCTTTATCTGCCTCTCTCATTCTCTTCCTCTTTAGTGCCCGTCCTCCGACTGCTTTGTCAATCACAGGCCTGCTTCATCTCGTCGGCGCACGGCTTCAGCACGTCCCCAACATTTCCATATCTGATCGGCTCAGTACCCCTTATCTGTCCGTTCTGCTGCTTACAGATGTGTCGGCGGTGTCGAACCTGTGTTAAATAAGCTCCCGGGCTCAGCGGGACGCTTCTCTGGCGTCGGAAGAATAGATGTAATCCCCTCTGTGTTTGAATATGGCTTACAGAGTCAAAGACTCCTGTACACCTGGCTCCCAGATAGCCACATGCAAACAGCTTGAGCAAAGTATTTTATATATTTATTTATTTATGTTTTTAAAGAGCAGGCCGTGCTTATCTCCAAGCGCACAAAGTGAACGTGGGGGAAAATGAACTGCACCGGCTCACGTGGAGGGTAACAAGGTTGCTTGTAATTGTGAATGAAAGGCTTACAGGAATGTGTGTGTAATTTGGATCTTATTAGCATGCTTTGCTTTATTGTCAAAATGAAGGCTTAAAAGATTTCCAATCTGAGTTTTTTTTTAATTACATACTGTACATCCAAGCACCAGTAAGCAGAATTTGCAAGCACTTTGCAAACACTTCCTTATTTCCCAGAATTTTGTCATAACAGGCAATCAGAAACGGATGGCCCTGCATTTATTCATTTCTGTTCTGTTAAGTTTTTGTTAGTTTATGTTTAGTTGTTAGCTTTTCACTGATCACGTAGAACCTTAGACTTCCCATTAAAGATTATGAAATAGTAATGACGACAAGAAACCAATAAAGGCCAAAAGACAAGACAAAGTGAAGTCCAGCTTTCCCCACTCAAGCAGGAGTTTTATTTTCCACATGTCCCATGATGCTTAGAGGTAGATGTTTTAATAGTTTGGGCTTCGTGAAAACGCCCTGAAATGAAAATTTCATTTTCTCCGAGATATTTGCGCTGACCCGAAGGTCTTTCGATTAGTGTGTGCATTTCTCTGAGCTCTCCTCTCAAAACACATTTCCTAAGTCCCACTGCCCTTTCTTTTTATAATTCACATTTACTCTGCACTCACAGAAATATTAATATTTGATAGAGACCAGTTGGAGAAATGCAAAGATGAGTTCAGCACGTGCAATAGTTGGAATCCCAAGCATAAATTGGACTTGGAATGTGCTTTGAGTGCTGAGCCCCCGGCTAGAAGCTTTTCACAAGAGGACATAGGTGGTTCACTGCCAGAGAGAGTGTATGAGAATGCCATCTGGCTGTATGACTGAAAGTCAATGGTCACAGAAGAGAGGTGTTTTTGTTAAGGACTGCTTTCCCAGCTTTCCTGTTTAATTGGATAAATATTTTGGAATGAGCTGCACTACCCGGAAACAAGTTCAGTGGTCACATGATAACGAGAAAACTGAAAGAGTTGAGGAATTTAAAAATGTGGATTATTTCATGTAAAATATTCCATTCCTTTGCCACCATCAAATCAGTATCACTGTGAAAGTATAGCTTGTGTATACTTAGATTGCGCAAATTCAAGAGCAGACTGTGTTGTCTTATTAGGAGTGATATCCTCACCTGGCATTCCCAGGCTAAAACCTTATAGGAATATGATTCTTGTTGTGATACATTTGGATTTTATTATTGGGCGTGTTCCAAGAAAATAGAGAAAAATGCCTCTGCAGACAACTGGACAGTCGTTCAGACAATCAGAGCCATTTTGTTGTAAACAAACACCACATGCTCAGATGATGTGTGTGACTACAGTGCTGTTTCTTTTCTGTGCATTACCACTTAAACCCCGTCCAAAGGAATTGATTGGCCCGGCAGATCTTTGCCAGAGCAAAGCATAATCAGTTTGAAAAGGCGCGACTCAACTTTCTGAAAAATGTTGTGGGATGGGGAAGTTTGGGTTGGCTTCCAGCATAATTCTACAATTTCTTCAAATAAAAAAATGATGCACAGATCAGGCATAACATTATGATCACTTTCCTAATATTGTGTTGGTCTCCCTTGTGCCTCCTAAATGGTTGTGACTCATTAGAGAATGGAC
This sequence comes from Chelon labrosus, assembly GCF_963514085.1. NCBI lineage: Eukaryota > Metazoa > Chordata > Actinopteri > Mugiliformes > Mugilidae > Chelon > Chelon labrosus. The sequence goes on from NC_140341.1 coordinate 28,323,016, forward strand.
ATGGGTCTTCTGAGGGTGTCCTGTGGTGTCTGGCAACAGAATGTTGTTAGTGGGGGCCTTTGGATCCTATGGGTTGAGGGGAGGGGCCTCTGTGGATCATCCCACAGATACTTGATCAGTTTGGGATCTAGTGAATTTGGAGGCCAGGTCAACACCTTGTGCTGTTCTTCATGTTCTTTGAGTTGTGCCTAAAGTGGTTTTGTGTGTGTCTGTGTCAGGCTGCATCCTGCTGGGGATGGCTGCTGCCATCAAGGAGTGTCATTGCTATGAGGTGGGGGTGCCTGGTCTGGTCTAGGTGGGTGCTACATGTCTCAGTAACATCCACATTAATACCAGGTCCAAAAGTTTCCCAGCAGAACATTGAATTGTCACAAGATGGTCAATGTTATTTACGTCTCCTGTCAAAATGGTCATATTGTTCAATTTATTGGTTTAATTTGAAATATGCACATTTTTCCTGGATGTCCACATACCTACTGGACATGGACTTTTTGATCAACACAATGGCTGAATCACCAGTATTTCAGGTACATTTTATATTTGTCTAGACTCAGTCTAAGATACTGCTTTCATGGTGTTTTGTTACTTTTATTTTAATTGGTCATACTTTACAGACTACAGTTGCCACTGCTGTCCAGAGAAAATGGTTTGTGAGGTCGTTACGAGGAAAAAAATTACAGAAAGGGTCTTTTTGCTTCTAAAGTCGCAAACAAAGTTCAGCAAAGTTCCCCCTCAAGTTGACTGGGAATGGCAATCTTGGTAGCACATGACATTTTACAATGAAGTAAACAACAGAGGAGCAATGCATTGCACACAGACAGTGACAGTTCAGTACAATAAAGACAGATTAAAACCCCACTGCTATTATGTGGAAACGTAGTGGGATATTTATTAAGCCTATTGCAGATTAGCAACAGGAGTGCTGTAAACATATTCAAAAAAAAAAAAAGTCCTTATTATGTAGTTAATTGTCTGCTTCAGTCATATCACACTGGACTGGAGCTGCTACAAGACATTAAAAGTCAGGAATTGTAGCTGAAGGACACGGAGGGAAACAGATAAAACAGTGTGAAAAATAGCAGGGTGCAGCAGTTTCGTCTTGTTGTGTGGTGCTGAATGGACAGCTCCTATAAAGTGACCTTGCTGTGTGTATGTGGCAATCTGTTTTAATGTTGTCAAAAGAGACCAAAGCTGTAAATTAAATATTCCTCCGACTTTGAATCTGAACAAAAGGTCTTATTTACTGTATATACATTTACTTGGCAGCAGCTATAACAAACATTTATCAATTAACATTATATTGTGTACACGTGTTGATATGGCCACGCTTCTGCTGTCACCTTTAGATATGAAACTAATGTGGATATGGGTAAACATTCAACGAACTCAAATGTCATAAACATTCTATTTTAAAAACATGACTTGAACCATGTTGTTTGAATAAGCTTTAGTAGAATTGAACCAAAACCAACCTCAGTTGACTTGAGTTGGTTAGACGACCACAAAGCCCTGCCACACTTACAAACGGTTAACTTCTCAGACAAAAAAGATGGGGCGAGGCCGTTAAGAGCTTTAAAAACAAACATTAAAAGTTTAAAATCAATTCTAAAATGGACTGGAAGCCAATGGAGGGAACAGAGGACAGGAGTGATGTGCTAGTTTAAAGAGGGGAAGCTGCATTTTGCACAAGTTGAAGACGGCCAAAAGAGGACTGGGAGACACCAGTATACAGAGCATTGCAGTAATCAAGTATTGAACTAATTAGAGCATAAATAGCTTTTTCAAGGTTGTGACAGCTCAAAAAGGTTTTAACTTTGGCCAGAAGATGTAGCTGAAAAAAGCTTGTCTTGACAACATTGTCAATTTGTTAATCAAATTTCAAGGAACTGTCAAATATCACTTCTAACTTTTATACAGCTTGATTGGGTGTTGAAGGCAAGGCGCCAAAACCATTTGACACAGACTCTCTGAACACAATGCATGTTTTGTGTTTTATATATCACCAATAACAATACAAATTATCTCAAGACGCTTTACAACATCAGGTCTGAAACCCGGCCTGAAACCCCCAGAGCAAGCCTGAAGGCTACGGTGGCAAGGAAAAACTCCCTTTTAACAGGAAGAAACCTTGAGCAAAACCCAGCTCATTTGGAGGGACCGAAGACAGAAGAAAGCGAGAAGAGAACAGCAAGATAAACATACGTCTGTCATAGATACATACATCTGACTAAAGTGTACATGTAGAATCTAATGATGACACAAATACAACATACAGCTGATGATGTTACATGACAGTTTGAGAATATAAGAGAAATCATAGGCAGGTTGGAGAACTGTTCATTCAGGTAGGAGTGGATAACTGCAGGAGGCCATGAAGACTGGGCAGGTTGATGAGACCACGACAACAGATGTAGTATGGAGCTCCACAGGAAACACTCATGAGAGAAGAAAAAATCCATTGATGGAATAACCTGGTCATTCAGTATATTCAGGTAGTCAGCTGACCTCATTCTTTGGACACATAATGTTGCTGAACCTAGACCTGAGCAACTGCAGCAACCCCAGATCATAGCACTGCCCCCACAGGCTTGTACAGTAGACACTAGGCATGATGGGTGCATCACTTCATCTGCCTCTCTTCCTACCCTGATGCCCCCATCACTCTGGAACAGGGTAAATCTGGACTCATCAGACCACATGACCTTCTTCCATTGCTCCAGAGTTTAATCTTTATACTCCCGAGCGAACTGAAGCCTTTTTTTCCAGTTAGTCTCACTGATTGGTGGTTTTCTTAAGGCTACACAGCTGTTCAGTCCCAATCCCTTGAGTTCCCTTCACATTGTATGTGTGGAAATGCTCTTACTTTCACTATTATTTATTTTTGGCCAGGCAGTGTAATAGCATAATAACGACAACTCCAGAGTTTTCCCTTTGTTTTAGTGTAAAGACGTTTACATGTAATGAACTGTCCTTTTATAAAACATTTTATGAAAAATAAGTGCAATTTTGGGGTATTACTGCTATCTGCTCTTTAGTTCTGGGTCTCAGTGTTGTCTTATCTTATTCTTAGTAGACACATTAGGAATAGGTGCCAGTTTCATGTCTTTTATGTAATTTTTACACTTTGCAAATTCATCGCGCAGGCCAGATTGGACCCTCTGGCTGTGAATATGAAAGCTATCACAGATATGGTTATGGTTTTACTGTTTCAGTTCAATCTCATCAGCCTAATTTCCAAGCAGCAACAGCTGACAGCTGTCAAACAAACATGAACATATTGTAGCCAGGCATTTGGCAGCTAAAGATCCAGATGTTTTGTTTGTTTGTTCATTGCTTTGTTGCTGTTGTTGTTGTTGTTTAAGAGCTGGTGAACAATCGTGAACAGGAACTATGCATATACGTACATAACCACATGTACCCCGGATCTTTTTTTAAACCCATAAAATATATGAAGAGCCTCTTTGATTTACTTTTATTTACTGACTTTCTCACTTCTCCGTGTATAGCACATATTTTAATTTACTATGCCATCTCTAGTGTTGATTTCTGATTCATAGCTTTCTGTACTTCCTGTTCAGAATTTGGCGTCGACATCTCCAATCCCTGGACCTGCCCTCGCCTTGTGTCAACAGTCCATGCTGCTCCTAGTGTAATGGTGTGAGGAATGTTTTCTTGGCACGCTTTCTAGGCCAGTTAACACCAGACAAATATGGTTTGAAGGTTGCAACCTGTCGTGGTATTGTTGATGACCCGGTTCTCAGTATGCATAGCGACTTCCAGCGGGATCATGCACCGTGTCACAAGGCAGACGCCGTGACTTCAGTGACCTCTCCAGCCACCAGGTCTGAATCCAGCAGAACACCTTAGGGATGTGTTAGAACAGGAGACTGGCAGCATGAATGTGCACCTGATATATCTGCAGAAATGACGAGATGAAATCACGACAACATGAATGGGAATTTAAAAACTGTGTTTTCAACTTCTTATGGAATCCACAACTCCAAGAACTGAGTCCATAGTGTGATGGTCCTAAAAAAGTGATTAATGTGTGTATGTCCCCTGGTAAAAAATGGTTAGTGAATATAAATGTCATGGAGGAAACAGAATTAATGTCCCAAACCTTGATTACTATGTTGTTGTGGTCTATTTAATGACTGTTTCCGAACTGATTATGCATCAAAACAGATTATCTTCAGTAGGACCAAACAGGGCTTCTGAACATATTGCCAAATGAGCAATATCACAATGCTCGCAGCACGCATTAACTCTCAGCTTTTGTCTTTCAGCAGTGTTTCCCTTTAACTTTGTCTGGTGATGTCAACCTCACTGTAATAGGGAAAACCTGCCAAGTCATTTCAGAAAGCCACAGCTTTGAAAAGATTAAGAGGATTAAAAAACCAAGCACAGTTTTGTCCAAACGGCAGAGCTTCAAATGGACAGCCCTGTTCTGACAGTGTTTGGACAACGTCCCCGGGGGCCAGAATCATGGCTGCCAGTCTTGAAATGAGCAACACAGGCAAAACAGGCTTTTTAGATTCTCTTAGACTCATCTCCCAGCTACTGCTCTTTGTTGTTGATCTGACTCAAAACGCAGCACCTTGGGGCTGTGTTTTGAGTCACTTAAAACCACAGCACTCAGACTTCAGCGCTCAGCTGCAAGGATGAATTTTCAGGACTTAAAGGTGAGAAGCTGAGTTAATCAGAGCATCAGGTTAGATATTCATTCTGGGCGTTTGGTGTCTCCACTGTTCTCTCAATGCTAGTGCATGATCCCAGGGTGAATAACACTACAAGAACGGCCCTACTCTATGTCCCTCATTTACTGAATTCAAATGACAAGTATATTACAGACAGTATTCACTCTGCACAGATGTGTCTGTACTTAACATGGCAGAGGCTTTATGGAATCCATCACCATAGAGACATGGCAGACTTTTTCATCATGGTGTTGCCATGACAACATTTCGAACACAGAGCATTTATTTATGTGCCAAAAGAGAAGAAAGCCTCTCTAGGATTTCTGACTCTATCAAGGAGTTTTACTGTAGATGACCATACACACGGCGCACACACATGCTGACACACGGATCAATGTACAATAGCGTGCACCCTTACACCACGTACACCAAGTGCAGATGTATACAGATTTATGTACACAGTGCAGATTACATATACAGAATTGTTTAACACGTGCTTTTCATATCACCTGCTCCTTCCTTTTTCTCCTCCTCTTGTCTTCTCTTTACCTCCTGGCTTCCGTGATTTGCTGCAGCTAATTGAAGCGTTTGCGTGGAAAGACCTGGGGAAGGTTCTGAGGGGGGCTTCTTTAATGAAGTCTGATCTCATTAAAAGATACAACGGCGAGCGTGAACGCAAAAGAGAAAAAAGAAAAACATGCCGAGACAAAGGAAGAGAGGCCAGCGAGAGACACCAGCGGGATGCTCTTCATATAATGAAACGCCACCATTAGCAATGTGTGAAATACAAGATTAATATGCGAAGAAGGGGCATGACCATTCAGCTCTGCATTCTTGAAGCTTGTTTGCACTCACGATGGGTGCTGTTTAATTTTTCGAGGAATGTTTGGACGCAAACAGGGCGAACAATGATTAACTGGCAACCCTACAACATCCAGCAAGTCTTCAACTCTTTTTCAAATTATTGATGAAAACGATGATACTCTCAAGGGTTTCTGTCAGTGTTTGCCATGTGTTCTCACAAACAGGCCCAAAACTGCAGGTTGTAGAGCAAGAAGCGTGTTTTGTTGCACCTGGAACCACACGCAACGGTAATATCACACTGTCTCCGAGGCACGCCTGCACATCACCGTAGCCAGATAAAACGTGGATAAACAAAAGGTCCATCAGAAACAAAATTGCTCTGAACTTAATTCTTTGCCCTGAACTTTGCCTCTGGGGCTACCGTGCACCGTCGGTGAAAGAGGCAGTTAAAGCTGTACTGGAAAATGACAGAGCCACAGACAATGCAAGGGCTTTGATTAAACCTGACACCTCGGTATGTTTCTAAATAAAGATTAGAAAGCAGAGGAGAGTGTTATTTGTAGTGATAACCGTCAAATGTGGGGGGTTGGTAACAGCTGAATTCAGATCTTGAACTTGCAACATGCTTGTTTTACACTGCAGCATTGCTTTTATTTAAGCTTAGTTAAGGATTTAAACACTTTTTCCACCACAGGATTTGTTTTAATGTCTGATCATTTCACAGTATACTCAATCTAGGCGATTTGTTTAGGGTCAATTTGAAGTTAATAAAATCCAAAATAGGTCAGACGACGTACAGAGCAGTACACATAACTCTGCCCATGGACTGCATCCCCAAGGAATAATGGAAAGGAAAGCATAAAAAGACAAATTACCAGAAAACCGTAGAAGAAAGAGAGCCCGACATATCTACATTATCCAATCAGCGGGGACACGAGTGAAGGTTTCCGTCTGGTGGCAAAGTGCCCATGTGTTTTAAATCCTCCCTCCATGTCTGTGACAAATTCTGTCACCACCAACACTACCTCCTTATCCTTGTTTGACCAAGCACTTGCACATTCCATCCTGCACATGTCAACAGGCTGACACTTGATCCTAATTGGCCACCACTGCAGTGCGGGTGTCTGGTCTCCCAGGCAGAAGTGTTTAAATTCTGCCTGTGAAACCTGAGCTTGCCCACAGGGTCATTTCTCCTTGGGTGGGGAATCAAAAACTGACAAACACAAACAACAAGAGTTCCAGTTTTGGCCCAGGCCATCGTGCGTCATGCCCCTATGGCGGGCACATCAAACAGGATCTCCTGTCTGTCTTGCTCCAGTTGGACCAGACCCCATTCCTGACAGGTCACAAGAGAAGCTTGCTAGCACTTCATCAAACGCTCCCCCATTCCAGCCTGTCAACAAATTGGGTGAAGTGGGACCGGTTTATGTTCCCACATTAATGCTCACACTCACAGGGCAAAATTGGGTAACTGCTAGCAGGCTTTTCTTATTCTCGATAATCTTGTGATTACGACTCGCCTGGGAAATTTAAGTAGGCCTTGAGTTTCTGACTGGAAGGTGTTAAAAGCCAGAAGCACCAAAGAAAAACTTGTTTAATCTACTTTCCTGTACCTAAATTATTAGACCTATACAATAGACAGAAAAGTCAGTAAGTCAGTTTAGATGAGTATAGTGACCACAGTATATAAATATGGACAATGTATCGCCACTTCCTTGCATTGGCTAAACTGGCGCTACTTTCCCAGGGATACAGTCTTGCGAGTTTAGAGCCTGTAGCCTTTTAGAGTCTGCGCAATACGGTTCAAGAGTGGAGCCAGACAGAGCCGCAATATCGATGAACCGCACACACTTCCTCACTCACGTTTTCATTTAATTAATACTGCGCTCTGCTTCACCTCCACCAGTTACAAAGAAATGTTGGATTATACACTGTACATATTTTTTTTCTTCTTTCAACTCCACGGACCACTTTATGGAGCGGTTGGCATGGCAACCGGTAGTCGCCACCATGTCACGTCCTGTTTCTATAGCATCAAGTAACTAACTCAAACAAAACTTGACACTTGAACATGCATCAAAATTATATTAACTACCTAAAATGACAGAAACTTTCCTTGAAAAAAAAATAAATAATGTTTTTGACATATTTTAGTGTTTTAGTTTGGCCCAAGCCCCATCCACTAACATGGAGGGGGTGGAACTTATGATCTATACTGCAGCCAGCCACCAGGGGGAGCTCTACTTGCCTTGGCTTGATGGTAGTGACACAGATTTACAGCCCCCCCCCCACCCCCGATCGATTGTTTAATCCACCTGGAGGTTTATGGTATGTTTTATACTCTCTACCTATGTTTTGAGAGTGGCAGAAAAATGGTATGATTCTGAAATATACCGAGAACCTTTATTTACAGCAGAGAGAACCAGGCCTTTAGATGGGTCAGGCTCAGATTAGTTTCTAATTTCCCCTGTTCCACACTTGATACAAACTCCGAATCTCTTGTTTACCTTTAGTCTTGGTACATTCAGTTTTATGTCCATTCCCACAGTACTAATTTCCCCAGTACAGCAAGAGTCACATCAGGCTTTCCACTTCCCCAAACAAGTTTGCTACCGTGAATAAAATGAAGCTCATAGTTGAAGTCTTTCAGACATCACTTTATAGGTGGGCTTTCAGTTTTCAGTTTTGTTCAGTGGTGAATATACCACTGCTGTGTGAATCACAGTTTATTAGCGACCAGCATACATAAAAGATGTGACCCTGAATTGCCCTGGGAATTGAGTATAATTGTCTGTGTGAATGTGAGTCTTGCAGAAACAAATAATGTTTCCGTACATAGGCTAAGAAAATGTTGATTATTAGTTCAACTTTGGCTGTTAATAATTACTATCTTCATCTTTGCTTATTCTAAATCCACACAGTTTTAATCCATAATCTGTTCCAATTATGACCATAAGAAATTCATCAATTAATATAATCTGAAATAATAATAAAATAAATAAAGTTGTAAAGTTTGAATAAGCTGTATTTTTCCAGTATATAGATGTGACAACCTAATACTTGAATACAGAAGGAAAATAAAAAGCGTGTCAGTTCAGGAGTTGCAAATGGAATATTTATTTCTTTTTTTCTGTTTGGGCGGATGGGCATCACAGAGAGGGTGTCCTAGAAATGTGTATGTTATGCCTCAAGAGAATGAATGAAAAAAGAATTTTCTCTGACAAATTCACCTCACATGTGTCTCCCCTTCAGTGCTCAGGGCTCTCTTCTCACTTTCAAAACCTATGGTCTAGATTCTACAGAAATGTAGGTATGCTTATATACTTTTCATCCATTTCCCTCAGTTATCTCCTCCTGCTTCCTTGAATTCATTGTGGGATTCTTACAGGAACCAGAGGACAATGATGTAATGACACCCTACAGTAGCAGTAGCACGCATGAAACTTGAAATAAGAACCAAAGAAAAGTTTTTCTCAGTTACACTGTACACTGTAATACTGTACTCAGGTTATAGAAGCTTGTTATCCGCTGACATAGGAAGCGGAGGTGATGAAATCGTTGCTTTTTCAAGCTGATGATGAGTGCCAGTGCTGAGAAGTAGAAAAGTGTTATAACCTGTCAAAGGGACAAGATTAAATTAAATTAAGTACTTTTGCCGCAGGTGCTATGAAATCACAGGGCGTCTGTGCATGCTACCATTGAGCCCCACGTGTTTCTTTCTGTGAGTGCCTTTAGTCTGCATTAATGATGCTGCAACACCAGACAATGGTAGCACTGATAGCACGGTTTGTCAGACAGCAATGAAGGCAGCCTCCTAACGCAATGTACTGTCACTACTTACTCTAATCAAGATAACTTTAGTCATTGTGATGTTTATGTGTGCAGCATCTGTACAACACATGCACCTGCTACAAGTCACACACAGTAATTGCAATATTTAGGAAACATAAAATGAGCAGCTGAATTCTAAGCCTTGCTTTTTTTTTTTTTTTTTAAATCATTATGGATTTATGAATCGGCACGTTGCTTGCACATGGATACCCTTTGTTCAATTTTATGCTCAAGTCAAAAGTAGGAAATGAAAACCTTGATTGTGATAGTTAATCCATCTGATTTGTGTGAACAGGCAGTTACTGCCATCTCCGTGCATTGCTATAAGATAAAAGATAAGACAAGATAAGCCTTTAATATATCCAAAGATGAGTGAAAGTGAATGGCTACAAACTAGAATCACTGGGTACGTAGACTGTTTTGGTTTTGACACCATAGCCTCACTGTAAGCATGCACTAATTTAATTTAAGACGTACCTAATAATTATAACTTCCTTACACATAATTCTTAGCTTTGTCCTTCAGGGTGTATGTTGACATTTTGAAGAAAGAAGTACATCGTGTTGACACACCACTGCGAGTAATGCGTACCAATGAATGATCCTTTGGGTAGCCAGAGCAGGCCTTCCCACCCGAAGGATCATTCATTGGTACGCTTTGATATATAAGGCAATACTTGGACTACTGCCTTCCTACATTTGTACCTTAATTGCACAGAGAAGAGCTGCTCTTTACTCTCTCCGATCACAAGATCAATGGCTGCTTTCTGTCCCATTTGCATATACTGAATTGGTAAAAAGGGCTTTTGTCTACTCTAATACCTTTGCATGGAATATGTTGCAGAATGACTGGAAAGTAACTGACTTAATGTCATTGAGCTCCTTTGAAACCAAACAGAGTACTTGAGGCCGACTCCACAGTATGCACTTGTTTTTTTATAATCCGCCGTAAAATTTGTATCTTTTTTCTTTCATTTATCTTTTGTCCGTGTTTTAACTGTGCCATTTTGTAACTGTGTTTTGTATTTGCTGCTGCCTATCTTGGCCAGGTCTGCCTTGAGAAAGAGGTTCTTAATCTCAATGGGACCCTGATGAATAAAAAAATAAAAAAATAAAAAATAATAACCACATAAGCTTGTAACAGTTAGTTCAGTGAATTATATAATAATATATAATAGATTAATTGGGCAGAATTTATGAAACATACTGTATGTTGCATCATCATTGCTTATACTCTCCGCACATCACTAATTCATATACATTACAACTCAGATTTATTTCAGTATTTCTTGTACACTAGTCACAGCAACATCATGAGTGTGAGGATCTTTTCATTTGAGCTTAAAGAAAAGTAGTTAGTAAGCTGCACCACAGGAAGTGCCACTGACCTTGTGGCGGTCTACAACAATGTAGAAGCAAATTGCCATACATTACATGTGGCAGCTGGTAATTTACAACTGACAGAAAAACAGGTTGGATCTGGACATAAACAGAGGTTTGTGGGAACTGCTATGAAGGACAAGATGCCTAGGAGCATCCGCAGAGCTGCTCAGTCTGTACCCCGGAGCAAACACTCTGTTATTATCAGAAAGATTGTCCAAGTAATTATACATCTGGTCTGTCAGGCTGGAGAAAGTGTATCCAAAGTCCTGCAGCACAGGGGATTGAAAGTACTTTCTCTGTTTATATTTTCTTCATCCAACCTGTACGTTTGCTGACTGGGGACATTTCATTTTTGCAGTTTTTTTTTCCCTGAGTTTAATAGAGGACTCCACATCAAACTAGATTTGTTGTAAAAAATAAATAAATTAATATATATATATATATATATATAGCCACAGCATTAAAACCTCTAACAGGAGAAGTCAGTAACATGTTTTGCTGGGAAATGTTTGGACCTGGCATTCATGTGGATGTTACTTAGACATGTAGCACCCACCTAGACCAGACCAGGCACTCCTACACCATAGCCTGACACAGACACACACACAAAAATACTTTAGGAACAACTAAAAAAAAACATGAAGAACAGCACAAGGTGTTGACCTGGTCTCTAAATTCACTAGATCCCAAACTGATCAAGTATCTGTGGGATGATCCACAGAGACCCCTCCCCTCAACCCATAGGACCCAAAGGACCCAAAGGCCCTAACAACACGCTGTGGTCATAATGCTATGCCTTTTCAGTATAAATACATATATAACTGCTCTTGGGATGGCAGATGACAAATGGTGGGGAATTAACACCTCAGAGCCAAAACAAACAATATATTAATCTTGCTCTGAATTTGACTACTTTTACCAGGCAACAAACTTTTATAATCTCCACAGCCTCTGACTCAAATGTATAACATGTTGGGTTTTTTTCTACATCCCACGACTGATACGTGGATGTGCTTGATTGCCCAAAATGAACACTATACCACTTCTGAGTCTTGACTGTTCCTTTCATGTTGGACAGCCTTTGGTGAAGGAAATGCTTGAACGCAGTCTCCCCATCCTCCTCCTCTTCCCTCCCTCCCTCCCCCCTCCACTACATAGCTCTATATTGCCTGTACCTGTTGCATTTGAGCCAACTTTGGCAGTACACTTCTGCCTCCTACATTCTTGAGCCTCAGACGCATCTGTAGCCAATGCTGCCTTCAGCCTTCACAACCTAACGACCTACTGGCGTTAGCCACCAACTAACACTATCAAGTACTACATTACTTCCATCATGTCTTACAAAGGATGCAAACAGTTGTCACACTAAACAGAAAGTCTAGACAAGATTCACAGTCACTTGAGAGTGGAAAGAGCAGCTCTAGGACCAGTGTAACTTCACCAATGGGCTAATCTTCATCTGCCTTTCCTTTGTGATGCCTGATATGACCAAGACAAATTAATTAATACTTACACAAAGAGTGAAGTACGTAGTGCTTATAATACAAAAGTGCTAAGATTTGGACTATAGTCCAAAGTTCTATACTTAAAAGAAACTAAATTTCAGATGTTGCAAACTTCTCTAAAGTCAGTATCTGCACTTCAAATGAACCTGTGCATTCCATTTAAACAGGCTGTTGTGAGTTGAAGAGTTCCCCACAATGACACTCTCTTGGATGTACTCACAGTGACAAGGACAGATTAAACATTTACCCTAATGGAAGATGAATAACAGCATGGATAATGACCATAATGTAAAACACATTCAATCTCACACCAGCCTAGAAGAAAACAGCCATAAAAAGATGACTATCAGAAGATGGGTGGGAACCAGCAGGGATCTTTGCCTGGATCAAGAGTTAGGAAAAAAGTTCCCCCTAGCCACCCAGGTCATTAGCTCTCTTCTTAAAAGCTTGCCGTGCAGCATAAAATCACCCGAGAATAGCAGTAGTTACAGGACAAGACAACGGTATCCATTCAAGAAAATCTTCCACTGATGAATAATGTAATGTAATGAATTATTAAATAATGTGTCCTGGTTTTGGGAGCTTTTTGAAAGTGCGTTTCCTCACGTGGTGAAATTGCCTGAAGTCATAAGGGCTTTCAATCACAGCTGGGAGGTAGGCCTACTGGAGAGCACATACATACAGAACATGTGTCATAGGATAGGCTATGTTTTATTTATACTGCATTTGTACAAACTACAGTGAAAAATAAAAGACAAATAAGCAATTGTGTTGTGTAGTGAAGAGTTAGGACCCAAATTCAGACACAAGGGGAGGTAGGAGCAGGAAACCAAAGGACATAATCTGGAACAGAAAGAGCTGCAGGGGGACAGGTAAAATCTTAAACACTAACCCAGAACTTACAACTGAGTTAATAATGACAAATTCACTTCAATTCACTTCAATTCAATATAGCATCATTAACAATCCGAAGTCTGAAAGCAAGCACTAAGGCAACAGTAGCAAGGAAAAACTCACCTTTAACAAGACATCTTGAGCAGAACCCAGTTCTTATTAGGTGACGCTGCCTGAAGCCGGTCTAGTAGAGACAGAAGAGAAGGGAGGAGGAGTAAAGTTAGAAAGTTAAAAACACTGACAGGTGAAGTGAATAACATTGACCATCTTGTCAATGTTATTCTGCTGGGAAACTTTTGGACCTGGCATTCATGTGGATGTTACTTAGACATGTAGCACCCACCTAGGCCAGACCAGACCAGACACCCCCACTCCATAGCAATGACACTCCTTGATGGCAGCAGCCATCCCCAACAGGATGCAGCCTGACACAGACACACACACACAAAAACACTTTAGGAACAACTAAAAAAACATGAAGAACAGCACAAGGTGTTGACCTGGCCTTCAAATTCAAGAGATCCAAAACTGGGATGAGGATAGAGAAGCCTGATTTTCTTTGGGAAGACAAAAGTATCTTCAGTTTCAGTAATGTGACTTCCAGGGCTCGATAGTAAAAAATAAAATAAAATAAATAAATATAAAGAATTAACAAGTTGCACCACAGCTTGAACCAACTATAGACCTGTGGAAAACTTTTTCCCATTGGTACGGTAACTGGCTGCACAAAACGTACTAAAATACAGTACCTTCACCAAGATGTGAGGTGCTTTAAGACCTGTGAGTTGTGAGATGGGGCCTCCAAGAGCCAGACTTGTTTTTCCGACACTTCTCCACAGATGCCTAATTGGGATGAGATCCGAGGAATTTGGAGGTCAAGTCAACACCTTGAACTCTCTGTTCAGTGTACAGTGAGGACAGGTGCATCATCCTGCCCTGAAGTATACTGTTGTCGTGAAGAGGCGTTCGAGGTCTGCAGCGATGTTTAGGTCACAGTAACATGCCAGGACCAAAGGTTTCCTGACAGAAGACTGCACTGGGGTGTCACACTGTGTCCACGGGCTTGCCTTCGTTGCGTAGTGCAACTTGCTCTCTTCCACAGGTAAAAAACAGACGTGTTGTCCGGATTAATGGAAGCACGCTGAAACAGCTAACCAGGTCTGCATTCAGAAATAGTTTCCACGTCCTTACTGTTGCTATAAATCAACCAACATCTATTATAAGCACATCACGTGCACATTGTAAAAAAAAAAAAACTCTTCCATTGAGACTCAGCTTCTTTACCATGCTTTACACTTTCCTTCTTTTATCTATTCATGCTGAAACAAGTTGTCCCAATAATATATTAGCATACATTTATAGTTTGAAATATTGTGGAGGAACTGCCCTTTTCTGGAAACTCCTCGCCAATAATAATTCCATTACAGTCGGTTACCTCACTTGCCTTGAATGACAATGACTTAGAAGGAACTGTAGGCTGCAGCAACGGAACAGTGAAATGGCCCATTCTCCTTGCGTGCCCACCTCCTGACTAATTTAGGCAAGCTGGGCTCTTGCCTAAGGTTCTGACACGCAAACAGAAGATATATTCTTCCCCAGACAAGCCCGCACACACCCAAAAACACACACACACACACATATTCAAATACTGTTACATTCCATAGCATCATTATTTTGTTGCTTTAGCCCGTGGATGACAAATTAGTATTCGGTCTGAGTTACATTTGGACTACATTTGTTGTTAGGGGTGAAGCACTGCACCCATACTAATTCAACTGGAGAATGTTCAAGATTCCTAAGCGGGCCTCAGAAATTGTAAAAACTAAATGTGGTGAACTAGCCTTCAATTTTCCCAGGGACCCACATTTGTACCGCTGTCGTCAATCCCATTATGGGGTGTGTGAGACAGCTCGTGTTTTGACATGGTTGCCGAACCTGTTTTATGGCGAACATCAAAGTCTTCTCTATAGCAACACTGTCAACTGTCACCAGCCTAATTAAAATGCTATGTTTGCTCTGGAGAGAAGGATGCATACATCAAGTGAAATCATTAGGAGAAACAAAAATACTAAGGTGCCAAGCAGCTTTGTAATGGTCTTGTATGTGTTATTCTCTGTGTTCAGTCCTCCCCCAGCCAAATCAAACACGGCGAGGCCAACTCCTTTCTCCTTACATCTTCTTAGCTTTTGCTCAGGCTGCCGCAGCTGTATGGTGATATCAGATTACTCAAAGAGATGTCTCACAACATGCTGCTGTACTCGTGTAAAATATGTAAAAGAAACACTGGAAAATCCTAAAACATGTGGTGAAAGGCGTACTGCCGACTGTTTAATGTCAACTGTCTGAAATGCAGTGATCTATAATAGGTAATAAAATTATTTTCAAGACATAGAATGAAAGTTGTCTGCTCTGTATCAGTAATAAGTGTTAGTGTCTATTTAATAGCCATTCAATCTCAATGATACCAGCTCAAAAGTCAGGACCTCCAGCTACAACTAAGTGCTCACTTTCTTATGAATGTCATTAGTCTGCCTTCCTTCCTTCCTTCCGTCCTTGATGTCCCCATTTTATCTTAATGGTGCTTGGCGCACTGATACTGAGAGTGTGATTGGATTATTAGCCACAATTAAGGACAGGGTAGCAAATGGCTTTCAATGAGGCATTAACTATCAGAGGAGAGTCGACAGTCTGTGTGGGAGGACCATGCCATCTTTAGGAGGGTGACAACAGATGTGCCGGTCTGGACGATGTCGTCTTCAGTACTTGGATTTAAAGCACACGGCTCCCTATACATAGGGGAAAACGCACACACATATGGCACACACACACACTGACAGTACATGCATATGCTGACGGCTATAAACAAGCACCACACTCAAGCTGTCACAGACCCAAGTGGGCACACAAAGATGGATGTTTAGGGTTTATCGTTAATGCACACGGCAGATATTCGTGCAAAGACTTTCAGGGTATTGCGATAACAAGTCTGCCTGTTTTCATTCCACTCCGGCATCAAAACTTTTTGTCCGTTTCCTTTCCTTTATTTCCTGCGGAAATCATTACGACATGCGTGATGCCGCTATCCATGCACACAGCTTACAAATCATATACTGCACACCTCTTACGCCAAGAAATAAAATGTTCCAGACCGTTACCAAGCCAGTGGGAAACCAGAGTAGCATGATCATTAGGTTACACCCTATGTGGGCTGCTGCAGGCTCTTTTTATGGTGCATTAGGGAGGATACATTTTTGCCCTCAAAGTATAGGAAGACACTATTGCTTGGGTGTTTCCACTGGAATGAGAACTCATATCTTTCAGAGACAACAGACTCAATATATTCTGGCCAGGTCCACATCATTGATATGAAATATTTTTTTACGTTGGTTTTATTATTGTTTAATCAGATTACTGCATGTCTGGGACAGAAATAGTACCTAATACATTTTTTTTTTTATCACATAGTATGAAAAAGATTGTTTCTTTTATACAGTATATGTTTTAAGACCTATTTATTAGATTTTTATTGTTGCTTTACAAATTTGTCCTTCATTTCGGATGGCTGTGTACTTACCAAATTAACCGGTGGGATCCGGGAACGCAGATGCATTACTGTAAGAGCCCAAGAAAAACAAGTAGCCAGACCATCAAACATATGGGATGATGTAGTAAAAAAAAAAAATAAAAAAAATCCTTCACAAAAGTTATTGGTTTTCTTAATGCATTTGAGATCATCAAGTGCTGAGAAAGTGGAGGTATTCAGCAAATAGACCTATACAACTACGACAATAAGAAATATTCTGACCACAACTGCTCAATTAAATAAATAGAAATATCATATTTTTCAAGGTCATTTAATGGAGAACATTATAATAACTGTTCAAGAACTGTCAATTTGTGTAGAGTGCAGAGGGGGAAACCAGCAAACAAAAAAGGGACCTTATACCAATGGAAATCTGGTCTATGTATCTGAGTAGTGTCTTGGCGAAGTTGCTCTCTTCACAAAAGGTGGCTACTAAGAATAATCTAAAACAGTAACTATACGGAAATGAAATCACCTTCATCGATTTCAGCCTCTCTCTTTCAGCTGATCTTCCCGAATAAACAAAAAGGGCTTACATTGAAAAGAGAGCGCAACAAAGAGAAAGGGCAATAATTAAAAACTACTTGAAATTCTCTGAATTTCCCTGTAGATGCTTGCCAACTACTGTCAATACGACGCTGTAAAAGCATCTACATCACACACAGCTCATTATTAAGTATATTCGACGTGAAAGTATTCCCTCATGAGAAAGTTGCTCTGGAACAGCAATCCTGTCAGACAAGGCATGTCGGCTAGAGTGACCCCACTATTCTTTTCCACTTGAAAAGGAGATGACTGTGGTTCCTGATTTCATGGAAAAGGAGTGCATCAGGTGCTATATGATAGATGAAAAATCACCTTGGTTTTGGTGCATTCTCTGCTTGGTGCGTCTACATGGAGAGACAATGATTCAAGTACAAAGTTGGGAATGTATGAGTCCTTAGTTGTCTGAAGGGCAGTAAACTTCCGAGAGAAGACCACCAACAAAGCAAAAAGTCTATCAAGTGAAATGCCTTCTTGTATTACATAAGAATAAGAACCCGATTAAGAAAATGCTTTTTTTTTATAATCTTTAAGAATTGAATGTTGGTGTCTCCGATTGAATGAGTTAATGTAAATATTCCAAAGTGTGTCAAATAATTTTCTTAAAAGAATGTTTGGTAGTGTTTTATTTATTTATGTTTTTTCATAAAAACCGAGTATGAAGCAAACACTCAAAATGTAAACACCTTATTGTGAGACACACAATGTGCTCTTTGTGCATGCAGGTGCATTTGGGAGGCAGAGCGGTGGCGGTGACACACGCGAAGGTGATGGAAGTGAGTGACACCAGATTGTTGCGTCCCCTGGGAAAAACAGGTACTGAGAGTGATGTGAAAGGTGGGTGGGAAACAGTAACCAACTGACTGACAGAATGAAAGGAAGATAATAAAAAAAAAAAAAAAAACTGAGATGGCAGTAAGAGTCCAAATGCCTTAGCAGCTGCATTTGCATTTGACATTTTGGGCCTTCCACAGACGCTCTTTGGGACTAAAAAATGATTGCAGCTGTAGAAAAAGCCAGGCTGCACAAGGCAAGATTTATGTGTGAAAAAAAAAAAGAAAATCCCACGTTAACAGCCTAAACCACAATGAATTTGGGCTGCAGGAGAAAGGAGCAACCCATAACTCTTGACTAAGATGTTACAGATTCATCGTTTTTGCCAAAACCTTATTTCAGCCGTCCGAAATCATTGTTGACAGGAAATTTCTCTGCGCGGAGAAAGCAACGCATGAAAGCTTAAGAGCAAAATACAAAACAGTCTCTCTGACGGCAGCGTGTGAATGCTCCATCCATCCAGAAAAAGATGGAGGCAGCAACAATGACATTACCTGCTGAGGAAGCTTTTTCGTACACAGTCTGCAGCCTTGAAACGATTTAAATCCAAGTAGTGTTGAGTTTGTGTCACAGTACACGAGTGCGGCTAATTAAATCCCTTAAACTTTCAAAAATTAAGTTATCTCTTGCTGACAGTTGGTGCCACCAAATTTGCTTGGAGTTCCTAACTGCTGCAATGCAAGAGTGAGGAGGATGTTGTAGACACGCTGCATTAGTTTAATCTGCGTGGTGCACAAGATGGAACGGATGAAAAGGATAATTGGGAGTGTTTGTATCAGGTCTGTCACTCTGGAAGGATCAATTCCAGCATTATTAGCCCCAGTTTTCATCAATAGTCATTCGGCCTATTTGCATTCTGTAATTACCTCTCCACAACATGTTTAGAACACGTTTAGTCCTTGCTGGTGGACATTTCAGGTTGGATTTGTTACTGCATTGAAAAAAATAACAAATCACTACTTTCTGACTTAAGTCTTTATTAATGTATCAGAAGTCATATTTTTATTTTATTTTATTTTATATAGACTTTAAGGAAATCTGGATTATTTTAATACTGAATATTAGGTGTTTCACTGATTGGTGGCACTAATTCTTCAGTCAGATGCTCTTAGAGCACTACAGATGAAGAGTGTACAACAAGATGATTAAATTAAAGGAACAAATACAAATCTAAATTTAAACAAAGAATCAAATAAGACAGAGTATCACCTAGTGGTTTGAAGACCGATGCATGTTTGCTCCTTACATTTTCCCTGTTTTAACTTCTTGCAGAAGAGCAGAGGCTTCAGTGAATCCATGTGCATGCAATTTGCTCTTATGTTTTACCACTTCATCCCCCTCAGTATTGTCTAAAATCGCGGTACTATTTTTGTGTCTGCTTTCAATGTGCAATTTAAAGACAGGTGGACAGTAATACTCAACAAATCTTCTCAGCCCACCCTTCTTCAGCCACTGCCAGTTCCGTCGCTTGTCTTTTTTGGCATGCTTTAAATAGAACATTGTGTAATGATAACCCCTAGCTGATATGGCTAACCTGTTAGCTAACAGCTTCCTACTTTGCAAGCCTCCAGGAATAACACTGGGCTGTCCAGCAAGTACAATAAAATGAATCACTTCATAAACGCTGGCCCGGTGAACATTTTCCCATGCTCAGTCAATAGGAAAGCAGTGGTAAACAGGGAACGATCTTGTTACAAACCTGTAACATTACTCTCGCTATCAGAAATTGATATATTTGATTATTTTATTTTAGGTCGTTGCTGTGTGAGAGCCATTGGGAAATCAAGCAGCTCAGATGACGGCAGTCTATACAGCAAACGCTGTATCGGCCCAAAATTGGGGGGTTGCGTAGACATTCATCAAATTCCCTGCAGTGTTAGCCTTCAAGAAATCCAAAATGCTCTCTTCTCATAGTTCTGAGTTTGGTCTTCACTTGCTGCTGAGGTGAACATCTGGCTCTTTAACAGATAGATGCTCCTCTACTTGCCATCTACTTTATCTACCGTGTGCCATGTTGTTGCCATTCTCCTATTTGGTGATGGAGAGCTAGTGTGCAGTGGCTCCACCAAATCCAAGTCATAAGTTGTTAAACACAAACAATCAATGAGCTGTAAGAAGATTGCAGAATCAAAAGATCACGTGTGATTCATCATTCACCCTGGACAGGTCTCCAGTCTATCACAGGGCTAACGCAGAAAGACAGACAATCATTCACGCTCACACCTACGGCCAATTTAGAATCACCAGTGAACCTAACCAGCATGTCTTTGGACAGTGGGAGGAAGGTGGAGCACCCGGATAGAACCCACGCAGACACAGGGAGAACATGCAAACTCCACACAGAAAGGCCCAGTCCTACTATGTAGCGTGCATGCACTACACGCATATATACATTCTGCATATAACACCAAACGTCATGTAGCTCTCCTCTCCGGTAACATTCTCTCAGCGCTGGTGCTCTTTGATTAGCACCTCTTATAATAACTAATTATAAAGTGGACAAGAGAAGCTTTAGAATGTCATGAGAAGGAAATGTCAATCTGTTATCAATACTTTTTTTGTACCAAGCCACAGAATTGATCATACTGGTTATTTTTGCCAGTGCAGCTTACATCACCAGGCTATGAAACACCTTTGGTTTTAACACCTCATCTGTGTATGTGGACGTAAAAAAAACGTCTTGAGGGAAGAGAGCAGTCATTTTATTTTGTCTTTCCTTCACACCGTGGAGTGACTTTCTTCTGCGAAAGAGACAGATTGAATGTCTGTTGAGTTTTCTTTCCTCCTCCTGGATCTTGGTTCTTCTCCAGCCGTGTGCTGGCAAGAGAACGTGGCAGCAACCATTAGGATGAGAAATGACAGTGAAGTCTGGGCCAAGCTTTGGGGGCTTGCACAAAGAAGAGTCTTTACAACCACAAGCACTTGAACACCGCTCACACACACACACACATACTATGTAGCGTACATGCATGCACTACACGCATACATACATTCTGCATATAACAGCAAACGTCATGTAGCTCTCCTCTCCGGTAACATTCTCTCAGCGCTGGTGCTCTTTTCATGCAAACTTCACTATTCCGGTGGCGAGCAAATTCAGCCTTGAACAGTTAAGAGAAAAGGCTGACCTTTATACGTCTGGACTTTTATCCGCAGAGCCTGTGTGATCTGAAGTGAGTGGAGTCATGCAGACAAAGGAAGAGAAGCACTTAGGGATAACAACCACAGCAGACTTCTCACTTCACAGCTGTTACACTGCTGTGATGAATTATTTCCAGGCCATGGTGATTCACCATAAAGCAGACAATGAATCAACTCTCACAGCCCTCTTCAAGTCTGTGTACTGTAAGCCTTTATACTGTCATCTGGAACTCCCGCACTCATTATGTAAATTGAAAGCATCATTGCAAATCAGTATTCAAATTGCAAATGAGAGCTCCGAGAAGAATCGTTTGGAATCTGCGAGTCAGAGTAAAAGTTAACTCAACATTTCTGCTTGCATAGAGTCAAATATAAGGGACAACAAATGTCCGGGCAGCCAGTAATAGCACGCGAGTGTTGTACATTCACTGGAATATCCTTGTATGGATGTTACAGATGAGCTGAGTTCATGTACTCTTAGAAACCTGCATTTAGTTTCAGACTAGCTGGCACTACATCATCAAATGGATGAAGGGTTTTGTATGAGTAGCTCACAGAGGTAGACATCTAGCCGAGTTAATAACTGTGGAATATCGTATGGCTTCGCTATACACTCCTGCCAAAGTGGATCATCTGGCATATCATATATCCATCACATCTCCCATCATTTTCTCAGATTTTAAGTCTCACTTCAGAAACCACAATCTACCCAAGTATCCAGTGGCCCTTCAAGTGAATGTGGTACAGCTGAACTGGAGTCTGACAGCACCGTGTGTGGAACTTTTGGCTTTCGCACCAAACTCCGAAGCTCACTCACCCTAACAACGTGAAGAGGTCAGAGCTCAGAGGGAGACCCGGGTTCTTGCTCTGTCAGCTGTGATCATGTAATGACCTCTCTGAGGACTCTCTGAAGGCCACAGGTGCAGACAGAGGTAAGGTTCCCCAGTAGTTCACCTCCACACATGGTGCTGTGGTCTCAGGGACTTAGGGATGCAGGATCAGATGGCCTTGGCAGCTTTACTGTAGTTGAGGGACGGTGCGAGGGTGTGATGGAATAGAGTTCCAGTGGCTCCGTGCCGACATTATCCAGGTGGATTCATGCACTGATTCACAAGGAGACACCACCAACCTTTTGACACCATCTCTGCACACTGTCACTACCTTTTCAATTTGATTATGAGTTTTTCTGTAATGGACATACACATTTGCATAATACGTGATGTTGAGAATGTTTTAATGAAGCAACCAACAGATATCAGGATACAGTGATGTGCAACATTTTAATACCTGACAGGCGAAAACAACAACGAGACATAATAAATGAAAAGATACATGTTAAGGTTTTTACCGTGTCACATACACTATATTACCAAAAGTATTCGCTCACCCATTCAAATGATCAGAATCAGGTGTTCTAATCACTTGGCCTGGCCCCAGGTGTATAAATTCAAGCACTCAGGCATGCAGACTGTGAAACAAGACATTTGTGAAAGAATGGGCCGCTCTCAGGAGCTCAGTGAATTCCAGCGTGGAACTGTCATAGGATGCCACTTGTGCAACAAATCCAGTCGTGAAATTTCCTCGCTCCTAAATATTCCACAGTCAACTGTCAGCTCTATTATAACAAAATGGAAGCGTTTGGGAAAAACAGCAACTCAGCCACGAAGTGGTAGGCCACGTAAAGTGACGGAGAGGGGTCAGCGGATGCTGAAGCGCATAGTGCAAAGAGGTCGCCGACTTTCTGCACAGTCAATTGCTACAGAGCTACAAACTTCATGTGACCTTCAGATTAGCCCAAGTACAGTACGCAGAGAGCTTCATGGAATGGGTTTCCATGGCCGAGCAGCTGCAGCCAAGCCACACATCACCAAGTGCAATGCAAGGCGTCGGATGCAATGGTGTAAAGCACGCCGCCACTGGCCTCTAGAGCAGTGGAGACGCGTTCTCTGGAGTGATGAATCACGCTTTTCCATCTGGCAATCTGATGGACGAGTCTGGGTTTGGAGGTTGCCAGGAAAACGGTACATTTCAGATTGCATTGTGCCAACTGTGAAATTTGGTGGAGGAGGAATTATGGTATGGGGTTGTTTTTCAGGAGCTGGGCTTGGCCCCTTAGTTCCAGTGAAAGGAACATTGAATGCTTCAGGATACCAAAACATTTTGGACAATTCCATGCTCCCAACCTTGTGGGAACAGTTTGGAGCGGGCCCCTTCCTCTTCCAACATGACTGTGCACCAGTGCACAAAGCAAGGTCCATAAAGACGTGGATGACAGAGTCTGGTGTGGATGAACTTGACTGGCCTGCACAGAGTCCTGACCTGAACCCGATAGAACACCTTTGGGATGAATTAGAGCGGAGACTGAGAGCCAGGCCTTCTCGACCAACATCAGTGTGTGACCTCACCAATGCGCTTTTGGAAGAATGGTCAAAAATTCCTATAAACACTCTCCTCAACCTTGTGGACAGTCTTCCCAGAAGAGTTGAAGCTGTAATAGCTGCAAAAGGTGGACCGACATCATATTGAATTCTATGAGTTAGGAATGGGATGGCACTTCAGTTCATAGAATGAGTAAAGGCAGGTGAGCGAATACTTTTGGTAATATAGTGTATAAATATACATTTTCAATAGTATTTGTTGGCTGCAATATGTGCTGTTGTTGTTGACTCTTCATGTAGTTAAATGTTGAAGGAGAAGGACAGTTTCTTTACAGAATAAGGAAGTATTTTTACAGCCAGTAAGAGCAGTTCTTAAAAAAAGGCCATCCCTTTTTCTGCCCAGACCTTTAAAAAATAGACAAAACAAAATATCAGATTTGAACTTTTTGTCTAAACACAGTCAATGACATACAAACCCTCATAGTACATGGTCCTGTAGGGATGAATGGACAAGAGTCGACCTCACATCCATCTTCCTCTCTCTCCCTCTTTCTCTCTCCATGGCTCATCTGTGTCCTGCTGCCGACCTCTCCTCCCCTTGACCCAATCTTGAGACCCTGTCTCCGTGTCTTTTCACAGTGCACAGACAGGAAGTCATGATGATCTATGTATGTATCTGTGTGTGTGGGTGTGTGTGTGTGTGCTATTGGAGTTTCAGCACGAAGAATTTGTCTGAGAATAACTGCTTCTTTTAAAAAGCCAGCATGACGCTAACTGGAGCATAGGAACCTAAAATGAAGTCTACTCAGCTGCATTCGTAGTGTGGAGCACTTAAAAAGTGACTGATTGAGTCAGTTAAAGCAAAAAACAACTCTGTCTTTCCTGGCGGATTGGCTGCTGGTAACATTAGTTTTTGAATGTTGCATTGATATGCTTATTGCATCAAATACGAGTCATTGTGTAGTCATATTGAACAACACTGAAAGAGATCTGTAGTCGAGGGGGCTCTTTTTTAATAGAATAAAAACAATTATAGAATGTGTTCAGCCTAATTGGACTCTAATAATCCTAAATCATACTGTAGAGCAGATGCTTGGCAGCAGTGCCTCACACGAAGTTGAGATAAGTGTTAGGGTTAGGGTTAGACACTATAGGATTTTACAATTAGGCAACAGTATTACTTTGATTTAATATTTCCATGTATGGCATCAAATTAAACATGCATTAATTCAAAACATGTTTGTGAGACACAATTGTGCCAATTTAACTAAAACTATTAAAAAATTAAATAAAAAAGGATAACAACATAGGTAAGTAAGTCCACTGTTCTTATAATAAGTCCTAAATAATTTTTTATTTATTATTTTTATTGGAAAAGAGCAACATATATTCAGGAAAGATTTATGAAAAACAGAATTGCCCATCTGCTTTGAAATGTCAAGCAAATTACATCTAAAGCAATATGAATATTACTGGTACAGTAAGAAATTGTAAGTATAGTATTTTGTCTCATTTTATAAATGTGTACTGAAGACATTTATAAAGATCTGCTTCAGCAGGCCCTGCACTGACGCAGAGCTGCTATGAAGGTAGTAACTAAGGTATCTACATGTATACAGGCTACCTACGGAAGGAAACTATTTTCAGTCGCTAAGAGCTAGCTGGTTGTTTCAGCTCCTAGCCATGCTCCTAAATGTATCTACTGATTTGTTACACATACTGATTCAGGCAATTTTTTTGAATCAATACACAAAAGAAGTACAATCTAAGCCCAACAACACTACATTTCAAGTCTGCTCACAAAGTCCTCATCAACACTTCTTTTATGCCCCTAAAAATGTAACGTATGTATGCACTGAAGACAACAGTCAATATAAAAAGACCAGATAAAATAATACAGCAGCTGGATCTTGTTGTTTTTTGTGTGTTTTCTTAACCTAAGAGGCCCAGCGTAGCAAGCAGTCTCAGGTTCCTCTGTGGAAAGTAAATTTCATTATTGTCAGAGCCTGTTAGACTTGATTTCTGGTGATGCTTAGCATCCATTTGTACTTCAGAATAATGACATTTTTTAATATCCTTGCCGGGAAAGCACAAGAAGAAGAAGTACAACGGTAAGTTAATTAAATCTGGAACATTCCTGATCTTAATCGCTGACTTGAGAGGTAGCAGAATGGAGGGAAAAGCTAAACAGTGATTTTCTGCCCATGCTCATCTAAATAGAATAAGAGAAGTGCATGTATGTCATTTGCTAGAAATATCTTTCTGCGACAGGTTCAAAGGAAAATCTGACGCATTTTAAATTAGACATGGGGCTCTGTACTCCTTGACTAGTTTTATCAGTAATTACATTACTCATATCTAAATCACACTCTCATCATGCTTAATCGAGCAAAAATTGGACACATAAGAAAAAATAATTAAGGTGCCCTTTTCCATCAAAGAAATTCATTAATAAATATATATACAGAGACATGTTCAAGGATTTTTCTCTTCACACTGAGAATAGTGAACACTGCTCATTTGAAGCAATTTTGGACATTTTCCTCCAAGGACACTCATTACAGGTAAGACCTAACTTTTGATAAGATGTAAGAGGGTTTTGGTTCTTTTTTTGGTGACCAGCTACAGGTACCGTCTAATACTAAATGCAAAAATTACCGTATTTTGATTTACCCACAGTGGAACTTTGGACATTTCAACCTGCTTTTTCTTTATTTCCAATACTGACCTCTTGCATTTTAAACTACATAATTTCATAACGGAAAAGTCTCCAACTGAGCCTGATTGAGGCAGGCTTGACTGAGACAGGCCCGGTGCAAATGTTTTAGTATTATTACTTACTCATTTCATGTCCTGAACATGACCTGAAATGTGTCAGAACTTTCTGCAGCTCAGTCACAGGCGTCAACTTTGAAGCGTAAGCGTGACCCTGATGCATTCAAATGTCATTTATGAGCAGGTTGAAAGTCATGGTGACTGACAGCAACAGTGGCCTTCACAAATTACAGGGTCCTGCCGTCATGCTGCTAGTTAATGTTTGCAACAAAGATATACAAACTGCAGTTATCAAAGTCAGTATCAAACTGTTATTTTCTCTCTACATATGTACTGTAATACGGTAGTATATACTGAACAGGGCATCTCATTGACATTTCAACTGATGTATATTAGTGATTACATATTTCCATGCAAAGGTTTCAGAAGTTCCTTCTAAACATAATGATATATCTGTGGTGCAGCAATAAATGTCTTTTATTCATTCCTGTGAAGATGTCAGTGGTCTTCTCTACTGTATAAATCTGGAAACCAAAATGCCAATCCCAAAATCGTCCCCGACTGTGACACCTGCTGAATGATTCATAAGAGATATTTTCCTTGCACTAGTGGACTGTGGACGACAGCTATCAGCAAGTACCTCAAGCTGATGGAAGCAGTTTAAAGTCGGCCTCGCTTCATTTATGAAGGAGAGGAATTCAAATAGGCCATTTGAAACATGGAGAGAACACTAGGCGACGCGGAAGCGGAGGAGGCTTTTTTTGCGAAGGTGTTGCCCGCGGTCAGTGCTGCGCCAGTGAATATAACCACCGGCCTGCAGACGCTTAACTACATTTACAGCCAGTATAGTTGAACCGTATCCAATCCTCAGCACTCCGCAGTCACGGTGACAGGGCGTGTGACTGTTGCGACTAAAGAGGAAAGTTTCTCACGCCTGAAAGACGCATCTGAAGTTAACCGCGCTTCGTGAGTGTCTGTCAGCTCCTGCTCAGATTTCCACTGAGCACGAGGTAATGAGATCGCTGGACCAAGCACCCGAGCATAGGGTGAAGTCCTAGAAAGGTCTCCTGAAGACTGAACCAACTGTCTTTAAACGTTTGTCCAAGAAATTAAGTTAATGCTAATATTATTTATTAACCCCTTAACGCCTGAATTGATTTTTCAGTTATATAAAGAAATTAATTATTTGTGTTTTTGCTTACCACTCCGACCAGTCCTACAAGAAACTAGTGCTTGCAAAAGGTTCCTAGGAATTTTTTGAATGTGCACAAACCGACATTGCAGTATTACATGTGTTATTTCGGCTGCAGTCTGAGCGGAAACAGTGCGTCGCGAATTCGTGACACTAGGCATGAAGGGGTTAAATAAGATGTCTATTCCACTGAGTGTGTATAGTTGTTTCTTTTTCCCCAGTTGTTGAAGCCACTTGGCCTGCTTCCCTTGTGTTCCTCAGCTTTTTGCTCTGCGTGTTTGTTGTGAGCTGTCCATGGTGCTTATAGAGCATGGCAAAATAAAATTCATTGCGAGCTGCTGTGCAATTAGTTTCAGACACTACCAATTTAAATGTGGTATTACTTCTGTCTGTCATTATTTAAGTTGAGAAAATTCAAGCTGTTTTACATCAGCAGATACATAACAAATAGTCCCATTCCGTAGAGAATACAAAAAGGTGAGGCTTCTCCTCATTACAAAGCCAAATTGTTTCGGTTTTTACTGAGGGGAATAGTTTACATTGCTTCTGTGTTGAGGTGACCATGATGCGGAAAGTACACATAATACATTTTTTTTTTCCCAGTGGCGCCCACAAGTTCTAAAATGTGATTTCTTTTCTTGTATTTGTTTCTTGGAGTTTTTTATTTTTTACAGCCTTGCGCCACATTTTAAAGAAAATCCTATGTCTCTGCTACCAATAGCTTTAAAGATCTGATTTGATGTATTCAAATTTTCTAATTAAGCCATGCCAAAAATAATGATGATGCTGTGGCTTAGTAGTTCAAAGCACCTCGTTTAGTAAACCAGAAGTCCAGGAGTCAAATCCTAGCAGTGATGTTTCCTTTTGCGTATTGGCATTAGCCATTGATTAAAACGGCTATGGATACAGGAGCTGGACCCGGTGAAAGGAAACTCCATCACACTAGTCAGTGTGAGGATAAATGAATTCACAGTAACTGCTTAGACAATGCGGAATTGAGCAAGAATGTGGATGCCCACCTCAGTAACTTGATACATGAGGTTTCAACTGACTACGTCAAAGCCGTGGTGTGTGTGGGTGCTGTGGCTTAGCTGGTCAAAGCGCCTGTCTTGTAAACAGGAGATCCTGGGTTCAAATCCCAGCAGTGCCTTTGCATGTTAATGTGACCTTGCATTTAGCCATGGTCCTGAAAGAGGATAAATAGCTTGAACAGTATATTTGACCAAAGCTTCTTTTATGATAGGACCCCAGCTGTCGAGGCGATTGACCTTGTCACTCTTTAAAGCCAGATCATTGCCCTTCCACGGTCCAGTATGCTTCTTCCAGTAGTACCCAAAGAAAATCAAATAGCATGTGGGTTTTTTTTCTGTTAAGACTTTCAAAAATAAATCTGGAGACTATCTGGGTACATACCAAAAAGCAAGTTTGGGTTGGCAGGCTCTTTAAGACAATATTTTGCCCACAATACAACATAACTAATCAATGCATATTGATGGATGTTGATGCACACAGCGTTCCCGTTTATAAAGATGGCAGAGTTGCAAACAAAACAACATCTGAGAGGCCGGCGCTCGTGTAAACAGGACAATTTTCCAATATAGACAAAATAATGGGCTGAAATGGAATGCTCAGTCGGTCAGATTTTCCAGAATGCGCCGCCTGATGCATCCTGGCGTCGTCGTTGGCATTTCGGCCCGGGCTGCGATTTTCCACAGCCAACTTGGAGCGAGCATGAGACCAAGTCATCTATCCTCTAAATGTTTGGATATGTGGTGATGAGTTATACAGCAAGCGGCTCCTAATGAATCACAGCTGTATACGCCTGAATGGGTTTTTATCTTTTATAACAGTGAGTTGCTAATGGAATAATGAACGTTTTGCAAGCACAACAGGGTGTCTGCATAGATGCACATGTTCTTCTGTCAAGGTTGCTTTTTATAAATCAGTTTTTCCAGGATTATTGGCAGTGGTGTACACGTCTCCCAAACTTTGCTTTGTGAGTATGCAACGGAGGAAAATGATTGAATTAAAACAAAGTCATTACCTTTTATACAACATTTTAGAAATAGAAATGTTCTTCCGGTGAAGCTCAGGTAGGCCCCATTCTCCAGTTCAAACAGTGGGCAGAGCAGCCTTCAAGAAGCTACAGAACTCAACGTCTTGCATCTCCCACAGAGCTCCACGTCAGCTTATGTATTTGACTGTCATCCAAAGATTGCTGTTAACCGTGGTGTCATTCCCTGCCTGTGAAACTAGAGTTGGCCCGGTGTTCAGAATGCAACATGTTTAGAAGTGCCTGTCTCTAAATAAACCAGGGGACAAGAGTGCAAAGCTGTTTCCATGGCGATGTGCACCAAACTAGAGTCAGTCAGCGGTTGGAGCACACTTCCTGAGCAGACCGACAATTACAGTGGCTGTTAGAGCATCAAAGGCCATTATAAAACTGTCTCTATAACCCTTGCAAGAACAGGGGGAGGGGGGTTGTGGCAACTTTGGTCTCCGTCTTTAAGGAAAGGTGGATAATGCAGCAGGGAAAAGAAAACACAGTTTGAATTCAAAGGCTTTGCGGCCATCTAATAATTGGCTTTCTTTTTACAAGTAGCATTAGTGGCTTTCATCTCACAAACGCAGCTTCAGTGTGAGGTTTTTGTCATCCTTTCTTTGTTTTGCTATTAATTAGCAGACCTTCAACCCTTACACTGAGGTCGGAGGAGCACTGTAGTCTATTAATTCAACCCTGACATTAATTCTTCCCCTCGTGCCTGGACTCAAAGCCACCGTATCCACTTCATTATTCACTTCTCACTTTGAGTAGCAGTGGGTTTAGCATTGCTTGGAAGCCAGCATACAGCCAAATGGGGGCGTCTCAAGTAAACTGGAACAATGTCCGGACCTGACATGTGCCAAGATCTGTGTGTGTGGTCATCCACGTTAATTTAAGTGTCTTGGCTATCAAAGCAATGTCAGCATCTGCCATTAAGATTCTCTCAGAGAGATTTTTATTTTTATTTTTTTGCCTGTGTGTGTGCGGCTGCATTTTCATATGAAGCTTCACATGTTATTGTCTGGAGGCATCACACAGATTCCAATAACTGATACACAAGGACCTTCAGCCTGAGCAGGTCGCAACAATAGAACAATTTGATGACTAACCTCCAGGCGCAGTGAAGACAGGTAATTTCAGAGTGTATTTGCCAGATAAACCTGAGTTGTGTTGTTTTACCGGAGCATATTATCCACATACGCCAGTTTTCTCCCTCGGTACATTTCGCCCTCCTGTCGTTCTACGGGATATCAGCATTTGGCTAAGTGGGGTGAATGTTGACTTGTGACAGGAACATGTGCAAACCACCTTTACTCTCTGAAGGGAATCATTATTCTTCACTTTCTTCGCCCAATAGACCATATATAACTCGCCCTGTTGTCTAACTTTGAGCCTATATTTTTCACTTCATTATGTTGTGCATTAAAGAAGTCTTTGGGCCATCTAATAGTCAATGTTTCTCACATGTTGTGGAAACATGTTATAGGAGACAGAGTAAAAACATGTAAAAGGTTGGGGGTGTGAGAGGTGGTACTGATTAATGTTTTTCTAGTTAAGGAAGCTTAACTAGTACCTCTTACAACTGTATATAACAGTACAGTATTTATTTTTTTCTTCTTCTACAGACTCCCTATGTTTACCATTACAGACACTGAACAGATTGCACTGTCCTATTCAGTAACTGTTCAGTTAAATTTAATTATGTGATTTACATGATTTACAGTATCATAGTGTAATGTGGAGCGATGTTTGTGATGATACTAGTGCATAATGAACACACACATCAGACTCTATGGTCATTCATTTTTGACAAATGACAAATCAGCTGACACACTTCCCGAGCCCTGAGAGGGAAAATGCTATTAGCTGAATGCACACATAGACATATGGTGTTGTGTCCCACAACTATAAATTAGAATCAGCAGTTACTTTTATAGCTAAAGCTAAAAGAGCTGCCCTGAGACTGGCAACCTGTCCAGGGTGTACCACTCCTCTCTCCCAGTGACAGCTGGGATAGGCTCTAGCTGGACCATCCTACAGATACTTGATCAGTTTGGGATCTAGTGAATTTGGAGGCCAGGTCAACACCTTGTGCTGTTTTTCATGTTTTTTTTAGTTGTTCCTAAAGCATTTTTGTGTGTGTCTGTGTCAGGCTGCATCCTGCTGGGGATGGCTGCTGCCATCAAGGAGTGCCATTGCTATGGGGTGGGGGTGCCTGGTCTGGTCTAGGTGGGTGCTACATGTCTAAGTAACATCCACATGAGTGCCAGGTCCAAAAGTTTCCCAGCAGAACATTGAATTGTTACAAGATTGTCAATGTTATTTACTTCACCATCTTATGCCTGAACAGTGTATCTTTAGATAGATAGATAGATAGATAGATAGATACTTTATTTCCTTAATGTTGTATTTAAAATTGAAATTTCTATTTCTTAATATAATTAATAAATGGAAACACATGAATTTAGATACACATTTACCTTAGACTCTTGAAAAAGCTGCAGCTAATACATAAATAAATGATTTGTGGTTCTGAAACACTTCCAGGGCTGCAGGGAAAACAGGTGATATGCTAGTTAAGAGGAACGGAATCGTAGAGTTTTTTATTCAGATGCCAGCAGCTGTAACTGAAAGTGCGTATGAGGTTATGTTGACTTGTGCGCACCCTGGCGATGTCATTAATTATTCATGGCATTTTATCAGAACTCCAGAAGACAAAACTGCATTCAGTAGAGCATTTAAAAAAAACAAAAAAAAAAAAAACATTTGAGTCATCTCTTCAGCTTTTCTCCCTAATCACTCAAGTCAGGTCGAGCGTTCAGTGTCAAGTAAGTCAACTCGAGTCCAACACTCTTCCATGGTGCCTCAAACCAACTGAAACAACCGTGATATATAATATTTATTAATGCATTCTACATCTGATTTGTTATTTTCTTGTATTTCTGTTGAGCAGTAGCAAGCTCACAGTACTTGACAGCTTGTGGGCTTATGTGTGTGTGTGTGGTGCATTAGCACAACAGCATGTTTCACTGATTGTCACTTTGGGATATGTTTCCATAAATTAAATGCAGATAAAATGCAGAAATACTTGATCCTGTTCTGTTTTTACATGAAACCACACAGGATTCTGTTGTTTGCTATAGAAAACAATCAG
Organism: Chelon labrosus; assembly: GCF_963514085.1. Lineage (NCBI taxonomy): Eukaryota > Metazoa > Chordata > Actinopteri > Mugiliformes > Mugilidae > Chelon > Chelon labrosus. Next base: position 28,355,773 of record NC_140341.1, read on the forward strand.
GCTGAATGTCCTTATTAGCCTTTGTACAAAATATTCAACTTGTAAAATCTTTACTTTATTAGCATGTTGACAGGCCGCAATAATCTCCCCCTGCAGCCTTTCATTAATACAAGTCTCATAAAAGCAGACAGGCTGACAGAGATTTCCTGTCACCTGTGCTGCTCCCGTTTGTTGAGGCCTGCTCCTTCTTCTCAGCATCATCACTACGATGTAACGCGGGGAAATAAGTGATGAATGAGAGAACAGGGGGAAGAGGATATGACGACTGCGTCCCAGGCCGCATTCTGACTCACACACTCACCTCCTCTGGGAGCTAACTTCTTGGAGGCTCAGATCTGCACCTCTCGAGGCCCCAGACCACTGGCGCTGACGGATATCCAGGTGGTTGACTGTGAGGAGGGGAGGGCCCATTAGCAGATGGACGGCAGACCCTGAAGCTGACAAGGTTAGTGTGAGACGCGGCACAGCTGAAGGGGGCAGCGGCGGCTGTCATCGGCACAGTCAACCTAAAATGGACCCCCGTCCCCATGCTAATTACTATGAACCTATACACAGAATAACAACGAAAAAATCCAGTTTGTACTGGCAATTTGCCTTGTGTCAACTCGTATTTCACCATGTAGCTCAATAAAGTTTAGTTAGTGACATAAAAACAACACTAAAATATGGACTGCTTCAAGGGATAATGGCTATCTCAAGGCCTTTCCTTTAAATTTAAGTCTTTTTTTTCTCAGAAGCCATTTATAGTGAGTCTAACAGCTTGTTGTATCATAGAACTGTCTGCTAGGGGCAAGATAATCATCTGCAGTTTTAGAGAAACAAAGCATTAATAGACTCTCTCTTCTTTAAATGTTTCCTGTGCCTGTGGACTATCATTCACATTAGTCACACGGTACTGCACCCTAGCTATACAGCAGTCTAAACTGGCTATTTAGCAATAGGGTAGTATTGTGTGTATGACAATGAATCGAATATTAGTTCCAAAACAGTAAATACAGCAAATGTACCAAAAAAGAAATGCCTGTGTAATAATAATAACAACAACTTCTCTAAAAAGTACCAAAGCAAAAAGCGATATTTATTACCGTATAATGTCAAATAAAAGAAGACATATTCTGTTTCATCACAGTGTATTCAAACATATTGAAGGCTTTCCAGATTTCCAAGTTATTTGAAGACAGGGGTTATCTAATATCCGAAATATTTCAAAGGTTTAAGAAGAAAGACTGAACAGCAGAAGTCTTACTGTCATAAATAAATATGTCTGTTTTTCATTAAAGTTAACACATGCTTTGAATGCAGGAATACCTTCTCATTGGTGCACTCAATGTAGTGTTTGATAGACCTGTGATAATAACTCTATCTGGATCTGCCTATTTTGAGAAGTCCAGGTTTAAACATTGGTCAGGATTGGATTGGATTTTGCCCATGTTGAAGCCATTTCGCCACTCATCCAGGTACATTCTTCAGCTCTAAAGGACTGGTAGGGAGTTGGGGTATTGTTAGGAACTCACATGACAGAGATCTGTAACAACGAGACACTCATCTGCAACTGGCAACAACGATATCTGGTGGAAGCCCAACGAGTTAAGTTCCCTTTGTTTGATTTAGTTTTTTTGATGGCTGAGAACCTTCACAGACACATGTAACCCGTCCATGGGCCATGGCACACATACAACTCAGAGGCAGCTAGCGTGCAGCCTTTCCAGACTACTCTGGAGATTAGGTGCCTTGCCTCAAGGACACTTCACCCGTAGATGGTGCACGCCGACTCCCCCGCTCTCATGTTTCTTCAAACCGGTGGCCCTTTGATCCCAAGCCAGACTCTAGGCCATGGCTGCCCCAAGTGTTATTGCTGGTCAGATAGACTATGTTTCAGGCTAAGGCCTACAATGTCAAACTTTATGGGAACTGATAAAGAATCAGTGATCAAGTCAGTGTTTATGATGTGTAATCAGCGTGTAATTTTCGTTTTTAAATCATTCACTTTTAAGGTTACTCTAGCAAATACCTGCAAACAATGTACCAAGTCATGAAAATAAATAATCCCTCCCGGTCTTCTTTTATGCGACTAGAAGTGTATGGTGGTGTACTTCTGCAGGAACCCTGCCCTCTCCCTGTGTTTTCCTGTTTTCTTATTATCTTTCTGTGTTTCTAGGCTGCAACCTTTGGGCAGTGAGAGTTTGAGAGCGGGACTGTAAAAACAAAGTTGTCTGGTTACACTGCTGTGCCCGTCTCTCTCAGCCTGCCGGTGGACAGGATGAAGCATGCCCTTTGGTTGCATTCACATAAAATTCTGCAATGCAGCACATTCCGGCACACTCGTGTGGAGATGTGGGCATGTTTATTTGGCCTTTAGAACGTAACATAGTCTACCTTTAAAAAAAAAAAATGACTTTGCAATGACAGGTTTCAGTTATTTCCTAAGACTGACCCACACACGGCAGTGTTTCCTTTGCAGGTCGTGCTTAGCCATAACAGGTCACGGAGTCTTCAGTGAATGTAAACATGTTTGACAGCAGCACCTCCCGTCAGTAAAATGATACCAGCAACATGGAGGGTCACCCAAAGCCCCTAAATCCGTCTTTTGGGACTGCTTTTTCACACCTGCAGGCCATGAGCACCAACACCAAGGTCACAGTGCATCTGCTCCTCCCCTCCCAGGCCAGACTTGATAGTCAGAGGGGACAGCGATTGCTCCCTGGATACCTAAACTATTCACTTCTCCCTCTCAAGGATGTTGGGTTTCTTCAGTTTCCCTAATGCTTTTAACACCTGCCTCTAAACAATGGGGGAAAGAGGAGTCGGGTTTAGACAGAACGTCATGATGTTGCTGTGATACGGCGCCGTGTCAAGCAGCCTTCAAAGACCTCTGAGCGTGCGTTACAGTTGGCTTGGCGGGGATGTGCTGCCTGAAGATGACTCAGACAGCAACAGAAAGCCTGTTATTAGATGCCAAGCACCTAAGGTGTAATCACAAGGACGTTTGTTTGTCCTTCCATGCCAGGGTTTAATCCCACCTGTCTTCTGTCTCAAATAATGGGAAAATTTGCAACTGCTATTGTTGGTGTTTGTGTAGTTAGTGCAGATACACTGTGCAACATTTTGCTCAACTCATTGCTCCTTTATGGATCCTTATTTGCACACAGATAGTTTAACCCCTTCAGCTATGGTGCATCTGTTCTGTTCACTGACGAATGAGCTCATAAGGAAACTATGAAAACTCTGTATTTGTTTGAAAACCCTGTGTTTGAGGACATTACGTCTTCTTTTACTCAACATTATATGGTAATAGATTTCTTTTTGCTTTAGTTATTTTTTAGTGGTCTTATTATTACTGTATAGACATTTATATGAAAGAACATATTTAGTTTTACATAGTTATTACAATATGTTACACTAGTATGTTCTTTGGAAGTAATCTTTTATTTACTGCCACATACATAAAGCTCTTTTGTATTTTGCAGGAGTCATATGGTTCTTGTGAAATCCCAGCTAAGCCCTCCACTTTAATTATACGATTGTAGGAAAAAAAAATCTATTGTTAAGGTAGTTCAGGGCATTTTAAAATATAACTGTCTCTCACAATTTATCCCAGAGCCTGGTTGCAAAAGGAATATGATTAACTTTTGTGTGTCAACACAAAAGAGAAACAAACAGTAAAAGAGTCTTCATCTGATATGGCTCCTCAACCTTGGGTATGTTTCATTATTATCATTAACAAAAGCTAAAAGAATCCGGAGGTCCTTCCATCGCACAAGGCAGACAAGAAAACACGCCAAACAACTTAGTACAGATACAGAACAAAACTGCACTTCATTTTGCCTCTAATTACACTAATGGAAGTCCCTTTGTAGGCATCAGTGCTTCCAAACCATGGAGCTAAAAGAGGATAGGCACTCTGCTAAAGGCCCCATTGTGCTGTGTAAGCCCCTGGCTTAGACGGAGAGGGAGACAGGACCAGCTGTAATTAGTTTAGCTCCCTTGCTGCTTCACATCTTGCCAGGAGAGGGCTTTGCCCAGTGAAAGGTGTCGCCACAGGGCTCAGTGGCTAAAATGAGGGCGGATCATCTACTAAAGGTCCTATGGAAGGGGCAGGGGATCCCTAACCTCCAATGTGACATGCAGTGTTTAAATTGGATGAGGGGGAGTCACACAAGATAGGAGGTTGGATGACTGAAGGGACCTAATTACGGAGGCAGTACGAGAGGATAGTGGGGTATTCATTTAGCCGCTGAGACCAGCAGCCTACTTGTATAACTCTTGAAATAAAGGTCAAGAATCCATTAAACAGAAACCTGGCTGAGGTGTACTCAGGACCCTGGCATATGGTGTTTGTAAAGAGTCCTTAGCATAATGAGCACAGACGAACAGGGCTCGCCACATCAAGACAAGAGTGCTGGTGCAGGACTGTCTTCGAATACTTCAATGTGATTTTTATAAGCAAGTGACTCACGTCTGATTATCTTGCCTGGTCTCGTCTGGAGCTTAAAAGTATAAGCCATACACATATTTAAAATTACTGTCACACCATACTTCTCCTGCTGTCATGCATAGAGAATGGACATGGATAAGTTCATGGAGAATTGCATGGGAAACATAAAACCCTGCCACAGTTTTACTGGACAGGCTGCTATTTTCCAGTGTTTGTCTTAATCCTGCCTGTTTTCCATTTTGATTTAGATTTTTTTTTTTCCCACTGTGGTGTTGTCTTTGGGAGGTGGGTTGTTCACACCTCAGTAAGCAGATTCAATGGTTCCCGACTCAAAGTCGGCCATTTTTCCCAGCCCTTTGCCCTGTGTGAATGGATACCCTCTCCCCTCATTTACTCTCACCATGAAAGAAAAGGACCTAAATAATCCCCCTTTGCTCTAATCAGGGAAGCTCAGGAGGATTGTACGGAACCAGAGGGTTCATGCCTTTGTGCTGGCCTTGACCGCCTTGATTCTGTTGGCATTTTCTGGCAAGGTCCGCCACCCGGGGGCTTTTTAATTTGTTCTCTATTGACTCCCTGTTAATTGGGTTGGGCGGAGAGATGCATCCAGATTTCAACCCTAAGTTCAGTCATCTTAAACCCTCATTGTGTTCTTCACACATCCCACAAAAGATGCACAGCCCGCTGCGATCAAGCTCCGTGTGGGAAGGGGAGGAGTGGGAGAATACAGGAGGGGAAGTATAGAAAGAAAAGCAGGAAAATTGATTCCGGGTTTAAACGTATGTTTGAGAAAGGGGGAGATAGCAGCCCACCGGACTGACACACCCTCAACACTATCTTGCTTTTGCTGTCGTTGTGGGAAGGTGAAGTCATGGGTCAAGAAGGCCACAAGTAACTATCTATTTATATAACTGATATCATTTCCACCTGGTACTGTGGGTGAAAAAAAAGGAAACATACATGCTGATTGAAGCCTAAATGAACACAGATAAGTGCCATACATTAGCATTAAGAACAGTAACCCTGTCGTACTAAATTACAGACTTCGACTGAACGGAAATGCCTCCTTCACAAAATATCAAGTATCCTTCAGGAGATTTTCTAAAAGTCACCTGCAGATCCAGTATATAAGTGTCATGTAAGTGACAGTGGTAACCAAGCTAACACAAGTGCTTGAAAGCTTCACTACCAGCTCTGATCCAGATTCGCCAAATACCATTTATTCACCGTAATAGTCTGAGGTTTCTGTCACATGCCAAATTCACCACTAATGGCTAGTAAAGCCCCAGTGGTATACTACCTCTCACCTGTGACACAATTTAGAATTATCTGCCTCTCTATAATCCTATTTAATCTTATCTGTGACCCCTAGAAGGCTTCTTGTTTCTTGCACTGTTCCACTTTCACTGTAATGTTGCGTTAAAAAAGTCCTGCACTTCCAGGTTAAGTTAGTAAGACAGTTTGCAGGCTGCCAAAAATTAGCCTATGGATTCTGACAGCTGTCTCCTCCTGACGTATGGGCCTCATCTTGCATATGGCAGCAGTCCCTCATCCGCTCGCTGTGTTTGCTGGCAGGTCTCATCATCGCCTTCCTATTTTGCATATTTGTTGAAAAATGTATGCATCTGTGTCTTTGTGTCGCCAAAAGTAATGCCTGCCTATTGCCGCCTTTGTCTCTCGAATGGCTAGGGCGCAAGGTTAGCGGGGTTGGAGTTTGGGAGGGATGACTGTAACAAATGAAGTGTCCGGGTAAGCACACTGGGGTGTTTAAGTGTGTAATCATTTGCTGCCTCCCTGTAGACCCACTAGCCAGACGGAGGGAAGTCGACGCTGGAAGAATCATGAAATCCTAGCAATTCGAGAATGCACCCCAAGGAATCTCATTAGAGAGCTCCACACGTCGATGGTACAGCTTCACACTGCTGTTTTTCTTACAGAGCAGGAGCAGTCCATGGTGGATTTAACTGGATAATGGTATTGGTTTCACATCAGCACAGGAGCAGGAAGACCACAGTGGATAAGCCGTGAGGACAGCCTTTCCCTCTCTCTCTCTCTCCCCTGTCTCTTGCTTCTTGACTGAGTAATTATTCCTTAAGCCCACCTACCCAGGCAACAAAAATAGAATTGATTTCCCATTATGTGTAGCATTGCCCCTGCTGGGGAGGTCCTGTCAGGGTGACCAGGCAGCAAGCAGAAATGTCTAATCAGAGAGTCTGAGACTGTGCTGCTGCATGGGGTGATCCTGTATGTCATTCCCCCCCAAAACAAAGCAGACACGCTGCTGTTACACCCTTTTGCCCCAGACCAGCCGTTTGACCATGTAGAAAAGGCTGAGAGAGAGTGAGCGAGGCCCTCACAACCACGCTGCTGGGTTCGTTGACTTTAAAGTATAGGATTCTCTGCTCTGATACGCTGTCAAAGCTGTGAATGTGATCAGGTTAAGTCAGTCTCACACGTTTGTGTTGATAGCAAGGAGAAACTGTCATCAGAGGAGATCACAAAAATATGAGTTTTTTGAAAAAGCCTAACCTTCCATCCGTCACTATCCTTCAGAGCCTTGTTCTTAGCTTGTAATCCTTCGTTTCTGCGTTGCAGACGCCACGCAGTTGTCAACGTAGCTCATATTAAATGAGAAAAGAAACAACACGGTTCAAGGTTGGCTCTTTTTCGGTTGACACAAAGAACACTTTTGGTTTATGATAATAGATCTGCCATTCACAAGCACGCCTCTCCTCAGTGCCTTCACCCTTTTGGCTCTGTTTATCGCGACCTTTTAATTTGACAAAAAGCAGTGCCACTACCCGCCATTGTGTTTGGTAGTTCAGTAGCTATTTCTGGAACAGCAAACCTTCTTGTTTGTGTAATTTGATCATCCGCAAGTCTTCTTTTTTTAATATCTTGATTTGTTATTTGTTGATTTCTCTTTCCAGGCATCGCGTATTGTGTCTGTTTTTCCATTCATCATACTGTTGACCGCTGCTGTGTCATTTGTTTGACCTGCCTTGATGACACTCATCTGTTGTGCCTGTTGCAGTACAGGCCTGCTGCACATTTTGTAGCCACCATTCTCTATATTCTGCTGTTATCTTGGAAAAGACAGTCTCCCAGGCAATCTCCCCGATGCACTTTCTTTGTTAGATAGAATTATGGATGTGAAATAAATGTTTGACTGCAACAAACAGACACAAGGCACGATGCCTGTACTGCAAACCTCTGAAATTCGGCTTACACTATGAGGCCCGGGTGATTCTTTATTAATAAACCTGATTAACACTGCAAAAAAAAAAAAAAAGAAAGAAAGAAATAGGTCTTGTAAAAATGAGAATGAGTAAATACTGCATTTGTTGTTTATCTGCAATGGATTGTGCTCATTTACAACAGCGTGTATAGCATTCATTCTAAATTAACAAGAACAGTGTGGCTCACTTATGTTTTAAAAGTTTTAGACAACACTGGAGCCCCTTAGAATGACATATCTCAGGCTTTGGATACACACAAAACACTTGCTGGTAGGGGGCATTTAATGTTGTTTTTATTATTTATACAAAATTACACCAAAAACTGGTAGGCACTAATGAATAGTAGACTGCAATAGCTATCTCTTGTGTCACGTCTGTGCCTATTTGTATATATACTTTATAAACAAGCTTTAAATACATTGAAATGATATCAAGCTGTGCCATAATTTCAGCCATTAATGCAGCCTCACTCTGTCATTTGATTGCAGTACGCTGGGCTCAGTTTTCCTTCAGGTGAACTCTGCTTCCATCCCATTTCACAGCCACTCTGCCCTCCTAAGCAGGTGCCAATCACAGCAGGCTAACTCGCCCAGAGCCCTGAGTGGCTGGAACTCATTAGAAAACCGTGGGCATGTTTTGGTGCCGGCACAGCCTGCATTCATCCAGAAACCCAATGTGAGACGTTCCTTGGGGCGGAGAGAGGTTAATCAGGAGGGCAAAAACAATGAGCTGAGGTCCTGCAGGTAGGGAGGGAGGAGGAGGAGGACTACGAAGAGGAAGAAGAGGAGGACAGATGATAGGCAGCGTCCGAGGGAGTGCGAAGGACGGTGCGGTGGGTCGACTGTGAAATGAGGGAATGCATCAGGAAAAGCACAAGGGCATCCAGGATGCGACATGTTTCTGTGCAGGCAGCAGATTTTTTTGTAATGCATACAAAGTCACAGCATATCAGGTGTGGTATGGACTTGGAAGTGGTTGAAATTCAACATCTGTTACAAACGAAAGGTCTTGTGTTTTAGTAAGACTGCATAGTTCTACACTGGCCTCTCATGCATCTGATTATTTTCATTCCACCCTATGAGCTGGGAGGCTGTCATTAGACAAGGGAATGCATTTGTTCATAGCACCATGCTCCATAACATTATTGAACGCTGGGTTACAACAGAATGAATGAAACAGAAAATGCAGAAACCCACTCATCTACATTTGGTGGTGGCAATCAATACGCCCTGAGAAAGAAAGAAAAAAAGATCAGGAAACTTAAAGAAAGTGTGGAACCATGCTTTGGTTCTGCTTTGTTTTCAGGTCATTTTTACTTTGCTCCATTTCTAATGGGTGGTTCCATGCAACGTAGAGCACAGTTGGATACACGCACTCACTACGGCCCATTTTAACCACTAATTGTGCAGGCCTTGTGTCAACTCGGAGCCGGTCCAGCTGCAAGACTCGCTGCGGTCAGCTTTTTATGAGGTGCCTTTGGCCCCGGTCCATGTCAGGCTCACCACACTGCCACTCATATGAGACATAAATACAATATTTTGACCAGCGAACACAGCTATAAAAAAAGATGACTCAAATAAGAAGGCAGGGACTATATTCATTATTCATTCTAAGAGTATAATGTCAGCTGAGGAAATGAGAGATAGATAAAATGTCAGAAAACTCACACTCCACCTTTCTACCTTCACCTGCAGCTGCCACGACTGCTACTACCGGACACATTCATTAGCATATCTGGTCATTTTCCCTCGTTAACATGCGCCGCCGTTCTTCATTTGCGCCTCAGTTATCAGCGTGTACCATATGCTGTGTAGGTGGTAGCAAAGAGTCTAGACAGATCCTTTGGCAACTCCATCTACCGGCCCTCTGAGACTTTCCTCTTAGTTTGACTGTTTCACGACACGAGTTTATTCATCCTTTTCTATGTTTGATAACTCTCCCCTTGCGGGCTTTCTGTGTGTGTGCGCATGTGTGAAGGTGCCCGCGTTTGTCTGAAAAGGCCAATGATGCACAGTCTCCTCTACAGGCATTAATCATCCCTTGGCAAAAGTGCAATGTCTGAACTGCCTTCACTGGTGTTCGGGTTTCTTTTATCTCACTTCTTGTAGGGCTGAATAAATGTGTTAAACTCTCGTCCAGTGCTACACCTTCACAACTCTGTCCTGTTGGCTCTGTGGTATTGAGTGAGTTGTATTTCTGTTTATCCAACTAGTCCTTGCATTCTTCTACAGTACAGCCAGAGGCACATTCCTGTCAGAGCTCATTTATTTCTCAAACTATAATTTGTCCCGCCCCAACTTATTGTTGCTATGCTTGTCAGATTTTTTAAGTTTGCAGTTTACGGTGATAACAGAGAAAGATTTTACTTTCGAATCAAGCATTCGTCTTAGTTCACGCAGAAAACAAAAGCTTGTTTTTCTTCTTGCTTACTAAATTAAGACCTGTGAGAGGCACTGATGTTTTCCTCCAGACAATTTTGGCCGGAAATAAAATCAGACATTCGCCCGATGACAGCTGGGATAGGCTCCAGCCCCTGTGTGACCTTTTACAGGACAAGCGGTTACAGAAGATGGGTGAACGAATGAATGAATGAATAAAATGAGACGCACGAAAAGGGCCTCAGAGGTCCTTTCTCTCATGTATATATGGTATGTTTAAGCAGAAAAGTTTTGATCTAAACTAACATGCTTAGAATGCCATTCATTCTAATCTTAGTTAGCTTGAAGTTCTACTGAAACAACTTTATAAGCCCAGTATTATATTATAGCTGGTAAATACACCGATCAGCCACAACATTAAAAGCACTGACAGGAGAAGTAAATAACATTGACCATCTTGTGACAATACCCACGTGGACGACCCACCTAGACCAGACCGGACACCCCCACCCCATAGCAATGACACTCCTTGATGGCAGCAGCCATCCCCAGCAGGATGCAGCCTGACACAGACACACACACACAAAAACGCTTTAGGAACAACTAAAAAAACATGAAGAACAGCACAAGGTGTTGACCTGGCCTCCAAATTCACTAGATCCTAAACTGATCAAGTATCTGTGGGAGGATCCACAGAGGCCCCTCCCCTCAACTCATAGGACCCAAAGGCCCCCACTAACAACATTCTGTTCCCAGACACCTCAGGACACCCTCAGAAGGCCCATGTCCATTCTCTGATGAGTACACAATATTCGGAACGTGGTCATAATCTTATGCCTGATCGGCGTATGTGTACAGTGATAATTGGATTTCTCCTTCAGATCGTCACCACCCTGCTCTGTAGGTTCCTTCCTGACCTCATTATTTTGTATTTGTTGATCTAGTTGTTTTTGAGTGCTTTGATTTCATAAAAAACTTAATTAGCCTGGCTAACAGAGAAATCAATAGTCCATGACTGAATGAAAGCATATGTTTAAGACCAGATGGCGCATGTAAGCTTTATAAACACTTGTGGTCAGATCAATGTTCCAATTAAATTTTACAAAACGTTGTTCTACAGCTAGTGCAAGACGGATTATTTGACCACACATGTCCATTCTTCACACCCTCTCCTTGTCTGTAGGGGGCAGCAGTTGGAAGTCGCCCACCAGCAGCAGAGAAGTTACCAGCGTGACATCAGAGCTCACCTGCAGAGGCTCCGTGATCTCAGCCAAAGCCAGATTTCAGATAAAGGGGACGGGCTGCCCAAACAGGCTGCTTGGGCATGTGCCAGCCGTGCAAGCTGTGAAAAGGTCCTGCGGCCTCCGTCACATTTCACCACCGTTACATTTGTTCTAGCTCCTCTTCACTTCCTCTGCCATCTGTGGTCTTAATGAAGCTGTCAAGAAGCTGTCATTCATTCACGAGTGGCTGTGCTTCACGGCACGTTGGGTAACATTTAGCCAACAGGGACCCAGCAACGTCTTGAGCTGCAGCATAAAGTTTCAAAATTGCTGTGTAAACAACTTTTGTCACATTAGCTTGTGGGCAACTTTTTACCTATGATGTTCCAAGCTGTTTGGGTTGAAGAGCAAAGATGGGCCCTTGCTTGTTCTCGCTGCTCTGTGAATAAACTCACTTGGTGTATTAACAGAATGAATAATGACAAATCTCAGCATGCCATAAAAAATCCTGGACCAGAGTGAGACGTAGCCGTGAAGAACAAAAGAGAAAGTTCTGCTGTTGGTTGTTGGGGAGTCATGGCAACAGCAGACTGCTGGGAAGCTGATGAATGACAGAAGGGATTCTGATTCTTGTTCACATGGTGTTGCACATGGTTACAATGGAACCAAAGGCTTTGTGCCTCTCTGTGTATTCACGCCCTCCTATTTATGGACTACCAATGGCTATTGTTTTACAGGGAAAGCGGAACCTCCTTGTGCCTAAAGGTAATATGCACACAAAAAACAATCTGGACTCAGTGATTGGGGGTGGCAATGGGATCTTTATTGAGTCATAAAATTGCTTCACTGCTGCTTTCTTAAAGAACCACAATGTGGTGACTCCAGGGGCAAGAGACGCTAATCCTGAATCAATGCACTGAAATGTCATGCGCTGAAGAAAAGCCACTATTAAACTGAACAATTAGGATTGCTGTGATTTTGCACTTCCAGACTTCATAACCGAATACAGACATCTACATCCGCATGCTATGAATAATAATCTGTGACAGTCCTTTGTCCAGATTTTTGGATTTTTTCATAGTATTAAGGACATTCTGAGAAGAAAATGTGAAATAAACAAAGCAAACCCTTGCACCACAGTTACAGTGAAGAGTACATCAGGGTCCCTTGTTGTGGTGGATAAATGATTCACCTGGTCTTCCCTGTCTCATGACTTGAAAGTAGTCACACGATTTTAATCTACTGATTTGTGTGCATGGACACAAAAGCCCTTTTATTCTGTGACACTGACAGCAACTGGCATGAAGGTACAATACAGGCAGGCAGAAAGGCCATCAAAAGAGGGCATTAGGGGAATGGAGACATGTGAAGGACATGACGCCCACAAGATTTTCATCCAGGAAACTGGGCTTTGATTCCCTTAATCAATCAAATTACATTTCACTTTGAGGCTAGGTTGTGTTGGACCAAAATCTATGGGTGGAAGGAGTTGTCTGTGAAGGCAGCTGACATACTGTACATAGTTAAGTCATAGTCTGTATAAATAGTGGACGTCATGACAGCTCCTCAAAAGTGAAACTAAAACACGTAGAGCTCCCTCTTGTGGTTGAGTGCAGTATAGGTCATAAGCCACACCTCCATGTTAGTGGATGGGACTTGAGCCAAACTACATTACTAAAGTACGCATGAAAAAAAAAAAAATAATACTAATAATCCAAGGATGGTTAAGTTTTGTTTTAGTTAGTTATTTGACGCAATAGAAACACGATGTGACATCATGATGATTAACAGCTGCCATGACAACCGCTCCATGAAGCGGCCCCGTAGGACCGTTAGAGTGCGAAAGAATAAAGTAATAAAGTACAGTGTAAAATCCATCATTTCGTGGTAACTGGTGGAGATAGAGCAGAGTTTGATCAAACATGAGTGTATCTGGTGGAAGTATGGCAGGTCATTGATAGGAGGGCTCCAGTCTCTGACCATAGTGTGCAGACTCTGGCTTCCAACTTGCAAGATGGCACCACCCATATCCCAGTAATACTAGCATCAGTTTGAAGAAATCAGTTTGAAGGCTGGAAGGAAGTCAATATTTTATTCAGTCTATGAGTCAACTCAAGCTTTTACTGACTGGAGATTCCAATTCTAAGTGGGAAGACCAAGAACTGTGGTTTACAGTACATCCACATGTTAACATGTTGATTGCAATGGACTCTGATTACATAGCTATCTGCATATCTGTGCAAGTCTTTAGAACATATTTGATACGGTAGTCATTCACTTTTATCTCATATGACCATAACATGCAAACTACTGTACGGTGGTCACAAACACCCCCAGGCTGTTGTCGAGATGATGGATGGAGGAGGAAACGTGAAACTGACCAAAAGATTTAGATTCAGAGAGTTGAAGGGTGAATTTTAACCATGAGAAAGTGTTGCATTTTCCACAAGAGCCTGTTGGATTGTGAGAGGTGGAGTGGTTGAAGGCTTTCTGTGAGTGCCAAACAGGGATGAGTAAGCAGTCCCAAGAGCCAGAGGTTGTTCTGGGCCATAAGGAGTATGGCCACTCTGACGTTAGCCAGCGCTCTCCTTTTATAGCGGAGAGGGGTAGAGGCGAGCCAAGAGAGGCAGAGTGAGCCGGCCAAAGCTAGCAGCACATCTTAGCGGCTGTGGCCCATTCTCATCCGCAGGCTGCTAAGCCTGGACAGACACCCGCAACCGCAGAGCCTCAAGTGAACTGCTTGCTCAGTCCCTTTCATTTAGCCAATCGCTCTTTCATTTCTCCCACTTCAGCTCTCTTTTTCCCTTTCTAAACATCTGTCTCTGTCAGTCTCTTCCTCCACCTTTGGCTCCCTCTCTATCCGTCTTTCTCTTTCACGCTTTTTCTGGCTGCCCAACTTGTCAATCTGCTAAACCTATTAAGTATTACTAAGAGGTTAAAAATGTGCCATAATGAAATAATACTGGGAATTACACCCTGTCGTGAGTGAAGATGAAACTGGTCTATTTATGAGCACAGAACAAATAAACCATCTTTGTGGGTGCGCCTGGACAATGTCTGCCACAGAGTAGTGGCAGGGCCTCAGAAAGCTGCACTTTTCTTTTCAGTAACGCAAGAGGAAAAACTTATTTCACTCCCATAGCTCAGATCTTTATGAACAGAGAACATTATGGTTGGCTTCATCTTAGTAATGTTTATGTCTGCACTGATGTTAAAAACTGGGGAGCCAGGACTTGTTCTTTAACACTAGGCTTTAACATTAGACAGTGGGCAGTTGAAATGAGTATGTTAGATAGCTGAGTACGTCATGGATGTTAAAGCCTTCATCTCTGCCAAAGAAAAATATCTCTGCACATTATATTGCTTTTCCAACAACCTTCTCAGAGGGTAAATTAATTAATTTATTTTTTTTCTTTTATGCTGAAGGCTGGCATAATATCATGGAGCCACACTACAGTAAATACTGACTTTTTTTTTTTTTTTCAAATCCAACAGCAAGGGCTTCTTAATCTATTCCTCCATCTTCAGTATGCCTTCATGAGGATGCAATGCAGCCAGAAGAAATGCTGTTGCAGTAATAAGAATATAGCAGGAACTACTAGGATTGTTGCTATGGTTACCTGTAAACACTGATTGAGAGCTGTAGGGTATATAGTTTGCTTAAAGTGTCCTGATATACTGGACAAAGATCAAGACGGACATTCACATCAGATGTGAAGCATGCTTTAACAGACAGAAACATGGAGGGTGTTTTCTTTTGTACCACATGACTGAAGTCCTGATTCATCATCCAACTAAATGCAATCAAATTTACTGATGGCCGCTGTAGGATCCAGCGAGAAGCTCCATTTGCTCTGTCTTAACATATAATATTACTGGACAACTACCAACTGAATATTAATATAAATGTTGTGTGAGTTAAGCAGAGCGCTGTGTTTAGCTTAGATTAGCATGCTAACATGCATACGAGTGACTCCCAGTGAGAATACTTTAGAGTGGAGGTACGGTTTTTTCATGTTTGCCATTCTAATTAGGTATGTTAGCAGGGAACTAATTTCTAATTAGCACTAACCACAAGTTGAGTTGATGGCTGATTGGAGTGTCATTAATTTGGGCATAAACTTAAAGATGTACAGTTACTAATTAATAAGAGTTCCTGACGTTAAATATCAGTAGTGCTTTTTTTGAAACACTGAAATTTATAGGAGATCAGCATTTACATGTGAGTATCTGGTCTTTACACATCATGTGTGTTTCAAGTGTGCACCAGCCACTTACTTATTTACACTTCCTACCAGTCACTTAGAACTGATGAAGCGACATGGATGAATAGTGAAACATAACTCTAAGAAGTCCAGTTGTATTTTCAAGCTTTGTTTTTGGATATACCATGACCTGGATGACTGAGAATCTTCACATGCGCTCTCGTGTGCACATGCATTATTTTGTACAAAGTGAAATTTAAACCTCCATCAGTCAACAGAGTAGTAGGATTCCTCCTTTAGGAGCTCGAGGGCAAAGAAGGGGAACGAGCCACTGGGGCCTCAGCGGCAACAAAGTGCGCTTTCAGAGTCACGGCAAGAGAGATCAGACTTTCTCCGCCAGATCCTTCTTTCTACTTACACACCTCCCTCACTTTGCTCTGAGGATTCTCTTCCTGTCCTCTGCTCTGAGCCGCACACACACACACACACACACACACACACAGAGGTCTTTCATCCATACAGATTACAACACCCACTGTGGGGGCTGTAAATGGGTTCTTGCCTGATACTGAAAAGAGCTCTCACTATTGCACTATTATTTCTGGAGCACCTTCATCAGATCGTCACCAGAGCATCTGCTTGTAATACTCCCCACTGTAGCCTGAACAATACCTCCTATTCTACAGCAGTGCTAACACACTGCATGACACGCCGAAAGCTTGTCCTCTAATTTACATGTAAAATGTGTTATATATTAGTATCTTGAAATGCTATACCTCAGATTTTTTCTTTTAATGACACCTAGGCTTATATCAATAAGCATTTGAGTAAAAGTGAGTCTGAAAGTCAAAACTGAATATAAAGCCTTAATATGCAACAATTCTTTTTAGATTTTTTGATTGAACTGAACAGGCCAAAAGTGACCGTAGCCATGTTGAATTACCAGTAAATAACCTGTAACATACAACGTAACGTGGTAAATGTAGCTATTCTTTGGTAGGAAATCCTTCTTTTTTCTTTCTTTCTTTTTTTAAAAATAGTAACTCAAACTTCTATTTTTATCACTTTTAGAATCATAGACGACGTAGCAGCGCTGGTAAATCTGAAAAATCCCTCTCCAAATAGGTCAACATTAATCCTAGATCTTTGCAGCTGGGTTTGGCAAGCAATCACAAATTGAGGTCAGAAAATTCCTCTGGCCTCCACATTTGAAATGCATGTTGGTAACCTTGTCATGTAGCTTGTGCTACTGTAAACCCGTGGAATGTGTTGGAATAGGTTTTTTGAGCATCTTTTCAAGCGAGAAACCTGCCCGCTTCTGCCACAGTAGCTCGTCGGCATCCTGGTTGTTTTTGCGTTGGCTCTCACTCAGCTCATAATCTGTTTGATTTGGGCATTCTTTTCAGGAATAATGGCAGGCTATCATTAAAATCAAATTGGAGTGATGAAGGTTGTTTTCTTTCAAGTGGACTTCATTTCATCCCACTTTTCCCTTGGCACAAAAGCTGGATAGTCATGTGAACATGTTAAAAAAAAAAAAAAAAAGTAACCAGGAAAAACAGAGATGAGAACTGCAGAGATAAATAATAATAAAAAAAACAATATTAATAAAAAGTGGGATGAGGCTGAATAACAAGCATTAGTTCTACCTCCCGTGTCTGGCATCTCCCGGGAACTCTTGCCGAGCAACAGATGGTAAACTCTAAATGACTCAGCCGCTCGTTCATGCATGGTCCTCTACTGGCACCTGCTGGATGTGCAGCAAGCAGGAACAATTTGAAACACAAACAAGGGGAGAAGTTGCAAAAGGATACCGTATTTGCCATTCTGTTAAATGCTCACCAAATGCCTGTGTTACCCTCCGACATGTCCACGAATGGCTTAATGAATCAATTACGTGCCATGACTAAAGTTTAGACATCCATTGAAAGTGATGATGAAGAGCTCCTCACACAGGCATGGGCTCTAATGATAAACACATGTGAGTCTTCCCACTATCTGGGCCAATTATAGACAGCAGACACTAAACAATCTATCACAGCCTCATAGGAAAAATGACCCCCCTGATACAAAAGGAGGATGAAAAATGACACAAAATGCGCAGAGGTGAGAGCAGATGGATTATGAACTATAAATGTATAACAAATGAACTGAGCAGGGGGCTCTGGACTGCCAGACCCGTTCCATCAATCACCACTTTAACAAGACAGTGGGCAGCGTGTCGCCGCTTCAGAGAGAAAGACTTGCAGGAGGTGAGTTTCAAGCTCGGAGGAGAGTGGGACACAGAAAACACACGCATGTCCAGACAAAGAGATGTAAGGTGGAGACCGCTGAGGAAGTCTCCCTTTGAGTTGTGTGTTATGTGGCTTTGTGAAGTTAGGAACCCGTGAAACAGCCCTCCACACTGACATGTTTCAACATCTCTCATCGCTCCTTCTCCTCCTGTCTGTCTCTGTTGGCCTGATTTTGTGTTAGCCACACTTGCGCTACAGATGGTATAGGCCCACTTTTAATCTGGGGAGTCTAATATTTAAATTTCTTCTTCTATAAAATGAAATTATTTTACGTAGCACCAGCAGGTGACAATGGCTTCAACAAAATCTGGAAGGAATATTACCCTCTTCAGGAATTGTAATCAGTTTAAACTTGTGCCTTGTTGGTGAAACTTTCAATTTGTCAAAAAGAAAAGAGTAACTTCTTATGGAAAAACGACACACTTGAGCCTCAGCTGCACTTTGTCTGTTTGTTTTTGGTGTGCCAATTTAAACAGCGGTCCGCTAACATGTTAAAAGCTACAGTGGGAACGTGGGAAATATTACTTGCTAAATACGATGCGCCTGCATAGCCTGGAAGCCAGAAAAACCTCCCCACCCACGATATTTTTGTGGTGGAAAGTTGGTCTGGAACAAGCTTTATGTCCTTGTCTTTACTCATTTTTTATTCACATAGCGTCAATAACAAAGCAAACTGTCTCAAGACGCTTTACAGAACCCAGTCAAAAGAAATCCTGAGAAGAACCCAGCTCATATGTGTGGACCCATCTGGTTGAGGCTGGCTGGGTAGAGAAAGAGACAGAGAGAGGAGAGAGGACAGAAGAGTAACAGCAACGTAGTCATACACGTCATCTGAGCGCCGTGAAGTTGAATTTATTCACAACAAAATGGCTCTGACTGCAGCCGCATGGAGATGTATTGTTTTTATCAGTTGAAACACCCCATAATAAAATCCAGATATTGTGTTACCAGACTCATATTCTGATTTCACCGTGACATAGGAAATAAAGTATGGTATTCAGCTCGTGTTTCTGTCTAGTTATAGTGCATATTTTATATAGTCTATGCGTCAAATACTTCCCGGACTTCACCGACCGAGGCAAACACAGTTTCATCTGGGGAGAGAAATTGTTCTTATCTTGTGTTAATGTCATAAAAGTACGGATTCACACACAGACGATTGCATCTGCAGCTAACATTTATAGAGTCAGTAAATCAGCTAGTAGAGTGTTCTGTTTGACAGTAGAACAAGCAGGTTTGCTAATCTTCTGCTAGCCTCATAAATGGCAATGTCTGATATAATTTATGAACCCAGAGGACAAAAATGAAAATAATCAAGCTAAGATTTCATGCGTCCTTATGGGAATATGTCATTGAGTTGCAGACACTTCAGCTAGGAGGCACTAGAGCGAACTGCAGCAAGCTAAGTAGTACCTGTGCAGATGTTCCAGGCTTTTTGTTTGTTTTTTTGGATATGCCTTGAGACATTTTGTATTTACTGGACTAAATAAAGCTAAAATGGGAATTTAGGACTGAATCTCTTATTAATATTAATAATAAATAAAAGGACATGTTTTTCATGGATTATTTATGTCTGTTACAGCACCTCCTCTGGAAATGAGACAGTGGATCAAATATGTTTCTGTCCACCTCCCCATGGGACCAGAATGAGGCTTTACTCTTGTTCTCTGTTTACCTCCTCTCACCTCTCCCTCTTTTAACACATCTCCAGCTCTAATCCTCTTTGCCCCTGCAGATAGACTCTCAATCTTTTGCTCACTATCCACACAGACGGTGTCTTTTTGGCGCCTGTGCCTCCTCTTTGTCCCCACGCAGATGACCTCACCGTCCAGCCGGGACCCCCACCTGTCATCGGCACCACACAGACGGAGCTCAGGGGGCTCCGTGGGTGGGGGTAGGATGGGTGAAGTGCCACATGCAGGCGTGTCCAATAAACACAATGTGAGTGCAGGCTGTGCTGTCAGAGTCCAGCGAGTCACAATGAGACAACAGTGTGTGTTCTGGCTGTAGTGAAGCCATGGGAGAGGGATGTCCCATTGTCAGGGCCTTGAGACTTTCTTTAGGGGCCAGGGGCAACCGAGGAGTTGAGACGGAGTAGGAAGAGGAGGGAGGGAGGTGCGGGGGTGAGGAGGTGCATCCCTCTTCTCCCAGCCCCACCCTCCACTTTATTATTCTCTCAAAGAGTCACAGAGGTGTAGAGAAGCGAACAATGAACTTGTAAGTGCAAGACACACACACACACACACACACACACACACACACACACACACACACACACACCAAACAGACACTGAAACTTCTTTTTCATATTTGAACTGGAAATCTGTGCTTTGGTGTGAACTGAACAAGGAAGAGACACCAAAACTCTCAGATGAGACCCAGAACAATGACGTTAGGTTTTTCCAAGACCGGACAAAGTAAAGGCAAATAACTAACTCAAAAAACAAGCTTGACTGTGCCGTGTTTTTGTCATGAGAAATGCAAACATGGGATGAACAGAAGTAGTCACAACCAACACCTTAAATGATTTGAATGCAAAAGCTTTGAGTTAAATTTGTCTCTTTAGACCACGAAAGGTGCATCGCTTCTTTTTTACTTCAAAAACTTATTTTAAAAGTGTTCCTTTTATTGTGTTAGGCGTTGATGATGGAATATGCAAAATCCCCTGTGTGACTACAGGCCAGTGCTTAATCACAAAGCTATTTTTCCTCAGCTCCATATTCAGTGTTAAATCAACACCAGACTCCCACCCCTGCTTCCAGTTGGTGTGTTTGGACTGTATCCACTGCATGCAATGCACAGCTGATTACATGCATGTCTCGTGCACAGGTAAAACACACAAACACATGTTAAATATAAATAACTGCCTTACTCCTCTGGTTAAGGTCATCTGAGTTACTTTGTTGCCTTTACCTGAGAGGTTTTAGCACATTTCAATATGGGGGCGAAAGCTGGATATCTCGGAACACCCATGAACGTATGACGAGAACTTAACGTATGTGATGTGTGTGTCTCTCTGTTGTTGTTGTTGTTGCAGTACCATTAGGGGTGAACCGGCACTACGGCAGAGTGACGCCACATCCAGCTCTTCTAACACATGCATGACTGTTCCTAATATATTCATGAGAAGAGGCTAATCTTTAATGGCATATTAGGTGGCTGCTCCTCCTCTCCGTGCAGGCTTAGTCAAATCATTTCACAGTTACACTCCATGTACATGTGGCCATGGGCCTCATAAAATACATCCCCCTTTTTGTGTGATGTCACACTTTTGATGCCCTTTTATCAGAAAAAAAATAAATAAAATATGTTATTTTGTGGCAGTGAAGAAATGAATCACCACAGGTCCCAGAGTCAGGGGCAAGGGTTTATGCAGAAACCTGCACACTGACAGCATCTAAACCTGAAGCAGACATATGCTCAAAACGTGTGTCCACGCACGTCCACACATGGCCATCAAGCTTCCTCGTGGCTCGGCTTTTATGAGGCTGTGAAGCGGTCTGAAACTGACACAGCCATTAGCTCTCTTGTAGAAGTCCCAACCTCCCGTCCCCTCCCTCCTGCCCTGTCCCCTCTCCATACAATAGAGAGAGGAGCCTTGTATCCGAATGAAAGGACGGCAACCGCTTTGTCAAAAATCTCTGGTTTAAGGTCACTGGGTGAGTTGAGAACCCATGCAAAAACCAGCATGAGCTCATAGTCAAACTGGTCTTGGATCAGTGGTTAGGCGCTTGATGCCAAGAGAATGTGACCTCCGCAGGTGGTTTTGTCCTTTGTCTTTTTTTTTCTCGATTTTTTTTATTTTATTAATATCCCATAGACTCTCTGTCTTCGTTACATATAATATCCCATCCTCCTTCGATTCACTTTGGAGCAAAGTTGACTATGACCTTCTACAGATGAAACCACAATCATTTTTGATTATGTGAAAATGGAACCACAGGTTTCATTATTTTTATGTTCTGCTACTAATATTTTTGCCTGGGGGACAACCATGTATCCTTCTTAGACAATTGCAGCCAAGTGGAAACCCTCCTGCCCGCAGTTGTGTCGCCTCCCAAGGCTCCGGTGTTATAACTCAGAGGAGCCTTTGCGGAGGGCCTTGCTTTGCTGCATCACCTTCATTAACCACCGTGCTGGAAGCTGTTCTGTCATCCCTGGGTCGATGACTCTCCACTCTCCGGCTTAGCTTCCCCAAGTTTATTTTTCCACTTATCTGTTGTGAGGATGGAGGGAGGCAGAGACAGAGGGAGAGAAAGGGGAGATACTCTGGGCTTGGGATGTGTTTTTTAATCTGTTATTCTCCCGTATTGGCACGGGCGTCTCCAGTGTGGGGATTAAGAATCCAGACAGAGTGATGGAGTTCGGCGCTGACCCTGAGGGCGGCTGACGGCAGGAGGAGGAGAGAGGAGAAACCAAATAAATCATCTCTGTGGAATGAAAGAAAGACAGAGAGACACAAAGAGGATTGTGAGTTGGTGTGTGTGTGCGTATGTGTGTGACAGACAAAGAGCGTAGACATGAAGTGATAGAGAGCAGAGAAAGTGAGGTGCTGGCAGCGGTAATGGTCTTGTTGAGATGGGGAGCAGTCTAAATCCCAAAACATGACCTAATAAATCTGAAGGTTACCTCACATAGTTGCACAGTACAGCACTGTGCTGATAACCAGCTGGGGTTTGGCGTGTAGGAGTACGGCTGTGCTTTCACACTTCATTTCCACATTGACGAATGCATCAGATGAATAAACAAGGGTATGATTCTGTGGATTCAGGCCTATTGGCTCAGAGGCACTGCCATATTCCCCAGCCTACAATTTTCTACTTTTTCACAGCACGAGATGGGCTGCAGTGTTGCTTTTGAGGGAATGGCGTCCTGTGGTTTTTAATGGATCTCGGATGTTTTTTCATATGACCCAGTAAGAGAAAGATCAGATTTGTGCTTGTTGTTTCAGGTGTTATTTATTGTTGGAGCATGTAAACATCAGTTAGACTCCATTTCCCCTTGGCCTGAAATTGGATGTAGCATCAAATGAGCTCACATGTTCCAGGAATTTAAACATGAGGTCAAACGACTCGGCCTCACTCTCGTCAAGCGTCAGATTTTTCCAAATCTTTAGATATTTTTCTGTACACTGAAGAAGTGTTGTTTATTACAGGTGACAGAATACAGAAAAAGGGAAAACCTTCAAAGCTAACGTGACAGCTGAGCAATTTGACAAAACAAGTGCCACGGATAGTTGAGTAACAAATGAAACCTCCACATAGCTCACAAATAGCTCGACATGAAATGGGCATAGATGTCAGATGATGAGTTTTTGACAAAGGTGTGGGGAGAACAAGTTTCTGTTGCATTCTATTACAATGATGTGACAGTGGGCAAGTAAGCAAGCGGAATTGCATAGAGTGCATGTGACAGAGTAATCTGCCTTAGATATTTCATGCTGGAGTTGAGCCTGATTGAGATATTCTGGTCTTTAACCTAAGAGTTTTTTGCTGTACCTCTCTCCTTTTGCTCTGGTAAGGAACTGTTTTTTGTTTTTGCACATAACGCTGCAGTCTGTCGTCTCACAGCCCCACAGTACAGTCACACCATGAAGAGATTTGATTGCAGTACACAAGCAATGATAAAAACCGATGCAGTGACTTTTTTCCGCATAAATGGAAACCAGGTTTTCATCTGAATGTAGAGCGAAATGTGACAGACTTTCTGCAATATCTGCAAAAGCAAACTGATACACGCGTTGTCCTGCTCTAGTTTTAATGTTAGAGGCTGCTTCTTCAGACAATGAGGGGTGTTAAGTCTCATTTACCAGCTAGCTTCAACATTTGTATGTAAATTAAAGTGGACATAAAAACGCATAACACCTTAACTGACCCTTTAAGTATCCACTGAAAGCTGGAACATGTGCTCTGGTTGGGAGATGTTCCCTCGCCTGTGTAAAATTATGCACTCCCAAGACTTTCCCGCTAAATGAATTGGAACTGTAAGAAAAAAATGGTTTACTTAAATATCAAATATTTCAAATATGTGATCTTTTTGTGTGTTCGTTCGTGTGTTGAATCTCTGTAGCCTGGCATCTTCAGTTTTTTGTTTCCCTTCCTTCCTTGGGCTTTATTTGTCAAGATTGCTTCCTGGCTCAAGGTCATTTCTCCTCATTCAGCCTCCTCTCCTCAATGTATTGATGCCAGTAGAGCCAAGGTTCTTGGCCGCTAAAGCAAAATCGATATCCCTGAGCGCTCAGTGCTTGTGCTCTAATATCCTCCAAGCACCACCTGCCAAAATATTTATGCTGTATTCACGGGCGATGCTTAGTGAAAGACACCGAAGAACAAGGAAAGACACAGCCAGCGGCTTGCTAGGACCTTAAATAGAACTCAGTGCAGCTCATATCACAGTAGCTTATGATTTATGCTTTTTTTGCAGTTCTTATTAAATCTTGCAGAGGCAGTGCCACGACTGTTTTTCAGTCTGAGCTCAAGTTTGGTGCGAAGTGTTATTGATGTGCAGGTTGCATCAGGGTGAATAACCTCATTTGTAACTGGCCCTTTTTTTTTCATTTTCCACAAGAGCGGGGGCAACCATTCCTCTGATTGTTCTGTTTACTTAACACAGGCAGAAAGAGTAATGAGAGTGGGAAAGCAGGCAAGCTCGGGCATGATTAAATGATACAGCGTTTGCTTCCACAAGCACAGTTTTTCGCTTCTCCACATTCTGACCGCTGGTAGATGGAGGGTGTTTACCACAGGTGTTGGGCCTGACAGCTTCCAGCTCTGCCAGATGGGCAGCAGAACAAATACGGCCTGGGTTAATCTCTAGTTGTCTTTTTGCCCTTGCAGCGAGTGTCTGTGACAGCCGAGGGTGTTTGTATGAGGAGTATTGATGGTTTGACCTCTTGACTTGATAAACTCCTCTGCACTTCATCCTCCTGGACAAACAAAAGTAAGGAATAATGCGGGGGGGCTTTTGTATTCAGCCGGCGCACGTCCCATTGTGCCCCTGTCACATGGTGGTGTGGAGGGTGGGGGGGGGGGGTTGGTCTAGGCCTTGGTGGTTAACATGCAAATTGTCTGTTTAATGGGTCTAGAAAGGTCACAGAGGTCAAGCTCTGCGATAAGTAGGTATGAGATTAAAGCGTCATTTGTATGTATGTGTGGGTGGCTGGTCAGTGTTGCAGCTGGACTTTTTTCCTCACGCTACTTTGTTAAAAAAAAAGATGACAAGGCCAGACAATCCCGCTTTGTCAAGCACAATGAACAAATTACAACGGACAGAGTAGTGAAAAAAATGAACGAAGGCAGGGACTGAGAGCGAAAACAGCAAAGGAACAAATGATGATAGTGGCACAAGGCTGTCTTGGTGGTGTGAGTGTGCAGGTTGTTTGGGAAAAATCAATTTTGTATGATGTCTTTTTTTTTTCTGTTATTTTATTGATATGCACCCCGGGGTGGGGGAGGTGGGGCAAATGCCACCATGGCTCGTGCTATAGATGTCTGCTTGGTGCACGATTGATTGGTCTGGCATTTGATCCTGTGGATCACAGTGAAGGATGGGGTTATGGAGTCAGGAGAGCACCCATGGCTGCCCTCCACTCCTTTCCCCACCTCTGCCAGTCCCTCCCCTCCATCAATTATCCATCCCTCGTGCTGCTACATATCCTTTCCCACACAAGTGGCGCTTATAAACCTCGGCAAAGTGTGGTTTTAAAAGGTTTGGGCCGCGGTTCTGTTGTGTTAAAAGCCATAAAAATAGATAAAATGTTCGCTTTGTGTGGATTCCTTCCGGTGTCGTCTCCCTGTGAAATAATACAATGGTAAAAGAATGCAGCTAAAAGCCTTTAATTTGCAAAGTAACCTGAGCAGCACATAACCCCTCTTCCTTCTCCTCCTGTTTCATTCGTTACGCTCATTTAATAATCTGCCAGGCACACATGTGTCCGACGCTAAAGGCAGAGAGAGACAGAGAGGATGAGTCAATTACTTATTTCATTTTCCAGCTTAATAAGGCACTCAGTGCATATGAAATCTATAGTATATTCCTCTTAAATGGGTGGTGAATGAAAAGGTACGGGAATTACCACATAAAAACACTCTGCAAAAAGGACAGGGAGAATATGAGAGCTGTAATTGGGTAGCTGTGAATTAATTTGTTCAGTGAACATACTATGAATCACATCAGGTCATAAAACCCAGATGGAGCAGCAGGAGGACTGGCACAAGGTGGTGAAAGCAGATATTTAACATGTCAGCTGGAGTCTGGCGTGATGCTTTCAGTGGTCTGCGCTGCCACCGTGTGGACATGAAAAGTGTGTGGGAGAGGAATGTCTGAGAAATATTCTAGAATCAAATAACATTTTCATTTCAAAATATTGAATCAAGGTGGATGTATATTAGAACTTCTTCAGACAAAGAAGGATGTGAGGAATATTCTTTGGGGAAAACCGTGGGAAGGAGGTAAACCACCGTGTGTGAGTTTCCATGAACCCAGCCACCATTTCAACATGACTATTGATGGAAATCCATTTCCTTCAGGGAGACTCAGTGTAAAAGAATGCAGAGGGGGAGAGAGGCCCAAAGGAGTGCTTATCACTGCCACCTCCTATAACCAAATTTATGAAGACATTTCTTTGGCGCGCTTTGCATAAATGTCGGCATAATAATCCTCAATAATCCCCACCAAGAGGGTGATGGAGGACGCATTTGACAGCGGGAGCAGTACCTTTCCCTGTGGACAGTAGACGCTTTCTGTCTGAGAGCAGGAACACTGGAATGTTTCTGTATATTTCACCAGCCATGCATCAACGTGAGGAATGTAGCTGAATCTAAAAGAGGATTCGTGCTCATAAATTATGTTTCAGGGACCTGTGCAATATTAGAATAGCCCAGCCAGAGTGAGCGAGAGAGAGAGAGATGTAACCACATTGTCCTTAGCCTCCCGGGATCATTTCATTGTCTCATTTGTACATCACGACATAATCACAGAGAACAAGGTGCTCATAAATATTGGAATTTTCCAAAAAAAAAATAAAAAAAAAAATAATGAACGAAAAAATAAATAAAAGAAAGGAAAAGAAAGAACAAAGGAATTTTATGTACATTTCTACAAAATAACAAGCACTAAAACCGAACAATACTGCTATTTGTAGTACTGCTACGCATGTTTTATTATTATTATTATTATTTATTAATGGCAAGTTATAAAGTAAGGCACGTGACAAGCTGTAAAAGTGATTCCTCAGTCCAGTCTGCTGGGTAGAGGTAAAAACAAAACCGAATAAAATAACCATAAATAAAACGTTTACTTAATATTCGGTTAGAAAGTTGGTTTTGTAAGTCGAATAAGAATACTCTGTTAACTTTTCAAAAACGGCAAATAAATTGCTATATCGGAACCATTAGGGGGTCTAAGGTTCCGGTCGGACACGTTTGAGCGCTGCACATAACATGGAGAACAGTGAAATGGGTTGTGGAAGTGCAGTCACTGCAGCAGTGACTAACAGCCATTTGTAGACAGACTTTGCTTCGTTCCGTTAATGTTAAGACACGGGGATGTTGGCGTTTAGGTAAGTCGTGAAACTGACTCACATTTGGGAATGTATGCGGTCGTTTTTAAGAGAACTTCCCATGTCATCCTAATGGTTTGCTAGCTTGCTAGCATTACTTGTCACTTGACTAAAATTCATCCGCCTGGCCCAAAACATAATTTACGATTTTATTTAAATATTTTTAGCTGTTCAAATGTGTTATGATATCTGAAACAACCATGGTAACATAGCAGTAAAGCTATAACTGAGAAATTAAAGCAATCAGGTTAGGTGATCACCCTTTGTGTCCTTGTCATAGCTGCAGGCAGGTCTGAATTCATCAAGGGAACATGTTTGGTCCCCGGCTTTGCCTGAGGCTTCAGCCTGGGACACAAGGCTGTGCTGTTACCCGGCAGAGAATCCATAAACTAGCCTCGCTCCAGAAGGTCACTTCGCTTCCCAGAAAGAAGATGCAAAGCTTACTTTACCCCTTTGATGAGGTGGAAACGTATCTGGACAGGTACTGTGGTTTGTGTATGTAGTGTGTGATTGGTTTGTCATTAATGGTGCAGGGAAACATGAGTTCTTGTATACCCTCAGCATTTTTTTTAATAAATGGAACTGAATTTACAGGTCTGTGGACAGGACACCCTTCCAACTCTTTCATCCTAGTTTGGAGAACATGATTGAAGCAGAAAAGCTTTTCCACTCTTCACCGTCTCATAAGATTGATTACTACACATCTGCAGAGAGGATGGTTCATGCACCTGAACTGAAACAGCCAGAGGTTAGTGAGGAACCTACGCTGTTCACAACTTCTTCTAGTTTAGTGCTTAACCTTTTGCTATTTTTTATTCATAAATGGAATTCGTAGTGTTTATTATCAGAAACAAGTTAAAAGAGAGATTTGATTAATGATACATTGTGCATGAAAATGAATTTTAAAACGAGAAATACTGGGATGATTTTTAACAATTGAATGTATTGGAGAATGGGAGAATTCTCCACTCCGCTCCAGGGTGTGAAGTAGAGTCTAAAGTAATTAGCAGAAGTATGAAGTGATCTTTTTTTCATGTTCGATTTTAACACGCTTTCTTATTTTATGAAAACTAACAAGTATTTTATGCTGTTGATTGAACCAACAAAACATCTGAATTTTGAATTTAAGGAATTACAGCTTTACAACAAAATTGTGACTAGAGAAAATACAGTAAAGAACACAGTGTATAAATATTAAAAACACAAAAATTAAAAACATAAGTTCCAGCCTTAAAACCAACACATCTGTATAGGTGGAAGCCTTTTCTTAGGAAGATGAAAAAATCTGAGATGTTGGAATTGTGAGTGATACAGCCAAATTTTCCTGAATATGTCATTTAACATGTGTTTTATTGGCACGTATTGTGAAGACAAGCAGGTCGAGCCTTAATCTACTGCAGAGCCCTGCACTTACAAATAGGTTTTGGCGTTATTTGCTTTTTCATAACCTCATAACCTTCCTGTGAGGTATGCAATTAAATGTTTTTTTAAGCGTAAAACACAACACTAAGCTGCATAAAACCTTTTTTTTTTACACACCAATGAGATGACCTCCTATGCAGATGCGTTAGTTTAGTGGAAGTATCAGTGGCTATTGATGGGCATAGAACAACTGTTAAAGAAAGACAGATTGGTCTGAGTGAGGATGTTGATTAAGAAGTTGCTCACAGTACCCCTTGTCAAGCCAAAACATGGCCCCAGACTGAGAACAATGTAGTTAATGTAGTAATGTGTTTTTACCCTCCCGTGGACTCATACATAATTAAGTAGGACTTGACACTCGATAATAAACGAGCACATTTCTAACCTTACAGACTGTAGCGTTCACCGGAGGGCTCAGAATGGAACACTGCGTAGACAGGACAGGCACTCTTGGCATGCCGAGTTAGTTACCACTCTGCCTCTGACAGAGGATGATGTATTTGCAGCTCCCTGGCAGCAAGGAACTGCATCCATCTGTCTTGTGTCGAAGAGATAGATGAGCCTGAGCCATGTCCTGTGGGCCTTGGCTGTTATTGGTCCCGCAGAGGCAAACAACAGCAGCCCAAGCAGGTGGCTTAGTTCAAGTTTTGAATGATTTCTGTGAATGAGTAAAACCTGAACATAGCCAGAGAAAAGTATTCCAGCACAGAATCATATGTGTCAAGAAATTACAGGCGATTATTAACACAGATACAAGACTACAGATTACAGCAACTGTCTGTTGGTGATATCCCTCTGTGTCTGTGTGCTTCTCTAGGTGTGTTTTATCGGCAGAAGCAATGTGGGCAAGTCGTCTCTCATCAAAGCTCTGTTTTCTCTGACTCCTGAGGTAGAAGTCAGAGTCTCCAAAACTCCAGTGAGTAGTCCAAACCAGTGTCTCCAAAAAGGTTTATATGTGTTTCCCACTACACATGTGGATCAACAGTGTTATTTTTCTTTTTTTTTTTTGTAAAACCATATTTGTGGGAAACCAGGTATAAATAGTATTTGTTGGTTGCTGTTTGTAAAACACCGTATTCAGACTTGGCGCCCCCTCCCCTGCTCAACAAGCAAGAGAGAGAGAGCCAGGGAGAGTGGAGGTGGTCAAGCGAGCCAAATAATCAATAAAGGAGGGAGCGATGTTGGCAAGAACCAAGCAGTGAATCAGAAAATTAAACCTTATTTTCTGTTTCACAGCAGTTACGTTCTAAAGCACAAATGGACACGCCCACATCTCTGCACAGCCCTGTGGGAAAGTGATGAATTACCTGATTTTGTGTGAATGCAGCCAAAGATCACACTTGCTCTGTCTGTGTGTGTGTGTAGCACAGCCCCAGTCTTTGTTAAACACGCACACGGCTCTTATGTCCGTGACGCAGAGAGAGGGACTGAGACGGCAATCACCTGAAAACATGTCCAAAAATGGGGAACAGATAATTGAAAATGTTAATTGTGTCAAAGCGTAAGGACCACTGCTGTCACTCTTCCCTAAGTCTCGATTGTGGTAAAGCTTGGAGTGGTTGGCATGGCAACTGGTAGTCATCATGATGTCCCATCCTGTTTCTGTAGCATCAAATAACTAACTAAAACAAAGTTTTAGTACCTAAAAAAAAAAAAAGGACACTTGAGTATGCATCACTATTATATTAACTACCTAAAATGAAAGAAACTATCCTTGTATTTTAGTGTTTTAGTTTGGCCCAAGTTCCATCTGCTAACATGGAGGAGGTGGGCTTATGACCTATTCATGGGTTTCATCAGGTCCCTTTCCACAGGTGTTTTAATCAAGCACCATGCAGTCTACATTCATAATCTAGGTGCTTGATTTTAAACACCTGTGGAAAGGGACCTGGTGAAACCCATGAATACTGCAGCCAGCCACCAGGGGGAGCTCTACCTGCTTTGGCTTCACTGTAGAGGAGCTGTTCTGTCGCCTATCTTTATACACTCTACGTCTCAGGCTGGTGAAACGAGTATAAATTCTGCGGCACAGTGAAGAAACTATATAAGCAGGTGAATGATGTTTGGAGGCAATATGAAACAGGGTAAAAATCTTGTTGCATAGGTGGTCTGAGATCCTGCATTTTCTCTGCAGCCAGAGAAGAAATGGTCAGATCGAGAGTAAATAAGTCACTCAGTGTCTGTAATTAAAAACTGTATCTACAATACAAGAAAATTATATGACTTTGGCTTTTGACAAGAGGTTGACAATACAAATTACCAGACAATGTAGTCATAGTTCACAACTATTGAAAATACAGTCTTGGATAAGAACTGAGGAAGATGATATCCAGCCTAGAGGCATAAGTCACAAATAGAGGGATTAAGCCACGACTTGTAAACATTATATTCAATTTTATGTACGTAGCCTCAGTAACAATCCAGATTGTCTTTCCAGTCATAAACTGTCTACTTTTGGTGAACCTCTGTCTGCAGCGTCACCTTTTTATTCTTGACTGACAGGACTGGAACTCAACATAATCCTCTGCTGCTGTAGCACATCAGCGACAGTGTTGGATGTGTTGTCATTTTTAGATTCTTTTCTGCGCAGTGTTAAGGAGCGGTTTTCCGAGTTCCCATAACCCTTGTGTCAGCTCCATCCAGTGTGACTAGTCTCCTCTGACCTCTCTCACCAACAAGGAGTTTCGGTCTGCAGAGCAGCAGCTCACTGACTGATGACACCACCAATCAAGCCATGCTCAAAGGCAATCCAGATTGTCTCAAGATGCTTTACAGAACCCAGAGCAAGCACTAGAACATCAGTATTTCAGAACAAGATTTGAACATGTTTTTATAGTCGTTTTTTCTAGAAAATCAGATGTTCAAAAAACTGAATATGTGGTTGCAAATTACTGAAATCTGTTTAGTTTAATGCCATGTCATCCATATGTAAATATAGTGACCAACTGTTGTGATGCTAACCCATACACACAGTTGTTTTTTTATTGACTTCTCTCACTGTTCTTTTAACCTCAGGGTCACACAAAGAAAATGAACTTCTTCAGAGTGGGCAAAGCTTTCACCATTGTGGACATGCCAGGCTACGGACACAAGGCGCCCAGAGACTTTGTGGATATGGTGGAGCCTTACCTTTATACAAGGAAAAAGTAAGATATCTACTTCAATCTGCTTTCAGAGAGCATTAATAGCCCTTATTCACATATGATTGATGTCTGGAGGGTCAAAGTGACCTTGCTGTCATATGAGTCAGAACATAAAGTATGCTGTGAACTCCCTTAAATAGTATGGGCCCTTGTGGGGGTGAAATAAATCCATGATACCAAAGATAACTCAAAATCATCAGTAATACAAACTACTCAGAAACACCTTATTATTTTTAATATATTATTAGGAACATCACACAAGTACTGAATAGAGCCTCCCTTTGCTTCCACTCAGTCTTATTTTGTTTCGGTGTCAAGGTCTACACAAGATGTATGAAACATTCCTTTGAGATTTTGCTCCCTCTCCTTTTCTACCACACCTCAGTGGTCTGCTACTGGGGTCAGATATGGTAACCAGGAAGGACACTGAATTCTACTTTTATGAAACAACTATGAGATAGCTTTTGCTTTGTGACATGGAGCCTCTGGCTTTCAGACACTGACTGATTGTAACAAAAACATCCCTCTCACCATTACACCTGCATGAACAGTCTGGACTGTTGACACAAGCCAGGTTGGGTTTATGGATTCATAATGTTGATGTCAATTTCTGGGCCTTTCCACTCTTCAGCTGTCCACATTTGGTCAGCCTGTTTCCACTGCAGCATCACATTTTTGTTCTTGCCCGACAGGACTGGAACTCAACATAATCTTCTGCTGCTGTAGCACGTCAGCAACAATGTTGGACGTGTTGTCATTTTTAGATTCTTTGCTGCTCAGCGTAGTGTTGAGAAGTGATTTTCCGAGTTCCCATAACCCTTGCGTCAGCTCCATCCGGTCTCATTCTCTGATGTTTATATTACATTGCTGCCACTTGACAGGCCTATTGGGTAGTTGTTGAAAAGGAGGTCTTCCTAATAAAATGCTCAGTGGCTGCATTGTATATCAACCATCAAACACACATGCAAAAACGGGGCTAACAAATATATCATGTTGTCATTATCACAAAAGCAAAATGAAACATGCATATTTTCACAATTTCTGTTTGTTAAACAGTCTGTCTATTGTGGCTTATGTTCCTCGCTTTTATTCTTTTATATCCTCTCTGGCAGATGCAAGTTACGAGAGTGAGGAGCCGCACTGACAAATGAAATGCACCCAAAATCAGTGGCACGTGTCACACTTTCTTTCTCAGTTGTACTACGTACAGATGTGACTTGATCCATTAGGTGGTGCTGTTTTTTTACCACAGTGTCATTTACAGTTAATTCGGGTTTCACAAGTACACTAGCTGATCACTTTAAAGACATGTCTTAAAAGATGTCTCAAGTAAAAAATGATGGTGACTTTAAATGCACTCGCCTCATTTTTACAGCTGAATATCTCAGCCAATAAACATTTGTGTTCTTCTTTATATGAAAGAGAAGGACCTTGAGCACGACATCCATCGACCTGGTGTTGGTTACACTAAAACGTGGACGCCTGTTTTTTTTTTTTTCAGTCTCGTGAGGACATTCCTTTTGGTGGATGGCAGTGTTGGTGTTCAGAAGGCTGACCTGATTGCCTTGGAGATGTGTGAGGAGACCAGATGTCCATACGTGGTAGGACACTTGCACACCTTTTAGTGATCGCTAAGCCGTGGATATGTATTTTCATATTATTACTTAAGTTAACTTTGAGTTCTGACTGGGCATTCGTGTACACATTATATAGCTGATTAGTCGATGCATCTATTAGTTTTCTTACTCCTCTATGGTCTGTGACAGTTTACAGACTAGCGAAATAGCAACTTGCTGTGTGTGGCATGTTGCAGCGAGCAAATAATATGCTTTGAGAGGTAGTTTACAATATCATCTGCTGCAAGTGTGAAAACTGTGGCCAAAACAATGTGTTGAAACAGGCTTATATTATGTGTTTTGTTTAAAGTGAATCACAGCAGAAAGCATACACTGTGTGCAAATTGGAAATACAGGGATTCCACTCTTTTGTGACCCTGGTAACCATTAACCAGCTTTACCCCTCCTTTTTTACATTTTTATCATTCCTACTCTTTCATTATGTCCACACTGAATTAATGCTGAACGCTCCCACTCAGCTATTTAAAAACTGCCGTCCCCACCGAAAGACCACCGCTCTGATGTTATAATGAAGCACCCCCACTCTCCACGCACTCTCTGCAGTCAATTATTCATGCTCTCAGGTTATTAAACACTATAACACATTAAGACTGTGACAGCGCCGCTTTTAACAAAGATGAACACTCAGAAACAGTATGAGGCCATGAGCTGAAACGGCCACAGTTCCAAATGTGAAACGTTCTAAAACAGTAGCTATGTGTGACTTTGGCCAACCACTTAAATCTGTTCATCCGTTATCAGTGTTCAGTAACATTTCTGGAAATGTGTCGTTATAGAGGTGGGCAATGTGCATGTTTTAACGCTTCAACAAGCAGACCACCGGTTTCAAGGGTTTCAGATTATTAAACAGTTCTGCTGTTGAATCAAAGCAGGGCACAATTTAAAAAAAGAATCTTTGAAAACTCAGATTGGGCAGTGAAGTGATCTTAGCTGTCCAGCAGATGTCAGAGTAAGTCTGTTTTTTTTATTTGCTGATGAAACACAATCCAGTCCTAGAAAAAGCTCAGTTAGTTAATTAATAAGTTCAAAAATTAAGATCAGTTCAGTTTTATTTATCAGTCATTGCATAAGTCATTTTAGGGAACTTTACATCGTAAGATCAAGACCTTACAGAGAAATCCAACAATTGTGTTGCTACCTGAGCGGCACTTGAAAGAAAGTAAATATTTAAACCTAGCCTTAAACGATAATCCGTTCCTGTCACTGCAACATTTTCAGATCACCTGGACACTTTTTAGAGTTGTTGTTATTCCTGGTAAGTGATCACAATGCTAGTTATTGACAGTTCAGCTTCGTTCTTATTTTGATATTAGTTTGTAAGAATTTCCTATGTTCTTATTGTGCACAGCGGTAAAATTGCAATGTGTCAAATGTTTTGTTGTTCAGATGGTGGTGACCAAGATTGACAAATGTGGACATGGAACGCTGCTGACAAACTTGATGAATCTTCAAGATATGCTTAGAACACAGACTACAAGCTGCTTCCCCCAGCCATTTCTGATCAGGTGACCGTCTCACTTATTCTGAAACAAAGATGCATGTTTGTCATTGTCAGAAAAAGTCTCACAAACACTGTCCTGCTGCCGTAAATACTCACCAGAACACCAATTGGATTGAGTTCATTTGAATTGTTTCCCTGGATTTGTTGGCATTAAGGAAAATAAAGAATAACACCAGTCTTTTTTTACTTCCACCTTCTCCTCTCATAGTTGAGAGGGTAAAAATCAACTAAATGTACACCTTAACAGCATCATTCATTATTCTTAGACTCTGTTTTTAGTTGTGGATATTATGTCATTTCAAAATAAATACATTAAACTGGATTATTATAATTCTTACTTTATTATAATATTAATTTATTAATGTATTTTTATTTGTTTTGACAGAGGACATAGCACACATCAATGCAGCTTAAGAGTAAAGTCAGTCTAGAAAGCTAGAAAACAAAGATGTGTTAAAATCACCACACACTACTAGATTTGGGAAATTTTAAATGTGAAATCTTAAATGTAAAATCACAAAATGATATTTAAAAAAAAAAATAAAAATAATGATTAGGACTTGAAATAACTAAATGCTACCAGCTGAGTCTAACAGTATCTCTGTCTTTAAGAAGTTCAGTCTTTTAACATTTATAAGATGCTGCATGCATATGCCTATAATTTTCATTTTATTTATTGTCAGTGTGTTGAGAGTCAAATGAGTTGATAAATACCTTTTTTTTTTTTTTGCAACAGCTCCCTGCATTTTATGGGGCTCTACCTCCTCAGATGCTTCCTTGCCCATGTGACAGGGAGCATCGACTTGAAGGACACCGCTCAGAGCTGACGAGAGGCCCAGGAACAGTTTCATTGAGTGGAAATGTCGCTTGGTGGTTATCTCACTTCACCTTCTCTGGGATATTTCGGCAATAGCAGAGACTGTTTGAAAATTGCTAAACAACTGCTAAAGAGGCTTTTATTTTCTAATAATAAAAACGTCCATGTTTTTTGGGTAGTTTCCTTCCAAGTTATCCTTTTACTTTACAGATTACATTCCACTTCACAGAACTGAATGCTGTAGTGTTAGTAGTGTAGAGGTAACAGAGAGAGTAACAGTCCCAGTAAGAATATATGGCATAAACAGTATATTATGACCATAATTTGTGGTAACACTGAGTAACCATGAGGCTTGACTGACTGACTGATGGTCTGAAATGCAGACGAACATTGTAAGGAAATATTGAAGTGTTTCCTCCTGGTAGTTTCCATTGTCCTGGTGTGGAAAAAAAAAAAAAAAGGAAAACGTTTCATGGAAAATTTGCTAGGGGGAAACTACCTGTGACACAAAATTAAATCCCTGAATTCTCCATAGCAACATCTGGATAAGGCAGACTGATTTTGAAAAAAAAAAAAAAGATTATTTTTTTAATAAGAGAAAGGAACGGTGCATCAAATGAAAAACTGAGAAGGTGGAAATAAAGTGATAAGCTACCGGACAAACGTTGCGTTTTCATGTGTTTTAATGACGTGCCATTATCAAAATATGATTACATTATTATATTGTTGGCGCCAGATTTTCCATTAACGTCAGTTCTTTTTTTGTCTCATTCACCAACTGCTGTCATAGGCATGGCACTGTAAACAAGACTGTACTTTATGCACCCTGCATGTGTTCTGGTTTAACATTAAGAAAGATTGTGGTTTTGGTTAAATATTGAAAAAGTCGACACGTCACTGTTTTCTTTTTCAATGTTTAACCAAGACTAAGGTTATTCCCTACCTCTACACAACCTTAAAAAAATTAGAAAATACCAACAAAATCTAGGTGCAGCGTGTATGCTAGACGCTCGCTATATGACTGATACTGACACATACTTTCCTGATAGTATAGCGGGATGGACTGGATTGCGAATATAATAAGTGGCTACAACTACTGCAAAGCACGGAATGGAGAATTTTGAAAATACAATGTCCTTCATTGCTGTTCTCAGTGGTTTGTTTTATATATATATATATATATATGTATATATATAATTTTTCATATCTCTAGGTGTATACCAAACTTTAGTACCTTAAATAAGTTGTTGTACAACACTATAAAACAATATGAGTCAAAGCCATTAAGATAAACCATGACATAAAACTGTTGTTATGAAATTTAGGTTGGAAAAGATAATACCCCAGTTAAAAGCGCAGCCTAAGAAGTTATGAAAGGTCATATAAATACTTTTTTTTTTATTTTTTAGATAAATTCTATGTGAGAATTTATCAGAGTAACTTAAAATACAGATGTTTTCTACCAGAGGAAGTCCAATATTGCATTATGGTGACTAATGTGCAGTGTACTAGCCCTGTGATAGACTGGCGACCTGTCCAGGGTGTACCCCGCCCCTCGCCCGATGACAGCTGGGATAGGCTGCAGCAGACCCCGCGACCCTTAACAGGAACAAGCGGTTACAGAAGATGAAGGAATGAATGTGCAGTGTACATTCAATCTTTTGAAGCCATTTAC
The DNA here is from genome assembly GCF_963514085.1 of Chelon labrosus. NCBI lineage: Eukaryota > Metazoa > Chordata > Actinopteri > Mugiliformes > Mugilidae > Chelon > Chelon labrosus. Next base: position 28,393,301 of record NC_140341.1, read on the forward strand.
TAAGAAATACTAATTGTGTTATATTTCTCAGTGAATTGTGAAACAGTGATCATTTTGTCAACCATTTTTTAATTTAGTCTTGGTCTTCAGACAAAACAATGCTTATTTATCTAAATCACATTTAAGTATTGTTTATCTTTCATAGTTTTCATCTAGTTTTAATCGACGGAAAGTCATTGCATTTCTGTCAACTTTTGATTATCGCACTTAGTCAAACTGAATTTGGAGGCCAGGTCAACACCTTGTGCTGTTCTTCATGTTTTTTTTGTTGTTCCTAAAGCATTTTTGTGTGTGTGTCTGTGTCAGGCTGCATCCTGCTGGGGATGGCTGCTGCCATCAAGGAGTGTCATTGCTATGGGGTGGGAGTGCCTGGTCTGGTCTAGGTGGGTGGTACATGTCTAAGTAACATCCACATGAATGCCAGGTCCAAAAGTTTCCCAGCAGAACATTGTATTGTCACAAAATGGTCAATGTTATTTACATTTCCTGTCAGTATATGGACGCTGCACAATTCTACATATCCCTTTCCAGAGTTTATTTTTTGAAAAGTCTATTGAAACAAAATAATAATTAAAATCTTAATAAATTGCAGGCTTGCAACTTGAATAATATACTGTATTTGGACTTATACACAAGGGTATCATTCCAGGAGTTGCATTTATGGACAATTTTAGTTTGCTAAATGCTAATCCGTTATACAGTCTACTGTACACTCTTTAAATATGTGTGAGGAAAAAGTCAGCAGGGGGTGATAACTTCATGTAGTGCAAAACAGCAACTTGAAAAGTACTTCGGTGAGACTCCTTTAACTTAGTTAGCTTACTTAACACGATGGGGGCTGCATAAATAGCAGGGCGATGTGCCTTCAAAAGCCGTATTCTTCTAACCATAGACTGCAGAGAAAATGGACGCCATGACTGCTCCTCTGAAGTGAAGACAAAGCATGTGGAGCCGATGGCTGGCTGCAGTATAGGTCACAAGCTCCACCTCCTCCATGTTAGTGGATGGGACTTGGGCCAAACTAAAACACTAAAGAACACATCAAATAATTTTCTGTCATTTTAGGTAGTTAAAAGGGCCTTAAGAGTAGGAAAAAGAACAAAAAAATAAGTGCCGTGTACAATCCAGCATATTTGTGTAACTGGTGGAGGCAGAGCAGAGCGCAGTATTAGTCAAACACACATGTGAGTTAATCTAGGCAGAGGTGTGGGCGGGTTATCAATTACAGGCCTCCACCCTCAGACAGTACTACTCAGACTCTTGAGTGTGACGTGTTGTACTTTTATTTTTTGCAGTCTATGCTTCTCACCTAATCTGTAGCCACAACGCTTATGGCCAATTGCTAATTTTGGTAGACTACCGTCAACTGACTGAAATCAAACACCCCATATCCAACCCAATGACTAGGGTGCACATTTTAAAAAACAGCCAGCCCATTAGAAGGGATAATGTGTTTTGAATGTCCGATATTCTAATAACATCTTATCACATAATATAACATTCTAGTCCCATCTTATCTCATTAACATTTGGTCATAGTTTTTCTCATCAGATCTTAGGTTTAGCTCGTCAGCGCCTCGTCTGAGTCACAGAAAAAATGGTCACAGACCAAGATTTTTAGTCGTCGTCTTCATTAAAGACTGGCAGTGACAACCCCAAGAGTTGAATGGTTGGATCAAGCATTTACATGATTGTTACTAATATTTTTCTATTAAAAGGATCTCAATCCAATTGAAAATTCCTGTTTATGAGACTAGTCCGTTCCAGTTGAGATGGGAGACATTTTTATTGAATGAATTACTCGAGCTCAGGCGAACACGGCAAGTGTTACTGATTGAAAACTGTGCAGTGTAACATAGGCAGTGCAATGCTTGTGTTCAGAGGAGCATCCAGTCTATCAAAGTGCATAGTATGAGAATGGTTTCCAAAAAGTTTTGGAAATGTGTAACGTCTCACCTTTAAACAGTAATTTGACTAGATGTCAACAGGAGTTAATAGAAATTTATTCACAAATGGCTTCTTAGCAAGACTGGAAGTATACTGAGAATCTCAGAGTGGGGTGGAGGCTGGGGATTAAAAATGCACGATAGATCAGCAAACATGCCGCAATAAACTTCTGTTTTATAGAAGTTACTTTACAAGAGGTCAAGGTCACATACTGACATTCCCATTGTATCCTCCTTCCATTTGTCTCGCACTTGTTACATAAAAGACAAGCTATTCAGTGCAATTCCCCAAACCGTCTTATCTTGGATTCCTTATTTTACAGTGGAGCAGTATAAGCGTGAAATGTGAACCCATCAGGTTAGATTGTTATCTGGAATCAGATCTCTTAAGATAATGGCCATGACGTGACAAGCCAAGACACGCTCCCTCACACACCAGGAGCAAAATGATCTTTCAGGTTTACTGCGGTCTGAATGAAGGACAAGTCAGACAAAGGTGAAACGATTGAAGGTGATGGGGCAGATAAAGACTGATAAGCCTTCCTCTGTAGATGTACTTTAAGTGTCTTACCGTCCCCTCCCTCATACCACTGAACTACACATACAGAAGAATGATGCACCATACACACCTTTACATTTAAGATAGGGACGTGAATTACTGCTCGGAAACTATAGAGATTTATGCAGTGAGAAGAATTACCGAAAGTCCTGCCTTCAGTGCGTTATATATGAGTACTACTATACTGCATGAGTATGCACATGTCCCCTGTGACTGATAAGGCCGCTGTGGCTCGGCTGGGAGAACATTTTTTTTTTCCTCATAGCAGGCTGCCACCTTGCAACACATCTCTGCTAGCACTGGTGTGAATGAGAAACACTGTGAACCTGTAAAGTAGATTTTAATATTGCTTTTTAATGTTGGAGCTGCTCTAGGTGAGCTCGTTTTTGGCTAATCTAGTTTAGTCCAACGAATGAAGTAAAAAAAAAAAAAAAAGTTCTGATACACAAATGTATTTATATTTCAGTAATTTAAGTGACATGTCTGAGATTAAATCTCTACTAGAACTGATAATAATATAAGTATTAAAAGCAATTCTTTGGAATTTCTTTCAACTAAAATCCAAACTTTAAACTAACCCTATTAGCTAAAAGAGTCGAATGAATGTAGTGAAGTAAAATGTGCATTTTCCTCGAGAGTGGAAAGACTGTACACAAAATGGATATACTCAAGTAACACAGCTTAGTGTACCTCAAACCCCTATTCATCATTCATTAATCATTCTACTTTTATCGCTCATTTTTCAACAAGCTGACATGTAACACAGACAAATACGTTGTCCTCTGATTTATGCGAACAATGGCAGCCGCACAAACGTTGTGTTGCCCTCGAACTCAAGGCGTTTCATTTAGTGAGTCTCGGCCATCAAAGACAGCAGGTGCTGTTCCATCTGCAGCACCTGACTGGAAGGATGTCGGACACTTTCAAGCCAAAATTTTGCATGGTAGGGGAATAATAACAATTTAAAGTTTTTTTTTGTTTTTTTTTTAATTACATTACATTTAATTACATAACGTGCTGGATACTGATGGTGGAAACAGTCCGCGCAGCTAACAGTCTTATAAAAGTTACATATCAATTAAAATGTGTCTCTCTACAAGAAACTCCCTCTGGACCGTCTATATGTGTCTGTTATTGCCATCCAACAGCCTCTAACCAAGGTAACAACTGCACGTGTCGTCTTTTTTTTAACAGGTCCGGCCAAAGTGCCAACTGGAGTTCTGTTTTGCACGTTGTGACATGTCACTGGGGTTGTCAACATGACTTAACACACGCCAGGTTACATATTTAAAGTGGTGCTCACTTAAAGTGTTTTAAAGCGCATTATTTTACAATTCATCCGTGGATCCTTACATGAACATGAAGATTTAACAGTTATTTAGGTCCCATGTTGTCAGCATTGTTCTTGTATGTAAAAGTACTAAAAACAGCAACTAGGGTAAATTAGATTAGCATTTTAATTCAACTTTGAATGCTACGTGGTAGAGAACAGCATGTAATTATTGTGTTGTATTCAACATCTAACAAAGATAAATGTCAGCTGAAAAAGAGGCGTCATCGGTTTCATTGAATTTGAGCTTTTTCAAAACTCTGCGCAGTCTACAGTAGGCTTCTCAGGAAACCTTGTTCCATCTGTCATGACAAGAGGGAGTCCTATCCTGAATGTGACAATCACAACCTCTAATATGCTCACCTGTTTGTTGATGTATTCTTTTTGGATTCCATCCTGTACGTATGTACCTGACTACAATCTGTGCTGCGCTGCAGAGTTTATGGAAATGTTGTTTTCATTTATTCAAAATATATTTCTTTCTTTCTTTCTTTTTTTCTTGGGCCTTCGGAGGCCAGGTCAACACCTTGTGCTGTTCTTCATGTTTAAATGCTTATTTATCTAAATCACATTTTTCATAGTTTTCATCTAGTTTTAATTGACAGAAAGTCATTGCATTTCTGTCAACTTTTAATTATTGCACTTAGTCAAACTGAATTTGGAGGCCACTGACAGGAGAAGTGAATAACATTGACCATCTTGTGACAATACAATGTTCTGCTGGGAAACTTTTGGACCTGGCATTCATGTGGATGTTACTTAGACATGTAGCACCCACCTAGACCAGACCAGGCACCCCCACCCCATAGCAATGACACTCCTTGATGGCAGCAGCCATCCCCGAGAGCAGCAGGAGGAGTTATTCTGCACTATTGAATTAATATATGTTTGAGTGGCCTTTCTTATTGTCATTGCACAGCTGTACAAGAATAATAAGAATGTAGGACAAAAAGATAAATACTGAAACAAGAATCCTGCATTAAACAGCCGCCATCACTGTTTCTTAACAGACAAAATATTTTGTGTTTTTCAGATTTCCAGATTCCATTTTTATTCAGATTTTACTTTTACAATTACAACTCATGTGGTGACCAAGAAACTAATTCTTCATTCAACAGCCTTTTATTTTGTGTTTGCTTTTCATTTATATAACTGCTCAGTCATCTTTTATTTTGTAATAAATAGTTACACATTATTGAGTTTGTGTTGGCTGGTTGTCTTTTAACCTGTAGTTGGCCATTACCCCTTCTAGAGAGACGCTGGAAAGTAACTCTTCAGTAGGACTACTGTCAGTAAGGTAAGAACATTCCAATGGGTGATCTTTTGTCCTAAATATGATTTTATGGCATGAAAAAAATGAGTTGTTAGGAAAATTACAGAACAGAGTGCAGAGTTGTCCTAAACATTAGCTGTGCTCGTCTTGATTCATGGCAAGCTTTGGCACATCAGAGCCAAAAGGATCAAGTATCAGCAGTGAATAAAAACTGTTTTTTTAAAGGGAACATTTTATTGTTTCTACATCTGGCATGTGCAGCATTTTGATCTAAAGTGTCTATAAAAAAGTATTCACTCCCTCCTAAACTTCTTTAGGTGTGATAGGTTTACAATGTTTTGTTAGATATAATTAAGATTGTACGATACTTAAAAGCAAAATGTCTTCAATAAAAAAATAAAATGCAAATATGAAACACAAAACAAACGAATACGTAAGTGTCAACCCATATTACATTGATCAGTATTTGTGAAAACGACTTTAACAAGAATTGAAGCTGTGAAGCCATCAGGGCGCAACCTTTTCCTAACTTTGTCAGAAAAAGGCCTGCAACAGATTTGTTGGATTTTCCCCGTTCCAAAACACTAATATTTAAAAAAGTATATAATAATCAAGAAAAAGAACCAACTGCTGTAGTGTCTCTGTACTCCATTTATACTGCTGTGCCCTTTTTGACCTTTCTGTCCTCCATGGAACATTCATTGCCTTGAAAATATACAAGTATCCTCGTAGGTGCTACTTTAGTATAACTATGCTGTTAATCTTTTTTCATATTTATTTAACATCAGTCGTTGAGATTTGCGTTTGCTTTAAAATGAAAAAAGGAAATACCTTTTTCTGAATGAGCAGCGTAACAATAACAAATAACAAAAGAGGTCAAAGGGGTAATTTTAATCGGGATTGTTCAAAGAGTATGTACGTGGTGTACCATGTCTTGTAAGCATCTTCCCTCCTTGCTGGCAGATGATGATGCTACACAGGATAGTTGTCCAATAAACTTTTAAGATACCAAGGGCTATAAAAGTTGGAGCCGTTATGCAATCCCTTTTCATATTTCAGTATGATTCCCTTTTTATATGCTCGTGCCTCTGAACACTGACCCCATAAAACATTAAGTATTGGTTAATTTTTGATTTTTTTCCTTCACCTGATTTTCCCTCCCAATTTTATTTGGCCGTGGCACTGCAGGCATAAAGGGGAGCGAGCTGACACTTCTCACTGCTCCAGTCAACTCTTGGATATCAGAGAGGAAGAAGCTGGTCCGGTCTTGTGGATTCTAAGAAGCTGTGCGGGAACTCTCAGCCTGTCTCAAACCCGGAGCCATTCACTTCCCTCTTCTTCTACCATGGCAGCAACTGTACCTATGGGCTGTGATGTTCATGCCACAGTCTGTTCAGGGGCAAACTGCCTTGCTCCTGTCAGTGACTTCAATGCGACACTGAGCCTCGTGCTTAGCACAGTGCTCACCATAATGCTTGCCATGGTCATGTTCTCCATGGGTTGCACTGTGGAAGCCAGTAAGCTGTGGGGTCACCTCAAGAAACCGTGGGGCATCATCATTGGCTTCCTCTGCCAGTTTGGCATCATGCCGTTCACAGCCTTTGCCTTGGCACTAGCCTTTGGGGTGCAGCCCGTGCAGGCGATCGTCATCATCATTATGGGCTGCTGTCCTGGAGGCTCTTCCTCGAATATTATCTGCTACTGGCTGGATGGAGACATGGACCTCAGGTAAGAAACTGGGCCTGCTGGGCAGGTTCTTTGTTGTTTGGATGGGAGAAAGCTCTCAGGCTGTGTAAAAAAAATCTGTCCATCTGATCTAACTTTGTCAGGAAATGCAATTCTTGATCTCCATTAAAAAGGATTTTTCAGCACACTTATTTGACACAGTAATATGTATTATGTACAAGCACATTTCTGTATCCTACGGTGTTTTTTTTCTCAATAATATAAGTAACAATTACACAACAAATATCATACACAACTTCCCACTGACCTTACAGTGTTTTAATTATACACTACAAAGACTACTTTGTGAATTTGATGGTTCTAGAAATAACGTCACATGTATGTTTCACCTCAGCAACTTCTATATAGGACCTAAATATGAACTAATACGACTATATATGTTTATTTTCTTGTGCCGCTTGAAAAATATAAATGTGCTCTGAGACGCTGACCAACCCACTGCCCACATTGTCTGCTCCTCAGTATCAGCATGACATCCTGTTCCTCTATCCTGGCCTTGGGCATGATGCCTCTGTGCCTGCTCATTTACACCACCACCTGGACTTCCAGCGACACCATTCAGATTCCATACGACAGTATTGGTAAGCGAACAGAAATATCTGGGAGAATTCCAGGAAGAAGAAAAAAAAAAAACACGTGTTGGATAATATTTACTCTTTGGCATACTTAATTAAAAATTGATTTTGTTTTGTGAATGGTTTATTTTAATGTTCATCGATTATAAATTTACTATGTTTTGAAATTGCTTTGTGGTTTTGTTCAAAAAGCCGTGCACGTTATGGTAACATGGCGTGAAATCTGTGTATCCTCAGGTATCACTCTAGCAGCCCTTCTCATTCCAATTGGTGTGGGCATGTTGGTAAAACGCAAGTGGCCCAACGTGGCAAAGAAGATCCTTAAGGTAGGAATATTCTATAGTATCTTGCAGAATTTGATCATTGGAGCTGTCATAACATTTACATTTATTTTTATTTTAGCATTGCTTAACTTGTGCAAATGCCTGGATTGGGTTTTAATTAAGTGTTTGTGTGTCTGCTGTGCACAGATTGGCTCCATTGTTGGCTTTGCTCTCATTGTCATCATAGCTGTGGTCGGAGGAGTCCTCTACCAGTCCTCCTGGGTCATTGCACCCTCCTTATGGATAATTGGAACTATCTACCCCTTTATTGGATTCGGTCTGGGATTCTTGCTGGCCCGCTTTGTGGGTCAGCCCTGGTTCAGGTAGGATGACACCACTGCAGAGATGTTACCATAATGCAAACTAAACCTTAACCAGTAGCTTGTGATGTGTCCAACTGCTTTTCTGTATTTATTTTGATAGTGCCAAATTCTTTTTCATGAGGATTTGAAATGATGAAATTGCAAACAATCCTAATGAAGATGTTCATCTTTTTTTTCATTGATCAGATGTCGAACCATTGCATTGGAGACAGGTTTCCAGAATGCCCAGTTGTGCAGTACCATTGTCCAACTGTCCTTCAAACCAGAAGATCTGGAAATCATGTTTGCATTCCCCCTCATCTACAGTATCTTCCAGCTTGTGGTGGCTGTCGTAGCCGTGGGAGGTAAGGGTTTAACATGCAGACACAAACAGTTAGTGATGGCAATTTTGCTAAAGGTGCAGGCTTTTTTATAGAATATGAACTTCCAGTTGTTGTTCCTTCCATTTTCTGTTTGGTTGACTGTTGTCAGCCCCTTCAAATGCTGGGGTCAGAGCTCGCTTCTGGCACCTCTAAGCAATGCAAGAGAATCAGATTGTTTGACGACACTATGAGAAGACTGCTTTGTTCAACAGTGGACATGATTTTCCTCTCCTCCCTGATGCACTGTTTCTTTCCATTAGTTTTTATTTCATACAGAGGAAATAGTGATGCAAACTGCAGAGAAAGACGGATGCCAATGGTCAAGGTTAATGATGATAAAGTAAATGATAACAAGTTGTAAAGTTCATTTGGTGTGGAAGCCTGTACCCTTAGTCATAGATGCTTGCAAACCTGCACGTGCCACTTCCTGGACCTCCATCTTTTTGTGTCAGCATGCATGTGAATGAAGCAGGATTGTTTCACAATCACAAGAGAATTTTTTTTTTTTTATTTTTTTTTTTAAATATATTTCATTTAATTTCATTGTTCATTCATTACCCCTTTAAAAAATCACTATCCAGTTTCTGAATCCATGTTTCTCCATTTACAGCCTACCAGGCCTATATAAGGAAATGCCGCCGTGGCTCCCCTGACGCAGACAATGAGAGCCTACCCTCGGATCCCGCACAGTTCAAACAATATGCTGTGGAAAACAGTGCCTTTGATTCGTATGAGAATGCTGATGTGAAGGTAAATGAGAAGAACTCAAAGCTGTGAGAGCTGAAGACCACAGACTTAGTCATTATGAACATCCATGGCCACAGCCCTATCCTACTGAAGAGATCAGCCTGACTCAACCGTGAACACACAGTGCACTCTGCAGGCTGGAGGCGTGTGATACATATCCTTTTCTAGTCATTATTGGATGTTTTTTACACGCACAGTGCTGCACAAATGTCTTCCTTTGGCCATCAGTTAACTCCGAGGAGGGCCAGTGACCTGCACACTATGCCAAATTGTATTGTAGTTGTGAGGCGCTTTAATTTATTCATATATAAATATTTAACAACTTTCCTTTTTACTTTATGTTTGATGGACTTTTCTGCCTTTGCCCCTTGATCAATGATTAATAATCTGATAATATCTGATAATATCTTTTTTTCAATAACACTTCTCTGAACAAATTACATAGTGCTTAACAGTAGAAGAATTAAAAGTACAGCACTGTGTACAAAAAAAAGAAAAACAGACGCAGACATGCAGTAGTTAGAATTTAAGAAAAAGCCATTTCATTAAAGTGGGTTTCAAGAATTGATTTCAAAGTCGCATCAGAGTTAGCACCCGGCGACACACAGGCAGGGAGTCCCAGAGCTTTACTACTGGCCAACAACTTGAATAGACAAAGCCAGCTGACTTATAAGGGGCCAAGGATGATGCAAGAGGGACGTGATGTGATTCTGAATGAGCTGGAGGCCAGCAGTGGATTTGTGAATGAGTGAGGCGGGGGAGCACTCTCGACAGCACAGACGTCCAACTCAAAGCCTGACACTTATAAAAATAAATGTATTTTCTTCTTTGTTTTTCAATCTTATTGGCTCTTCTGAAATTTAAAATGAATACATTGGTAATTTCAAACTTTGGCCCTTGGGCCTTAATACAAATATTTTGAGTGTTCTTTTCTCACGTCATTAAACAGTACATCCTATTTCCAAGATAAATCAAAAGGTTTTGAAAGATTTTTACTGAACACAGCCGGCTCTTGGAATTTTTTAATACGTAAGATATGTAAGCAATTAGTTTGTCTGAGGAAACAGAGATATGGAGTAATCCCTGTATATTTATAATACACATTGTATTATAGTTTATTGTAATAAATGAAGACATGTTTAATAGATTGTATTTGCAGTTCTACAGATTTACATTGAGTGAAAGCTTTTTATTTTGTACAAAAGAATGTACAAAAATCTATTTAAAAACCTTAACTGTAACAGAAATGTGCCTGCTAAAATAATGTAATGTTTTTTCTCATGCTGTGTTGTCATAATCCATGCTGTAATGTGAACGTGAGTGCTTGTCTCAACTCAATAAACACATAAATGTTGAGAGAACTTTTTGAATATACTAGTGTTTTCATTTTTTCGTGACAGCGAACAATGTGCTCTTATGAAAAGCTTTATTATCTAACATTGTGGTAAAACATTAAAATATGTCCCAGCGCAAGGCCAGAAACATAATGCCTTCCAGTCATAAACCCATCACATTAAATTCTTATTGTACCTCAGAGTCCAAAGTTTAATTGCTAAAGCAGGTCCACTGGCACAAATGTATGTACAATATAGTGTAAGAGCCATCATGTGATCTTGAGCATGCTCACCTATCTCTGTCTCCCTCTTTCAATTCAACAAGGCACCCATGGGTTCTCATCCCCTCTCACTGGCCCCTCCTACTGATGAGTGTACTCAAGATGCCTTCACTTACCAGTGGAAGGGCTGGGAATTCTTACATTTAAACATGACAATAATTCCATTGTTGTCGAAAAACGATACCTAACGAAACATGGACAGTGTTTTCCCCCAGGAATGTGAATTAATCCACTGTACATGTGTTTATCCATGTTTATTTAGTCCATCTAGCAAAAGGATGTGATCTTAAATTATAGGAAACTGGGCTTGGAAGCTTATGACAAAGTACTCCACAGTGTGTGTTTTTTTCTTTTTGGATAGTCTAGAGCCTATTTAGACTGCTATTGCAAATGTTGTGATGTGTAAACATCACTCGAATCCCTGTAGTAGTTGTACAGGAGAACTGGATGTTGTGCTCAAAGATACAGATATAGAGAAGTCAATCATGTTGACTTCTCACAGCCTATGTGGCTACACAGGCTGTGGTTGTCACATTTAGTGGCTGTATGTAATTCCAGTATAAGCCATGATTATCCAGGTGAATAACACAGTTGTATTACATTTGCCCTCATTTGAATGGCCTCAGCCCTGTATAAGTTAGGTTTGCACACTACAGAAAAGAAATATCCCGTTGGCTAACTCTGAAACATAGGCCTACACACACAGAGAAAAAATCAGTTTGCAATGTTCGCGTACATGTATGTCATGTACTTCAAAAATGATTAAAACATAAATATGAATTAATCAATGAATGGATGGAAAAATTGATGGATTGATGGTGTCAGTCTGTTTCCAAACAAGTTCTGATGGTATTCAAAAGTCAAATTCAAGTTTCCTTGAATGTGTTATTTAGCATTACCAGAAGTTAGTGTTTATACATATATTTTGCAAGGTGCTAAAATCTGTGTGTTAGCCAAGTGTACACTAATATGTACCATTCTAATTATAAATATTAAACCATCAAATATTTCCCATTTAGGTAAGGGCGAAATAGACAGCCGGCCAGGGCATCCCTGAAAAAAAAACAAAAAACATTAACCCAAACATTGTTTAATTTGTTCAATTCAATTCAATTTTATTTATACAGCTTCGATGACAATACAAATTGTCTCAACATGCTTTAAAACATCCGGCCTCAAACCCGGCCTCAAACCCCCAGAGCAAGTCTGAATGGGACGGCGGAACCCAGAACATGAGAGGGACACACAGCACTTAACATGTGTTGGAAAAATACAAAGGTTAAACTGTCATCTTCTTCTTAAATAGTAGGGGAAAGGTCCCACAGACAAGGCACAGATGCACCCAGTCTACAGCTCCTTGGTCATGACTAGCTGATTTTTAACAATTCTGTCTCTCTGTAACCTTCTCTAGGGCAGGACCTACTGTATAAAAGTGAATGTAACCTTACTATTGGCAGTTGATTCTGTACTTGCTGTAGTGCATGTGTCGACTCCTTGCTGCAAGTAAAACTTGAAAATGAGACTCCTGTGACTCTGTAATTCTTGATAAAAGAATTTCCCTAACAACTTGGTCCTTCGAACCGGATCCCAACAGTCTTTCCTCCGTCCAGGTTTTGGGGACCGACACCGTGCACGGGGGAGTCTGGGACTCCTACAGAAAGACCTCCAACTGAATTGTTGTGTAAAGAGGCCGGTACCTGCTGGGGGGAGGAATCCTAAAGAGAACACAGCGGGCTCACTGGACTCTTGGGTAGGCCAGTTTAAGTGTTCTGTTGAAAAAGCGTATGAGTGTTCTGTTGTAAAATACAGAGACTAATTCTGTTTAAAAGGTTAAGTGTTAGATAAAGCGGTGATGATGTTCTTGTTTAAATCAACACCCTCAGTATATGGGCCACTATACTGCGGACTTGATACAAGAATAATCAGAGAAGCGCAGCCACGTTTAACTGAGTGAAACAAGAACTAGGAATAGTCCATAGACTGTGTGAGAAGACTACCGGAATAAATAAGAGAGAGAAAGGCCTAGAAATAAAAATAAAGTAAAATAAAAATGGAAAAACAACAAAAAACTAAACATAAACAGTGAAATAAATAAAAACAGATAAAAAGGAGAGGTTGGGTATAGTGTCTTTTGGTGAAGAACACAGAGAGGGGCAACCTAACGGTGACAACAAACTCCCTGACCACGGAAACCTAGCGGTGATAACAGAAGCGGTGTTCACCAACATTGGACCGGTTGCTCGGGTGAACTCCATACAAACTGGTTGGCTATAACCGAGACGAAATAAAATAAGATCAAAGCAGATAAAATAAGAAGACGGGGAACTCGTGTTGTAAAGCTAAAACATTGCGGGTCTATGACACAAACAATGGCGTGACTCCACCAGCAAACCATGACCAGGACAGTCCCTATGAACAACAGCTTAAGAATGCTTTCCTGAAAGGCTGTCTGCCTCAAATAAGCAGCTTTATCACTAAAAAATATGGAGACTCATCGCACTGCCAGAATGACCGATGTACAAGGGTATGCTAAACATGCAGAGCAGCATTAGAAAAGTAAGAAGAAGGGAAAGAAAGGACAGATACTCTTAACAGAGGAAGATCCTAGAGGAAGGGGAAGAGGCAGAGGACAAGGAAGAGGAGGAAATAAAGGGAACAGGGAAGTGTGTTATGTCTGTGGAAAATATGGCCATTGGGCCCGAGAATACAGACGCAAAAAGGGAAACCGTACAGGATATGAAGAGTCAGCGTGGTTGGCTTGGTGACGCACAGAAGAGGAAGAAAGGAGAGGACAGGAGAAAAGAGAGTTTTGGAACATAAACAGATTATATACTAGATGTGCAACTCCATCAGCTGCTCAGGCTGATGTGATGTCTTGCTCATAGCTGAATGATGGACTGTAATAAGTGTTAATCGATGGAAAAACTGACATATTTATGTTAACCTAACAGTAGTTAAACGAGTCAGGTTGAAGAGGGGCTTGAATTTTCTTCTCTTTTTTTGACTGTGTAAAAGAAAAGGACGCATGGAAAAATGAAGGAGCATGACTACAAGTAGACACAAAACTATACACCTGACCTGAAGGTCTCCAACTTACGGATGACTATGCAGCCTTCTGCTTCCTGAGCAAGAGATCGCAGGCACAGTGGGAGATGCTGACGGGGGTGGCTTGATTCTATGTCGCCCCACTGGAGTCAGGGGAGAGTGGGAATTTATCAAACAGATAGGCCCATCATTTCACAGATGGAACATTCTGGATTGTATTAAATAATGAAGTGCAGTGTCAAGGTGTCAAGTTAGATGGTGGGGGGCGACATTACTGAAGTTTGCTAAACAAACTTGAAATGCATCACACGCTTTCGTTTTAGGGCTTCCTAACTTACGAGGCAACCCTGAACGCAGCAACAGCCCTTCTACAGAAGAACGGCAATCAGAGGAAGAGACGCAGTGGGGTTCTCGTAAGTAACAAAATGTCCTTTGACTATATTGCATTTTTTTTGCGTACATGAAATGTCTTATGATTTAGGGTTCCGAAAACAACGTCACACGGGAACAGTTTGTATCACGTCTCGTTTGTATCAAATAACGTTAAGGACGCCCCCATAAAGTTCGTCTCATTTCCTCTTCTTCTTCAACTTCACCCCCACTACCCCGGACGAATGTGTCTTTATATTTGTAGCTGTAAGTAGAAAACAAGACGCGGATTGATATGGCCGTTATGAAATAAATGAGTTCAGTCTGTTAAGCAAACGTCGGGAAGCGGAGCCGTGAGTTAACGGTTGCGTTCCTCCTGACGTGGTTGTCATGCCTTCAGCAAGACGCCGGACTAGCTTCGATAGTAGCTAGCGTTTACGTTCACTAAATAAAAGATAGAGACTTAAAAAAAAAGCTTCAGCTCATGTAACGGTTGTTACTCTAGTTAGTAGGAGTAACACGACGTCCCAACTTCACTACTGTAAGACAGTGAGACCGTAAGTTAGTAGTGAAGTTAATACCGTTAGCTGTAAACTTGAGGCTCAAGGTGCCATAGGTGCTACTTTGTCAACTGGTTAGTCATTATCTGTCAGTGTTATCAGTACAAGGGTCTTCATAGTACAGCAAAGAAACACATTCTTAAGCTAATAAAACAGTACATAAACTATATATGATAGGATGTTAGGGGAATGTTAAGATTCAAAGAGTTTTATTGTCATGTGCACAGTGTAGAAGTGTTTCCTTGTACAATGACATTCTTCCTTTGCCATCCACCCAGATGCCTTCTTCAGTCTTGAAATCAAAAGGCCCTTTTGTGGGCGTCTTTTCATAATTCCCCTCCTCGATCATATCGTGTTAAAGAAATCTGGTGGCTTCTCAACGACATTCGCTTTCTGCCACTCACAAAAAGAAGTAGGATTATGCAATAATCCTGACGCATCCTGTGCATTCGATGAGCTGTGTCGCCATTCTCCAAAATGTGCCCGGAGCCAATAGTACATTCGTAGGTTCAAGAGTAACCTTAAGAGAAACCACCCGTTCTGTGAAGGATATTGGTGTTTCTGAAGGAGCTCTATGAAGCAACAGATGCTTTTTGTGAGTAACACAGACAATTGAAAAGTCTTTGAGCTGCCACAATAATGGTACCCGGTGAAGGCGAGGAAATGAAATCTAGAAGTAATGGGCTGTGGTTTTGGGATTACCCATGAGTGTAAACCAATAAACACCCATGAACAATGAAATAGTGAACAGTCGGCATTTGCATATTGAATGAAATTCATGGGGTGTAGGATATTTAAGGTACCAGTACAACAACAGCAATAGCTACTTACATTGTAATACAAGTGTGTACATAGCAGAACTAGTGTTTCTTACATTTCTGTCACTTGGAGGAGCACATACTTGCTGAGTTACTATATGCTGCACACTGAGTTCATTGTGTAAATCAAACAGACAAAATACTTCCAAGGTTTTAGTCAAAACTGAAATGCATCAGAAAAATAATAGTTAATTGTTATTAGCCTTGTGATAGACTGGCAACCTGTTCATCGTGTACCTAGTCTTTTGCCCAATGTTAGCTGGGATAGGCTCTAGTCCCCCCACAGCCCTCCACAGGATAAGCACTTATGGATAATAAAAAAATATATATAAATGGATATCAGAAAACAGACCCTTCTTAAAACATAATTAAACCAGAATTAATATGTTTATGAGGTTTAAAGTTTTGACCGCCTAATTGAGGATACAACAAAGGTTGTATTATTTGTATTGGTTTGAATTACAGTGTAGATGAGTTGCAGTTTCTGCTGTACTTCAGTCATTTGTTGAACCAATCTGTAAACTTTAAGTAAATTATATTATGACTAGTCCATATACAAGGACTGAAATGACTGCAATTTAGTTATTTTGATATATTGATATATTGTGGCATGTTCTCCCTGTGTCTGCGTGCATTCTCTCTGGGTACGGCAGCTTCCTCCCACCGTCCATAGACATGCTAGTTAGGTTCATTGGTGATTCTAAATTAGCCGTAGGTGTGAATGTGAGTGCAAGTAAAACTCGCCCAAAGACAGCTGGGATAGGCTCCAGCCCGTCCCCCCGCTACCCTCCACAGGATAAGCGGGTACAGAAGATGAATGAATGAATGATATGTTGTGATCTTGCTAGTACAAGCTAGCACAGACAAAAAACACCTTTTTACTTTTGTACAGGTATGGCATCTTATTTTGTTTTACTAACCATGTTGGTGGTCTTTACTCAAATAACAATCAGGTGCAAAGCAGGGTTAGTTGTGTTTCTACACTTCCCTGACCTCAGAGCTGTTTGTTCATTTGATGGTTTGATAAGATATAGCAAGGTGGCCACATCAGTGTTGAGGTGAAAAGTGCGGAAAAGTTATGGCTGTCAGTTTATTACTAGTGTGCCACTGTGGAAAAGCTGAATGTACCTTGGTCATAAATATTCTAACATGGAAAGTTTTGTTGTTAACATCAGGTGACCAAGAACTAATCATGAAAGCTGCGCAAGGTTGCTGTGGTGAGTCATCAGTTGGGTAGTTACATGAATAAATCATTGCAGCTGGGAAACATTTATCAGTCAATTAAAAGAAAGTGAACACAGTTTTGGTAGCTGGTAACAAAAAAATAAGGCTGAAACAAGGGCAACTGGACTTGTGGAATTTCTTGAAGATGTTTCACAACTCATCCAAGTAGTTTCTTCAATTCTTAAAGACTGATGAGGAGTTAACAGCCATGGGTGTTGCCCAACTGAATCTCACATGCCTAGACTCCATTAATGAGCCGCTACTTACCTGTAGTTAGAGGAATCTTTTAGAGCTGGTTTAAGGACTGGGTCATCGTCTAGACCATAAGACACAGATTTCTCCCATGCCACTTTATGCTTCTGTTTGATAGTGCAACAGGTTTATCATGCTGCATTTTTTTAGTTTTAATGAACTGTTACACGTTGCACCTTGCAAGACCAGACAATTTCCATATTACTTAAGTACTGTGGCTACCTTTGTTTGGTATTATTTAGTTGTTTTCAGTGGCTATTTAATTTAGCCATTTTCCACATTGTGAAAAGACTTGAATTAATATTTGATGTATGAACCAGCCCTATGAGATAAATTGTAGGTGAATTAATGTAATAAATGAATGATGACTTCAGCAGAGGGGCTGCCAACTGTACATGAACATTTTGTGGCTTTCTCCCCAGAGCCACGCTTCACAGTGTTTTTAGCTGCAGCTGTCTTCCTATTGCAGGGTGCCTTCCCCCAGACACCCAGGCCTTTATTGGCTGTCATGTGCTCTGTGAGTACAAGCCCCAGCTAAACACAACCATAACACCCAATGCTGGCCTGCTAACACACGATGTCTCATATAATTGCAGGAAGCTACAGCAGCTTGAGAGATGCAGAGGACAGCGCTCTCCAATGGGGGAAAGCTGCACTAATGGGGATCTGTGTTAGTAAGCTAGCTAGTGTCGTATTCCCAGAAAGTAGTTAACTGTTACAGGGCTCTACAGTGTGTTTCACTTACATTTGCAGCAACTAACAAAGAAAAAAAAAACAATGTGAACTGTGAAATTATATTATAATTATTATATTAAGAAACACGTGCCGACACAATGCAGTGTGTCTCATACACTGATTTATTTGTGGCAGTTTGCCACAATATGAAGACTGACTGCCTCTGCCACATTTTTTTTTATGTTTAATTTGATTTCCTTTAAGGATTCCTTATGAAGAAATTCTTGCATTTATCCCAGCCTTTCGCTCACATGGCAGTGTGTACACTCTGAGCAGTGGGATGCCATGTTTGCACCATGTTTGGGGAGTTAGGTGCTTGCCCTCAGCCATGAACATAGGGTGGACCTGTGACTTTATATATAGATTTTTGTTTAATTGTTTAAAAGATTCAAAGTCTATCTATCTATATAACCTCATCACCACCTCTCTGCCCTGCTTTCACTCTCTCTGGCAGTCTGTTTGGCCTCACAGTCTGTCTGTTTCAGAGGCTTCTCCCCAGACGCCCAGGCCTTAGCAGCAGTCAGGTGCTCTGTGAGTCAGAGTCCCAACTTAACACCCATGAGAGCCATGCTCTTCACAACCAGAACAACTAATGAAGCCCTGCTAACACACGGTGGCGTGTCATGCCATGTGTTGGAGTTGCCACTGCAGTATCTTTCACCAGCTGGAGAAATACAGAGGACATCAGGTTTCATCTGGTGGAGGGATGATAGATCATCCATTAGCTTGACCTTTTCTGTAAGCTGTGTCAGTGCCATAATATCTCCACGGTATCTTCCACTTTTGATTAGGCATGTCTACACAGATGGAGATTGGATGCAGTGGAGTGTCTTAGTATGTGTACCTTTAGGAGCAGAATTTATATTTGTACTTTAAACTGAAATATATTCAATTAAATTTTATTTATATTTATATCGTGTCAATAGCTATACAAATTGTCTCAAGACGCTTTACAAAATCCGGTCTGAAACCCAGCCTGTAACCCCCAGAGCAAGCCTGAAGGTGACAGTGGCAAGGAAAAACTCCCTTTTAACAGGAAGAAACCTTAAGCAGAACCTAGCTGCATGACAGTTTGAGAGTACTAATTTCCTCATACATTCCTCTGCATGATGAAACCAAAAATGAAGTTTATTTAGTTTAGTAAAAATGATGTATAAATGTAAAAGATGTAGATCAATTGAACCAAAGCCAGTGCTGCCTCGAGCTATTTTGACATGTCAACTAAAAGGAGAAATAACCCATGTGGAAGGTTTATGGTTATGATATAGAACATATACATTTAACATTTTCATATTGTCTTTTTATTTTTTTAATTTTTTTTAGAAAAGTATCCAGTTAGAGCGATGCCACTATGAGTCAGAGTGATCCCTGTCTGTGGACGCAGCTTCGTCAGAGCAGCCAGTCCCCATGTGACCGCTACAAGCATGCCTGCTGCAGCTACGGTGGAAATGTCTATATCCTAGGAGGCAGAGATAACAACTGTCTGAGGGACTTCTGGAAGTACAGCGTGGGTAAGGGCCTCACCTGATTAATTTATTTAAGTGCTAACTGTACATAAAGGACAAAATGTCAAGTCCTTCAAGTAGAATATTTTGATCTTCGTTGGATGGCCGCTGACAGAACAGACACCTGTAGGCCTCTGTTAACAATTGTACAAACATATGAAGACCTATGAAGTGTCCAAGAAACTTAACTAAAAAAAAAAATATATATATAGATAGATAGATAGATACATAGATACATAGATACATAGGTAGATAAATAAAATGTTAGGACAAATTCTACATGACAGTACTAGCTCTTGAAAGTTCCAGGCTCTTGTCCAGATACATCACATTACAGAACATATAGAAAAATTTCCAATGTTCCAAAACAATAATTCATTAATTAGGTGTGATAAACGTAACAGCAGTATTGTGATATTTTACAAATACAAACTTGTTGAGGTAAGACGACAACCTCACTTCTTTCTGTTTCTTCCTCTCCAATGAGGAAAAGCCACATCAATGGTGATCTGTGTTAGAGAGCGAGCTAGTGTCATTCATCATTACATAACTGTTAGAGGGCTCAACAGTGTGTTGCACTCATATTTGGGATTAAATGTAGATGTATATGAACTGTAAAACGCATTAAGGAGCACGTATGCCAATAAAAAGCAATGTTTACCGTACATGATTTATTTGTGGCTGATGTATATGAACACTGGCCCCAAAATGTTGTTGTAGAGTTGCTCTGTCTTGCTCTCTGTCACTCTGTCAGAAACACACTGACACACTGAGTCTGGACTTCATGAATATCCCAAACTGATGCATTCAAGATAACTCTGATAAACTAATGTACATACAGCTCTTGAAGAAATTAAGAGACCACTGCAAATTATTCTGAAATCAGCATCTCTACATGTGTGCCAGCCATTCCATTCCAGTGTCTGTTGAATTCCAACACAAGCTCACTGCATTCTACTTAATGAGGTAGTGATTGGGTCATCACCTGAACCAAATTTTATTTAACAAGGAAAAGTATTAAACCACTGCTGTTGTCATCACTGTCCTCTTGCAACAGGACCAGCTGGATGGCAAAAACAATGCAAGTAGTAACTCAAAAGTAAGTGGAATCAAAACCTATTAACCATGCCAAAAGAGTTGAAAAGAAAAGTTTTGAGCGAGGAAAAGAAGGTTTCAATTCTGGCTTTACTGGCAGAGGGATACAGTGAGTGTCAAGTTGCTTTCTAAGACGGCAGATCATAAGAACAATGTCAAGCAGCACACACTGGGGACAACAAAGCTACAGACTGGCACAGGGCGAAAACGTCTCTCCACCGACCAGGATGACCCTCAACTCATTCGAATGTCACTCAGCAACTGTAGAATAACATCAAGTGACCTACAAAAAGAACTGCAAATGACAGCCGTGGTAAAGTTCACGTTAAGAAGGGTTCGAAACAGGTTCTAGTCATGTAAAGCTAGAAAAAAGCCCTTCATCAATGACAAGCAATGAAGAGCCAGGCTGAGGTTTGCTTATGGTCATAAGGAGAAGATTGGAGTACGGTCATCTTTTCCGATGAGTGCAGTTTTCAGCTTTGCCCCACACCTGGTCGTCTAATGATTAGACGGAGACCTGGACGGAAACCTACCAGCCACGGTGTCTTGCGCCCGCTATAAAATCTGGTGGAGGGTTGGTGATGATCTGGAGCTGCTTCAGCAAGGCCAGAATCGGGCAGATTCGTCTTTGCGAAAGACGCATGAATCAAGACAGATACAAGGTTATCCTGGAAGAAAACTTCCTTCCAACTGCTCTGACAATGTTCTCCAACTCTGAGCATAGATTCTTCCAGCAGGACAATCGTCCATGCCACACAGCTAGGTAAATCAAGGAGTGGATGAAGGACCTTCAGACCTGAACCCCATTAAAACCCTCTGTTATGTGATCAAGAGACCGATGGATGGTCACAAGCCATCAAACAAAATACTGATTTCTGAACTCTTTCTAAGTTAAAACATTAGTATTGTGGTGTTTAAAAATGAATATGAACTTTGAACAATGAACAATTTGTCATTTTCTGCAAATAAATGCTCTAAATGACAATATTTTTATTTGGAATTTGGGAGAAATACTGTCAGCACTTTATAGAATAAAACTAAAATGTTAATTTATCTTTAATACATACCTATACATAGTAAAATCAGAGAAACTGATCATTTTGCAGTGGTCTCTTGCAGTGGCACTGGATGTTTGCTGCCTGAGTCCAGATGAATAGTTAATAATATTATTCACTATACTTATTTAGACTCAAAAGGAAATAATGACACATCATCCTGCCACCGTATACAGTGTACAGGCTGTGGTGGCAATGCAAAGAAGTTTTACTACTACATGGCAAACATAAAGGATTTGTAGGATGCAAAACAACAGTGACATTAACATTGTCGTATACAGTACATAGAAAATGATGCTGTTTAATGTATAGATGTAATGTGTGACATTCAGCAGCTTCAAGCAGTGTGATCCTCAGGTAAATAAATATTTGTGTTACGTTTTTTAGTGTGTGACGAATGGACAGAGTTGAACTGCCAAAATGAAGCTGCACCAGAAGAGCTCGAGGAGCATTCTATGGTGGCTCATAAGGTACAAACCCATTAAGAAGAATTGATGCATTTGCATTTGTAATCTCATAGAGCATTTATGTAAATATTATGATATGTTACTTCTGTCTCTGCTAATATGACGCTGCTTAGTGTTGTAAATATGTTTAACGGCGTTGACCTTTTCAGGGATTCCTGTATGTGTTTGGAGGCATGTTGGATTCTGCTTACACCCAGTGCAGATGTGCCCTTTGGGTATTTGACATTGGTAAGATTCACTGTTGAGGAGCATGCATGGTGCAATTTACGTTCGCAATCAACTGTCAAGTTTTAGCACATTCTCTGGCTTAACAGATAGAACTTGTTGTTGCATGTTGATTCTACTCCCACACTGCCAGTCTTCTGTGAAATTATTCAGTACTCTAGGTCACAGCTGTGTCTGAAACGTAGTCTTTCAGAAATAGTGACTAACAACATAAGAAAATGCAGATTATGCGAAGAAATAGAAGTTAAATGAATGAACTGTGACAAGAACGAGTTGCTACTGAAGGTTCCTGGAGCTGTGACATAATAATAGGACATGCTTCCTGCTTTAAAGATTCCACGACTTGTTGACTCCTGTGTTTCTTTATTTTGCTGGCCAGGCCCTGTGCCTGTTCTAACATAGCTTTAATTCTCTCTTGTGTACTGTATTTTAAATCCTTTCCTATTCTCTATTATCATAGTCGGTTTTAGCAATTAATTATATTTAGGATTTCAGTTGATTCCAACAGTTTATTTCAACCCCTCTGCAGCCAGTGCATTAAATTATCATTTCTTTATTTATGTATTAACTTAAGCTCTGATTTGCTTTCATTTTCATCCGTAATGTATGTTTCAGAAAAGCAGAAGTGGGTGCACTTCCAGGGAAAGAGAAGCTCCCTTCAGGTACAGTTTTGTCTTAGATTAGTTCCTGTTTTAAATTGACATTCAAACATAAATAATTACATGACTGCTGTGGCACTTGTATGCTTTTGATTAGTTTGATGTTATGTAGGCATAAGAACAAGAAATGGTACTAATGTTTATTAATGTTGTATTTTAAGTGATTTTAAGG
The DNA here is from genome assembly GCF_963514085.1 of Chelon labrosus. NCBI lineage: Eukaryota > Metazoa > Chordata > Actinopteri > Mugiliformes > Mugilidae > Chelon > Chelon labrosus. The sequence goes on from NC_140341.1 coordinate 28,416,280, forward strand.
CAATGCTTTAAAGTTATTGAATAGCATATTTGGCAATTCAAGTGGATGTTTTTTTGTTAAGATGAGACCCAATTCAATGTCGAAATTGTATGTGAACATGTTCGGGCTCCATGGAACCCAAATGAGAAAAATACATAGATGTGAGAAAACTGTAGAGTAATCCAAGATGAATTTAGTTTTAGGTTGCTGGTGACAATTTATTCTAGGCATTTACTAGTTAATACCCTGCCATCTCTTAAAGATATTTGTTTGTGCATCTGTCTGTGTGTGTAGACCCAAATGCCAAGCAACAGAAAAGGACACAGTGCTGTTGTGATTGGCTCTGCCATGCTGATGTATGGAGGTTTTATAGATATGAAAGGATCCTCACAGGACTTTTGGAGTTTGGATTTTGGTGAGCTCATTTTTTTTTTTGCATTTACAAAAATCCCATCTATGAAAAATTGGTAGAGTGGAGAATCCTCAATATTACCTTTCTTTTTAAATTATTTTTCAACCAAATATTGCTCCACCTAAGTTTTTACAGTATGTGAGACCAATGATGAAAAAAGGAACTGAGTTATGAAATTGAGCAGATTTACTTCGGACAGGCTTTTGCATCGTCAGACAATGATTTCTGCACAGAAGAAAACATCCCACACATAAAGTGAGATTTGTTGGAGCAGATTGGGGATGGACGTTAATGTCATCTAATTATGTAACAAGTTAATAATCTCCCTTTTATTGCATGTGAACTCTGATACTGTGAACATAGTTCCTCACGTTTTATTTTGGATACTTATGCATGTTTCTATTGCATTACAGATACCATGGCTTGGTCTCTGCTGAGTGAATCATCACAGGGTTCATTGGGCCCAGGCCCTAGACACAGTCACTCAGCCGTGGCCTACAAGGACTGCATGTACCTCTTTGGGGGCTTGAAACGCTTGCATGAGCAGAGAGACTTCTGGATGTGGAATTCCACCAGCCACACATGGAGTTCCCTTAAAAACAAGTAAGTTATAACAAGTTATATGGTATCTGTTAGTTGGTCTTTTTGGGAACTCATGAGTTCAAACTCAGTGTACAGGCTGTGGTGGCAATGCAACACACTTTGCTTCCCTATCAACAGAAAAGGGTGCGTCAATGTTTTTCATAAGCATTTAGGATTTTATTATTTTACTATTTGAAACGACTCACGTTGCAGTAAAGTGACATTCAGTATAGCCTGATTTTGTAGCACTTGTTCAATATAACAAGAGGTCAGTGCACACAATAGTCATTGCTTTATCTGTTTCTTCCTACTAACACCACCTGTGGTTTTTCCTCAGGTCTGGTCCTCCCAGACTGATGGGCCATTCAGCTCTGGCCTACAAAGACAGTATGCTGCTATTCGGGGGAGGCGAAAGCCAAAACTTTCCAAAGAGCTGCCTATGGAGGTACAGCTTCACCACTCAGACCTGGGGCTTGATAACCACACTCCAAGGTTCTAACCCCCCCAAAAAGATTCACCACTGCTGCACTGGGCTGGGACCCAGCTACAAGGCCAACACCAGTAGTCCCCGCTTTCACTCAGAAATCCAACCCAGGTTGCAGGATGGGAAGCCTAAGCCCTTTAACAATAAGTGCTTTCCTGCACCACTCACTTTTCTGGGGTCAGAGGGCGCTATAGAACTGGAAACTTTCAGTCTAGACAAGACCTATGAAAGCAATTCTTCAGAACTTGACAAGCCCAAAGAGGCCCTGATGGGGAAAGATGCACAGTCAATAGGAAGCTGTTTGACCTTTGAGAACAGAGCTTTCAGGAAGCAGTGGAGCAACAGAGAGGAGGACCTGCTTGACGAGGAGGACGGTGATATAGCGCAGCATCTGCCTGATATGCTGCTGGTGCTTGGAGGAAGACCTTGCAACAGTCACAGTCCAATCTCCATATGGCAGATGACTTTGACAGACTCCTAACATATGTTCTGCATGAGAACTATGAGAAAACAGTGTTACTTATCATTCATTTGTTAAAATGTTTGTTTGAATATTTTACTGACATTCTGTGAATAGATGCATTTGCCACACCATTTATAGCCTGGCATGACTCAGTTCTTATCAGAACATCAGTCTGGTAACAGGCCATAGAGGTTTCATTTAGAGGCATGTTTTTTGTTGTTTTTATTTTTTTTTATGGGCATAAATGACTCCCAACAGAGGGACTCCAGACCAACATTCCCCCATCTACAACATTTTTGTGGATGGTGGAAGTTTGGGCCAGCTTTGCATTTACTATTTGTATTCAAATAAATGATCAGAAAAACTGTGGGTTGTTAATAGATGTCTAAGTAGCCATATTTGTGAGAAAGATCCATTATACATACTGTACTCGGAGATTATAAACCTATATGTATGTTCCTACACTTGTGCACACATAAATGTGCAAAAAAAAATGCCCTATTGACTCTTTAGAGCCATGATAAATTTTGGTTGATTTTTGTTAAACACCTTTGTGACATGCTCCAGCCCCACAGTCTTCCAAATCTGGTTAAGAACAATTGCTTTGTTATTCCACAAACCGACCACATGGGGAATGACAACAACACCTGCACTACAACCTAAACGACACAAGAGGGCACCAGAGCTCAACATTTTCTCGTCCAAAGGCCTTAGCTCATCAACATCATATAGGATATTTCTTGTTTTGATTTGTACCATCAAATACATACTTACAAAAACAAATATGAACACAGAAGTCTGTATGATTTGATTTCAAGCTTTTACCTTTTAATGAAAATGAAAAAAACTATATATTTTCACAAATTTTGAACATCACAACATCTAAACTTTTTTCTCATCAGCACCAAAATAGTAGTAGTTGTATCATATTGGCATGTTGGGGCTACTATTAATTTGTTTGGGGAATCCGTTAGGCTACAATGATTTTTTTTGTAATGTTTTTATTTTTTGTGAGATTATTTTCAGTAATTGAAGTACCTCACAGTTACTGGATGGCTTATAAAATGCATTACTGCATTAAGACCTTGATATATACATGCTTGTCCACACCGCACCCTTATGGACACGGACAGACCTTGACACTTAAAAAGGTATTCTTGATTCATGCCCTTAAGCACTGTTTTTGTTTATCCCACTGTAAAAACACAATCCATATTCAGTCAGAAATTGCTCTACGCCTGAAAGGCCAAAATAAACAACCTTAGTCTCATGCCACATCCATTTTAGTAAAAGTAGTACTAGTAGTACTCTTTGTTTAATGCCACACTCTGCAAGCTAGGATTATAGTAAGTATTTTAATAACACACAGCCTGGTCATGGCACAAGAACCTCCAACATAGAAATGATTAATACACCTTTTGTTTCCCATATTTGGATGGCAAGGCTGTCAGCTGCACTTTTTATTTTTCACACGATCCCACGTTGGCTGGCTGTCCTGCCAGAAATATTGACCAGAACACCTGTGTTTTCCACAGCTGAAAATAGTCCCAAACAAATGCAGTATTTCCTCTTGTATAGGTTGGGTTTGCTGAAAACATTTATCTCCTGCTGCTGTCCTCTTTATGCAGTATGTATTTGTGAACTATTTTAAAGAGTTACATCTTGAATGGCCATCACTGATTTGATATATTTTAACAACTCTTGCACTCCACCTGAGTTTAAATTAAAGTCCAGTGGATATGAACAATGTTTGGCTTTACACCACAAAGCTTGAAAATTAGCGCAAGCATTCCTACTGGAGTTGAATACAAGTGCATAATACTGACCGGCTGTCAGAGAATTACCACCACACTCAGTTTATGGGTGAGCTCACATCTACCTGTTTAAGCTTTATAATCACATCAGTGCTGACATGACATGTGAGCAGTTTAACACAGTCCGACACATTTTTCCTTCTCATATGGTTTGATTTGAGAGATTTTAATAGGCTAAAGGGCTTTAAGGCTGTGCTTTGTCCGGGTCATTCAAGGACAGCCAAAGAGACCTGTTTCAAAGCCATTGCAGCATGCTGTCCGTCATCCCCGTCTCAGATCGCTACGCGCTGTAGCATGTTTTCCTCAAGGACCTCTCCATATTTGGCTGCCTTCATTCTCTCTTCAGTCCTGACCAATCTGAGATCCGCTCTTATTTGGGGTTCTGTCCAAAGAGTTAAATATTCTTTTCTTTGTTTTGTCTGACCTGAACATCTTTTTTTGTTTGTTTGTAGGTTTGTAGGTTCTGGTGCTTTCTACTCAAAAGTTTGCATTTCTGCAAAGGACTCAGGAAGCTCTGGTAGATAGGGTTATGTTCTTTGTCAGTTTGGTGGGTTTGGTAATTCTCCCGCTTGACAATTAGACACCACTGTGCTCCTGTAAACACTCAAATTTGAGTATTTATCATACTCGTAATCATCTTTCATACAGTGTGGAACAAGATATGTGTCGGTAGGTGGCACTGTTTGAGTAATTTCCAGTGGCTGATTGTTCGGGCTGCTCTATCTGACACGTTTTACTTGGTAATTCTGTGTGATCTAAGTGTGACTACCAAGTTGTGACAGGAAGCGGTCAGGAAGAAACAATGACACAGCTAACTTTTAAAAGCGTGAACTGTACAGCATGGTTACTAAAACCTGGATCTACAATCAGGATGATCGAGCCGTGTCTGTCACACTACACCATAAGGCAAATAACGCGAGGTTTTTGCGTGAAAAGGTATATATACATATGCATTATGCAACCTCTGAGGGACCTGCCCGTTACCATAATAAAAACCTTGTTCCATCAGTGGAGTCGTGGGTGTGGAGACGTTGTAGTATAATCCCCGCGTCCAGTTGGTGGAAATCCCCACGTGGTTTCGACTCCTATATAAAAAACTTTGGGTGTGTGGAGCCCCTGTTGTCGTGATTGAATCGGGAGAAAGGGGTCTCACTGAGCAGCATCTTGCAAGGACGCACGGGAGCTCGTCATCTGCACCGGACACGGCACCCAGGCGCACACACAAAAGACACGGGACTTACCGAGCGCTGTTATTGTCCTTGGGGCTGCTGCAGAGTTTTTGGAGTTTCTGCATGTTCGCATGGGAGAGAGAGGACTGAACGCCTTTGGGGATCGCCAAGGGGTTTCTTGTTTAAACTTAGTCTTGAGGCGCTGTGCTTGTCCTCTTTTGTTTTGGTAGATTACACGTCTGACCTATTCGTGGTATGACAGAAGCGCGTCAACAATCAAAACTCTCGAGTCCCCAGAAATCAAAGAGAACTTGTTTTTTGTGCAGAGAAAAGATTGCTGGATAACAAACGGAATGCAAAATGACTAGAGTAAATTAGTGTCGTAGTACAGCCGCACTCTTATGTTTGGGGAATACAAATATTTCAGTGTCATCTGTGGATTTCTTGAGGTGTCTCACTTTTGGGAGCACCTTTGGATGTTCTCCCGGAACATGCAAATTCGTAGCCTAAATTAAAAATTACTTTTCACACAGTGTGCTTATTTAATAGTTACTTTTCATTTTCTCTGGACTGCAACTTAAAGTTTATAAAAATGAGTTTATACAGTCTGGCATTGTCCTGTTTAGTCGCGTGCGTTCTCTCCGTACGCTGCAGCTCACCGACCGGGAAAGAGACGCAGAGCGCGCCCCAGGAGTCGTGCGCATCCTGCGGACTCAGGGCGCCGGATCAGTCGGAGCGGCTGAACATAGACTTCTTGGAGGCGGTGAAGAGGCACATACTGAACAGGCTGCAGATGAGGGACAGACCCAATATCACCCATCCCATCCCGAAGGCTGCGATGGTTACAGCGCTGCGGAGGCTGCACGCCGGTAAAGTGCGAGAAGACGGCCGGGTGGAGATCCCCAGCTTTGACGGGCAGGCTGCCTTCAACAACGAGGTTCAAGCGGAGACCTCTGAGATTATCAGCTTTGCGGAATCAGGTAATAATCAATAATTCATTGCACATGTCTAAATCGACCTCTTGGTGAACTCACTCGATCACCTCATAGGCTTAATGCACAAGACCTCCGAGTTTATAGCTAAAATTTATTCAGCCTCATTTATCGATTGCATTCTATTTTTTTTTTAAATCATACCCCGTGCTTTGACTCGGTTGCAGAGGAAGAATAGCCATAACAACTATGAAACTGCAACCATAAACTAATTGGACTGTTAGATTTTCATCGTGTTCATCATCTTATTGCATCACAGTACAGACCTGCCTGCCCAGCTGCTGCTAAATTCAGTTTTATCAAAAAGAAATGAAACTAAAGAAAAAAGTCCTTAAATTACCCCCATGTGTTGTCTAGGGGATAAAAAGAGCCTCTGAATCCAATTTCATCACTAAAGCGGTGCTCACACTCAATACTCCAATGTATAAAGCCCTCTTTTAAATACAGACAAAGTCTTTCAATTGGCCATTTATCCCCTCCTCTAAGAATGTGTATCTAACTAATTCTCAGAAGTCCAAAGAGAACACCCTTTCCTCTCTCTTTCCCTGTCACACACACTGCCTCTCCCTACATACGCAAGTTCTCACACACACACACACACATCTAAAATCATATGCGCTTGACAGAATCCAATAATTGTCAGTTGGAGCTGTGAGAACCACGTCTTTGACACAAACTGTTAGTTTAACAAAAAAGAAAACATAGAATTAAAGACACCAAAATAGGATGTCTTGAACACGCACACAGGCACACACACCATCATGTCTTTTCCCATTGGCCCTGCTGGTACAATTAGCCTGAATAGACTGCTAGGTCCTGCCTTCCAATGGGAATGATCTGAGCACCCTCATGACAAGGGAACAAAAGCCAGGCAATTATTATAAGAGCACTATGTGTTCTCGCTGAACACAACATGTCAACGTTAAGAAGAAGGAAAAAAAAAAACGGGAAAACAAAAGAAATTGCTCAGAATAATGCATGAGACATTTGAGTCTGTGGAGAGGACTGGGGGGAGTGTATGTGGAGGGTTATGGTGTGGGATGATATTGTGTTTGTGTGTGTGTATATTGCAGTTCTTAAAGAATGTTTTTGTAGTTCTAAAAGTTTGCTGGGCTTCTTTGGTTCTTCTTTTTCTGCTACTTTGTTTGTTTCCCCGTTCTATTCTTCCACACACCTTTGAGCTTTTGTGTGGCATTGTACCACGGAGCTGGCTCGGGTCCCTGGTCCCTGGACCCCTTCTTCCCCTTGGCCAGCTGGCACTTGCTCCTCAGATCGGATGCTGCCAGCCGGGGCATGGCTCAGTGGCAAGGTCTCCAGAAAGCTCTGAAGCCAGGGGCGCGTTGCCTCTAAGCATGAGGGAGCCTGAATTGTTGTCTCAGGACAAGGCGGGTTGGGGGGTGAGGTTGGCATATGCTGTGCGAGCAGCGTGCCAGCAAATGGATGTGCATAGGCGTTTAATTGCTTTGTGTATGCGTGGAATGGGTGGTCAGCCTGTGTCCTCTGCTTCGCCTCAGCGCAGGGTTAGCTGCGGCTTCTTATCTCTGGTTGCTGCAATGCACAGGTAAGAGGTCTGCCAAGCGGCCCCAGTCGGGTGAGGGAGATGATGCCAATCTCCCTTCTCCCCTGACATGCTCCCGTGGGTACTTGTTGAGGGATTCGGTGTCCCGTATTCATGGGAGCGGAGCAGGGAACGCAGGCAGGGAAGAAGGGAGAGCGAAAGAGAGAAGGGTCGTTGGAGAAGTTTAGATCAGTGATTCTAGGTTGCTTGCCGTTGCTGTTAGAACCCAGTCAACTAAGGTCCAAGACTCAGAATTAGGACTTCATTATGGGAGGTCATTAACTCCAGCCTGGGTCCTCCAGAGGGTCAGGTTGGCAGGTTTACACTAGGACACAACTCTTTCATGAGGAGCTGTCAGTCATGGCACTCCTGGACCTGCGCCAGACATTTTCCACATTCAATCACAAGGGCGTGTTTCAGTCAGTGGGCCTGGCTGCTACTGTATAGCTTGTGATCCTATAAATGATTTATCCAGTTTTCTGTATTGAAGCTTTGACACCAGCTCCAGTGTTGGAGTGGCTTTAACGTCTATTAGAGTCTCAATCCTAAACCTCCATCTTCTCCATCTCCGTCCAACATTTCCTCAACCCATGAGGAATTCCTGGAGAGCTGAGTCTCCGTCCTCTCCGTATGTGAGAGCCACGAATGCTGCGCGCCGAGCCCTCGTCCTTCCACGCCGTGTGGTCTTGTCGACAGCAGCTTTGAGTAATGTGTTCTGGAGCGCTCTGCCTGCCTGCCTGCCTGCCTGCCTCCCTGCCTGCTTCCATGGCCTCTTCCCCGACGTGGTGGCGCAGGTGGAGACACGCTGGAGTAGCTCTTTATCCACCCAAGCCCACCCAGGTGTCCTGCCTGCTGATAATCACATTGCAGCGTTTCCATTGGGGTCAGGCGAGGCGTGTCCAGGCCAGCTCAAAAGTGTTTGTAAGACCGAATGAAAGGAACGATTCCTTCTTTAGAAAGACCTCAGTCGAAATAAATGTTGTGGCACGTTGATTTTGTCAGTTCTGGGATCGGTGTCGACAGAATTCTTGATGTACTGCTCATTAAATCCTTAGTTCTTGTGTTCAGATGGAAGTTCTCTGAAAACTTGACCATTACAGTCTTATGACAGTAACTGGCAAACTCCTATAGAGCATCATGTGATATGAGTAAGAGCCGGGAAGCAGCAACTAAAGTGACTTTGAGGTGAGACTGGTTGGTCAGAATGTTAAATCCATCCCTTGTTTGCATTTCCTACAAAGTAGAGCATACTATAAATGGCACTGGCATTAGCTATATTTATGGTTCCATATATTTGTTACAACTCATTATACCTGCTACATGTGTTTCATAGGAAGCTTTCAAGTGGGACTGACAATACAAAATCATTCACTGGCTAAAGGCTACACGTTTTGCCAGACATATCATAGTCCCCACTTCTCAGTTGTAAGGATTTCCCTTGCCTCTAGATCCCAGCAAAATTGAAATGGTAAGACAAAACAATCAGATAAGATCATCCTCTGAGATTTAATGAACCAATTGAAGTCAGGTTTGCCAGTGATAAAATAAAAATTTTGCCACATCCCTACTACAAGTGATGACAAGCAGCTGCTGTGTGTAATAATATTTACATATGTGTTTCAGACTGCAAAAGCGGTGGTTTGTGGGAGAGGCTTTAACTCCACATAACTGCGTTTGGGAGAAAACATGAAGGTTGAACCAGTCAGAGTGTAAAATGTCATGACCAGGTTGTCTGATCAAGCAAACTGAGTTCCTGATCAGTATTATTATCTGATTCACTGCCTGCCTGTTTATTACACTGTCACCCTGTACTCTGTGCACTGCTCTGCCCCTTTTTCTAAGCTCAGAGCTGTCGAGGCACGTAAGAACGCACAGCGCTGAATGAGGTGAGGTTAGTTACTTGTAGCCCTGAGGGGCCTTTGCAAGAGCTGCTGTTCAGCTGATCCCTTTATGTTGTTCCCTTCAGATGGATCTTAGCGTGTACTCACTTTGCACCGTGACACATGCCAACAGGCGTTGGTATGAGAATGCTGATGTTTGATGTATTGCTTTACGTGACGATGGGCATGCGTCTGTGCATGGATGGATGCAAATGTGTGTGTGTGTGTGTGTGTGTGTGTGTGTGTGTGTGAAGTGCTTGGCCTCCCAGCTGACATGCTACAGAGTGGAGAGCTGGTCTGAACAGGTCCCTGTGTGAATGTAAAGCTGCAGTTTACAGGAGGAAGAGGCGTGAGGCGCCTTAAAGAGGGGGCCCTTCTTTGGTGGCCACCTGTTGACACCGACACACACTAATCAGTCGGCAAACAAAGTAATTTAGCCGCTTTCAAAGGCACTGCTCTGCCTGAGCACATTGTACCAAATCTCCTGAAATAGAAACCTTTCAAGTTACCTCGGGGTAATTTGGAAGACATCATTAGGCTTCCGAAAAAAAAGAGAAAAAAGAAAAAAAAAAAAATACTGCCAGGGAGAGCCCAGTGCCGCCTTTAGACACCCGGGATCTCTTCATTGTGCTGCTATAGAAAGTGGCTAGTGTCATGTAAATGGCTTTTATTTTTGCTTCATCACGGTTTTTGCTGGTAAACCATGTGTTTCAATGACGGACTGGAGCACGGCTGTCTCCCAGTGCCTTACAGGGGTCTTTGTGCTGTCACTCTGAGGGTGCTCCCACTGGAAAGAGTTGGAAAGGGGTGGGGTAGCGTGGGGGGGTGGGGTTCGGGGTTGGGCACTAACAGTGAACTCAGTGAACCCCCTGCGGGCCTTGGCCATGTCCACCATCCTCCCACCTTTCCACTTGCTTCCTCCTTCACTTAGTCTTCTTCATCTCTTTTCTCCTCCCATCTTTCTCTCCTTCTTTTTGGCCTTGTCACGTACAAAGCTGGACCTAAAGCCAACTGGGCCCGATCCCAGAACTGGCCTGTCACAGCTGGCCTATCAGGAGCTGCCACAGAGGTCACCTGACACAGTGATTGAGGGTGAAAAGAGAAAAACAGATCTAAAGAAGACAAAGCGGTGCCATTCTTGGGGTTCTTTCTGCTTTCCATGAGAGTATATATTTGTGTGTACACATGTTCGTGTGTGTTTGGATGTGTGATGAAGGGAGCCTACAGCCCTTTCTCTTGAAATCACAGAAGCACTTTGGATTTCAGGACAAGGTGCACTATTTGGAACTTGGAAAGAGCTTCCAGCCAAATGTCATGGCCTTCTGCATTCAATGCTGTTTGCTCAGTTGCCATGGAGATTGTCACATGACCTCTGATAACTGGTAGTGAACCCTATCTTTCTTGGATCAGATGTGATATCATGTTACTGAAATTTCATACGTCCTGCGTGTGATCGCCTCATGAACAGTTTTCATCTGAGCAAATTCTTTCTGCTCACGAACAACAGCAGAAAGAGCAGCAAAAAGTTCCCAATAGTATATCTTGTATTCAGTCAGAGAGTTCTTTCCAGTGCTCAGTACAAGCATGTGTCGACAATAAACTGACTATAAAACTCGGCTAAATTAACCTTGTGTCAAGCTTTAGTATAGTATTTATGTATATATGTAAATTAAAGATTTATAATAAGCCAATTCTTTGTTTTTACTCTCACCAACAGATACACAGACATCCTCCAAATCCAGTTTGTACTTCCTCGTCTCCAACGAGGGGAACCAGAACCTATATGTGTCCCAGGCCAACCTGTGGTTGTATTTCCGTGTGCTGCCACCCGGTCCTGAGAAGGGCGTCCGGAGGAAGGTGACCGTCAAGATACATTACCTGGAAAATGGGTCTTCAGGTGGTGCGGAAGGAAGCCCAGGAGGTGGTGGTGGTGGAGGCGGAACGGGCCGCTGGTCCCTGGTGGAGAAGCGAGTGGATCTGAAACGCAGCGGCTGGCATACTTTCCCCCTTTCTGAGGCAGTGCGGGCGGTGTTTGGGAAAGGCAGCCGGAGACAGGACCTGGAAATCCACTGTGAGGGCTGCGAGACAGCCGGTGTGGCCCCGGTGCTGGTGGACCCAGGTGATCCATCCCACCGGCCGTTCTTAGTGGTGCGAGCACGGCAGGTGGATGGAAAACACCGCATTCGAAAGCGGGGGCTGGAGTGCGACGGCACTAGTGGGGGCTTATGCTGCCGACAGCAGTTTTACATAGACTTCCGTCTCATCGGCTGGAACGACTGGATCATTGCACCAGCTGGTTATTATGGTAACTACTGCGAGGGCAGCTGTCCAGCCTACATGGCAGGTGTGCCAATCTCGGCTTCATCCTTCCACACTGCAGTAGTCAACCAGTACCGCATGAGAGGGATGAGCCCAGGCTCGGTCAACTCCTGCTGCATCCCCACCAAGCTCAGTACTATGTCCATGCTCTACTTTGACGATGAGTACAACATTGTCAAAAGGGATGTGCCCAATATGATTGTTGAGGAGTGTGGCTGCGCTTGAGTCAACCCTGACCATTCATTATCTGAACTTGGAACAGTCAGAAAGGCCTTTTGTACAAACAGGACGTTATTGTACGGTACACATATACAATATATCTATAACTACTGTATGTGCAAGCAACGCACACTGGTATAATCTAGCAAGTATCAGTGTTGTGTCCATGTGTGCATGTGTGTGTTTGCACGTGATGGCGCGAGTGTGTGTATTTATCAGACTGAGTGACATGCTTGCTGTTCGAGTTCTGTCCATTTGGCAACAACTGGTCAGCGATGGGATGAGAAGGGAATGATTATCACCAAATGATACTTTTCTCTAGTTTGCCATTTCTAGTCAAAAAATAATGGCCCGTCATCTCCTCTAGAATGAAGATAAAAAAGCGCTTAAGGAACGTGTCAGAATCGGCCGATGACAACATTGGCTTCACTGCCCACACTCTCAACCCTGCTTCTCCAACACTCTTAAGTACTTTAAGCACATGGTAGACTTTTGTTTTTATAAAGCACTGACAATTCATCAGCTTATACAATTCAGAACACCAGCACTTCCCTACTATGCAGACAGACACAGTCTGACTGTCCTTTCTGGTGGAATTAGACCGGCAGCGCTTAATGCCTTGCAGGATTATAGCCTCTACAGCGGTGCAGTGGCAAAAGAAAGTCCTCCACAGAGCTGCCACCGCTGCTGCTGCTGTTGTTGTCACTCATGTTGTTCACTCTGGGCCTCAACCTCAACTTCCTGCCTGTCAAGCGTTCCGCAGGCCCTGCTACCATGGCAACCAGGTGAAGATAGATCTCGTAAGTGCACTTCACTTGTGCACTGGGAGTGACAGAGAGTGAACTGCTTCCTCCTTCCCCTCAAGGCTCAGTAGAAGTGGGCCTGTGGACACGGAGACTCTAGTTTCGGCCCAGTGGGTCGCCACAGTGCAGTGCAGCACTTGCAGAGACTGAAATGCACGCCCTGAATAGCACTTGTATAAAAAAATGCCTTCCAAGGGGTACTGAGTGTCCTGTCCTATTGCTAAATAAGTGCCACATGAGCTATGCAATGTATAGTAACCTATACCCATACTCAATACGCTCTATTAGACTTAATTTTCTTTCCCCCTTCTCATTCACTCTCTTTCCTTGTTTCTCACTTCAGTCCTCAATTCTTTATCAATACTTGAAATGTAATCTTTCGCTTCCTTTCCAAAGCGAATGATTGTTGTGACGTTTGCACTGAAAAGTTGCGGGATTAGCGAAACAAAAACTGCCATTGAAATGTTATTTTTATAGAAGTAAATTGAATTTTGTTTCAGATGTATTTTACCTAATTAATGGAACCAAAGAGGCCAAGATTTTAGCTATTGTACTGAGATGGCAAGGCCATTGAGTAACTGTACAATACTGTTTTTAAACATTTGCAAACGGCCTACCACTGTATCAGGGTACGATATATGATTTTCATTTCTTATCTCTATTTTCATTCTCTGTTTTGTACAATAAGCATCACTTCATTTTTCATCTTTAATTCTATTTTTTTCAGTTTTCTATTTAATAAGAAAGTTATTTTTAGTTCTTGTCTAAGAATCATTTAGTCGAATAAATGTCATCTGTACAGTTTATGTAAAATAAAATGTTTTCTTAAATATTTTGTAACTAAATTCTTCTCTGTGTCATGTTCTTGAGACTGTGTTTTTCTTCTGCTGAGAACTGGGTTGGGCCTATATCTGAATCTGTTGGAGTTTTTTTTGTTTTTCGGCTAGAAGGTGCTTTGGGCAGATACTCACCTAAACAATGGGGCGGGGTGGAAATAGCTGGGTACTGCAAGAAAAACATGTGCACACTACAGTATTCGTCTATACTGGTTGAAACATAAAACATCTCTCTCCTGTCGTCTGTCAGGATTGAGTGTCTCATAAGCTGTAGCTGTAGAACAGTAATTACAACTATGATTAACAGCTTCAGTGGCATCCATACTGGTTGCCAGCTAAAAGACATTCACATACCTGCTTGATTCCTTCTTGGATGTAGTTTCTGTTGATGAGTTTTTGCATGTGCATAAGGACCACCTTGTTCCAGTTTGCTTACTTGTGCATGTGTGCATTTGTGTGCGCTCAGAAGCTAGAAGTGTTCCTGTGGCACACCAGTGCAGCCACGTAGTCTGTTACATCAGCGCAGTTTCCCCCTGCAACACAATGTTTCTGTTTCCCAAGGCAGGTTTACAGTTGCCATAATGTCAGCAGCAGTGTGTCAACACTTTATGCAACAGCACAAGGCTTGCCCGACTGAAAGTCTGTCTGTGCCAACACCTACCAACGGCTAGATTTCAAGTAATGTTTCTGCGAGGCTCCATCAAAACACATCACGTGTCAGTGTAAAATATCAGTCAGATAATTGCTCTAAATGTGTCTATTAAGATCTGCCAAGGAGCGCAATGAGATTTGTTTGCCTGCAGGGCAAATAGCATGTCAGGGAGGGATCAGTGTAAATAACGCTTTACCTGTAGGTAGACGAATGAGTCAGCTGGAGCAGCAACGTCTCTATGAAAAAAAAGAGAGAAAATAAATTGATATAGGACCGTGTGTATGACTGACAAGCAGGCAGACAAGAAGACAAACGTTCTGTGACAAATGGCTTGAAGTGACTCAGATTGTTTTTAATCTTCTTGGTGGAGCTTGTACCTCCCTTGACAAATGACAGCCTGTGCTGAGGGCAGGGAGAGAGATGTGTAGCTGTCTTGTCATGCATGCCAAAATCTCTACAGCTGGAATGTTAATGACACTGAGCTAGAGCTGCAGGCCATTAAGCATGCTGCTGTTCATGGCTGCAGCCTTCGTCATTCACTCACTCACACAGACTCACGGTATAGGTTTGTGTACTCGCACATGCAGCCGTACTCTTTGTATCGATAATCACTCAAGCACACGTACAGATCCGTGGCTGAGCTTGCTCTCATGCGTACTTGTATACATAGGCGTGCTCTTTTCCAAAGTCACACATACACAAACTATAAACAAGCACAAATATGTGTGCTCACACAAACACACACACACTCAACCTCTACAACCCCTAGTTATCAGCTTAAACAAATATTGTCCTTCTCCCCCCCACATCTAATACTACCACAGGTTGAGGTCATGACAGCCACCAACTTGACAGGGTCAACTGGTTTATCACTGCAACAGCATTCGCTCTTCCAAATCAGCCTGGTCTGCATTCACTAATGAATTTATGACTATTCGTTGCCCAGGGCCATGCATTCCTCTGCTTTGCATTGCTTGTATTTGACTCTGTGGTTCAGAGGAATGCACTACATTTGTTGATGATGGATATTTTGATCACTCACATTCTCCAGAGACGTATAAATAGTTTCTGACACCACCAAAGATTTCCTCAGCCTACAATCCAAGTCCTTTGCTGGCAACCATTCACTGACCTACAGGATTTCTGTTACTGGTGATTAAAGCGTGACCCTTTGTTTCAGCTTCAAGAGATCATGTAGAAGCCGTCTTATTCTAAGGATTTATGCCGTGGGCCTCTTAAGACAGGAGACTTATTCCACCCCTGTTTACTTCTCCCTACAACCCAAAGTGACATTTTGACCTTTGGAGTAACGTGGACTGTGTTTCCTGCAAGCTCTTTCTCACAGACGGATTACTGGAGGAATAAAATGGCTTTAGAACTTGAAAGCATATTTGTAAGCACTAATGAGTGAAAAACATTTTTTAATGGATCACTGCATTAATTCTTTTCTCTTATTCAACCTCCGTCACAAAGACGATCTTAAGTAGTCTTTTTTCCACCAATATAACAGTGAAGCAGACAAAAACATTGTGGGTATAATCCTCGTTGGTATCTACAAATGCATTCAAAGAATGCAGTCAAGATGAAGTGTGCAAGTTTTACTTATTACAACTGAAAGCTAGGATAGTTCAACACAAAAAGTGCCAACAAAAAAATTCTAAGTGGTGTTTCCAGATCAGTGATTATATTTTCTCTTCGACTTTCACTCTCCTGAATAGCAACGAAGGTGAAGAGGTCAACATGGCACAGAGTGTATATTTTCTCGAATCCACAATGTCATAATGTCTAGGTTGTTCCTCCCCTTTAGTAAAACAACTGAAGCCTTGTCACCATACTTACCGTCCCCCACGAACTATGTCTCCCTGTCAGCCCTTAAACCTTCTCACCTTCTCACCCCACCTTCCACCATCCTGACCTCCTGACTCCCAGAGTAACTAAGGCACCCTCAGGGGCCTCAATGCCCACATCTGTGTACGCTGTCCACCTTTAGTAAAGAAGTATAGCAATGGGTTGGCTGTGTGAGAGCCACCACTGGTCATGAATGGAGGCGGTGACGGTATTCGAATGACTGAAGAGAAATTACGCAATCTTACCTCTAGCTTGTTCTCGCTGCTATCTACATTGATGTCAGAGATTGGTTTAAAAGCATGCCATCCCGAGGCTGTACTCCCACAAAAACAACTCCGCAAGTCATTCGTGAAAGCAGATGATTACAAACCATAGTTTACAAAATGGCGTCTGCCAATTCGGCCATCAACCCAAAGTGGCATCAGTTTTTGTTCAGGTTATGATGAAAGAAATAAAGGAGGGAGTGACACCGCTATAGAGTCATAAAAGTTCTGTAGAGAGGAGGTCATGGATGGATGGATCAACAAAATGCCGGACGTTTCCTTGTTTGTATCCCATTGTGAGGCATTTCCTTTAACCATGACCGTCCATCCATTACCTTAACCCCATGTTTACTGTTGTCACAATGATGATGACAATGGCTTTAAAGAAGTTATTATCACTCACGTTCAGGGACAAGACCGACCACGTGCCATGTCATTCTATATCCCGCGCTTACCTATAAGGTGTCTTACCCCTCTCTCTGTCTGTTAGTCTCAGTTCTCAACAGAGGTTTCCTCTTTCATTACAAGGACAAGGGCGGCAAGGAGCCCAAACACCCTGAGTCTACTCCCTGGGTCCCTCTTCATCTGAAGAACATCGTCCATCTGCGCAGTCAACAACTCTCATCCCTCCCAATACCAGTAAACTTCCTTACATCAATTAAGGTGTGGTCTTTGTCAGTGAGATTTGTATAAACCAAACCACATGGTTTTTATTTTTGCCCTTGCGGCTTGTGTCCAAGGGTAAGGACAACCACAACCTAATTGGCATTTGGATTTCTTGGTCATCTCAAGGTTACAAAGCTTGTTCCAGAAGGAATTTGCAAAGGAAAGAAGAGCGATCTGAAGACAGGCATAACTCCAAGTAAGCCTAGTAATTGTGGCAAAAAAAAAAAAAAAAGTGGTGGTCCTAAACAAACAGTGAAAATCAACTGTCTTCATGAAAACTTGAGCAGTCGATTATCTTTATGATTGTATTTCTGTTGAAACTCTCTGGATAAGATAATGGACTGGTGTTACTCATTTTATAATGAATAATTATTATAACACAACCAGCCGATTTAAGCAGTCTGCATCTTCTCATCAATTCTCTGCAGTTATTTGGTCCACAGCCTTTGGTGTAAACTGTATTACAATCTCAACTCTTTAATTGTGTGTGTGTGTGCATGAATGTCTTAATGCATGAATGACGTGAAACAAGGGAGGGTGGCACAGACAGACGGAAACATGTGCGTTTCCATCTGTCTGTGCCACCCTCCATTCATGCATTAAGACATCTACCAGTTGTTTCCTTCCATGGACTTGTCGACCAGCTAAACTTAGCTCACCGAAGGTATTTTCCACTCATTTCCACTCAAGTTTTATGTTTTTTCAACGTGTAAAAGAGAAAGGAATCCTGGTGACTAATGTCATATGTGCTCAGTGCAGAATCAGTAAGTAAACAGTCTGTCTTTTGTTTCCGAGTGTCATAGTTTCATTCGAGTGACGTAGTACATGTGATAGTTGACTAGCTGATAGGCTGGCAGTGACGGAGAATCTGCTCACACACTCAGGAAGAAACACTGATACTCCTTTGTGACAAACATGACTCAACGAAAATAAACAAGCATCGTTAATTTATCTTCAGCATTGTCTCCGTGTGCAGGGCCAGAGTGTATGTGTGTGCTTGTGTTTGAACATGACTGCTTTGTGAGGGGAAATTCCAGCCAGGGGGATAAAAGGTGTGGCTAAGGATCATCTCTGACCACTTTAAAGCGGTGCCATCATCAGCATTCCTGTATGACTCTCGGCCCCAGCTGCATTTCTTTCTGAGGGCTCATTATTCTAGCAGGTGCCCTATTGTTCTGTCTTTGCGGGCCTTTTCATGGGCATACCAAAAACACAACAGCAAAAAAATGCAAGGAGGAGGGGTGGCGGTGGCCTGAGTCAAAGTGAAGAAGTCTCATCTGGCTCGTACGGCATCAAAAGAAGAGAAGAACTTTTGTTGAAAGAGGGCGCCTATCTGAAGAAGAACAGCAGCTGTTTAGATGTTTGGCGCGCAGAGGCGAAAGGGATTCAGTCGTAGTGATCGGCACGAAAAAAGAAAAAGACTTGGAGACACTGATATGAGGATTTTGTGAATGAAAACATGACGAGACAGTCGTCAAAACCTTATTCTTGTGTTGGCCTCAAATGAACTGTTTTTGTTTTCTTTCTAGGTCATTTCGGATGAATTGCTGGTGGGATGTGGTTGCATAAATGACAGCGCTGTCTGGGTACTAACATCCCCTGCTGTCTGTGAGAGATTGGGTAAGTGTCTTTGTGTGACCTCATGGGAAAGTCCTTTTGGACTGGAATAAATACAACAAAGGAGCTGTTGACAGATGTCGCAGTAATAGAAAAAAAAACAACTGATTCATATTCTTTAATCGGTCTTACTTGTGTCTAGCCAGCTTCCTAACATATATATAATAATATTAATATATATATAATGTTTGTGGTACACATGGGGACCGATTTTGGAAAATGTAAAGGGAATTATGTCTTTGTTATGATCTAATTAGTTTTCATTCGTACTTTATTAAGGCTACAAAAATCTGACATGACAATAATTAGAAATGAATTTAGAATTTAACTTAAGTCAGATTTTAAAAAGAAATATCGCAATAACAGGACAAACTAAACTCATAAACTTGTATTTTGAAACGAGTTGTTATGTTTTCAGAATCAAGCTATGGTCAAGGAAAAAAATTGAAAAATAATGTTAATAATTAAAAAGTAGTGACTTAATAAAAAGTTATAGTAATATAAGAATTAAGTTGGGGGGGGGGGGGAGAGTCCAGAAAAAAAAAAAAAAAAACATTACTTGAGGGGGATGTAAAAGACATTTTGTCTTGAATCTCTTCTTTTGTAAATTGAATTTTGCAATACTTTCATATGAAGAGGTATTTATGTATAATACAATCCGACCTATGATTTTTATTTTTATTTTTTTCACACACATTCCCTTGTGGCAATCATACTGGACATTCAGACATGTTTTCTACTCTAAAATGATGAAGATAATATGCAGGTTGAGTGCAGGAAGTGAAAGTGAACCCTAAAAAGTGCTTAAAGGTATTCAGGAGTGTGTGTGCGCGCGCGTGTGTGTTTGTTTGTTCGGGTGGCTATGAGAAAGACAGATAGCACGTGAACGACACTTATATATGTGACGCTGAAAGACTTCAGGTTTAAACGGCCTCCCTGTCAGCGCGAAGAAAAACAATGCACCACTCCTCCAAACACATTCTTGGCACCAACTGCCAAGAGAGATAAAAATGAGAGGTGACGAAGAAACAAAAACGAAAACAACAAATCCCTTGTATCTCTGGGTGATGAACAGTGACAGAGGAACGTTTACTTTTGCTCGCTATCAGATGGAACAAGTTCATATTACGCACCGGAGAAGGAGCTTGATCTATTGACATTCCTGTTGATTTAGCTGATTTGTGAGTGAGCCACTGCGGAGGACCCAAAGTGAAAGCCTGAGAGGCAATGAGACGTATGAGGAGTCCTCGCCGGGCGTGGACGCATGGCTTGGGCTACTCTATCACGTAGATCAAAATTAATTTCGTGTTGCCTTGGCTCGGGATCAGGGTGAGTGAGTGTACCACACACAGTCTTTGATTGTCTTTGATGGCTCGGATGATGTAGAAGAACAGATACCATCTGAAGTTACCCACCCTCTAAAGTCTTTTCCCCCTACGCTTCTTTTTTTTTTTTATCTCAGATTACAGCGGTGGAATAGGATCCCTGCCTGTGCTGTACCTCTGTGGTGCACTGGGTACACACAACAAAGACATCTGTTGTACTGGGCAGTCATCGTGTGCAATTTAATGTCTCCTAAATACTTTTATTGTTGACTTTTTCAGGTGCATTCTGAACATTCCTTGTGTTTGTGCCAGGAAGCCTCACAGGTTACTGCTGAGGAAGAAAAGATTGTTGCTTTTGAGTCTATAATGATATCTATGGAGCTAGCTGAGGCAAGGACCCAAATAGAAACATAGAAATTGCAAACTCTACATCTATAACACATGTCCCCCGACATCCCGGAGGATTATTTTTATTTCGATGAACTACATGTGAAGTCAAACAACAAATTGACACACACTGTGCTCGAACAAGAACAGACATGATCTTTAATTGCAAACAAAAACGTAGCCAGCCTCATAATGTGAAATTATTACTCATGGTGTTTTCACCTACCACAGTAGACAATAATGACAATGAACCAAGCCCTGCTGCCAAAAATAGGTACCACCTCCAGTGCGTGTGTGTGTGTGTTTTTTCTACAGGGCTATCACAACAGCCGTTTGTAGGCCTGCAGACTGAGGTAATGCCCTGTGAGAGATTCCTGATGCCTTACCTCATGCCTGTCTGGCTGAAAAACGCCTCAGTTATCTCAACCACTTCCTTCTCTTGACCACATGCATATCAGCTGAGGTAAGGATGGAGTGGCTTGGTCCTGGAGCAGCAAGCTGGCAGTAGTGACCTGATTAGATTGGGACTCTAGAGTCAGGTGGCACAAGGGGTAAAGTGAAGCACATGGACAGAGTCAACATTCTATTTTAATAATAATATCTTCATTTGGTCCCTATCTTGAAAACTTTACGTAACACTGGCTGATGAAAAGTGGTTTGTGGGTAAAAAAAACAGGAGCCTGTCATTGCTTCTGACTGAAGCTTGGTTTCTACTCCCACGCGGAGGTTACTTTCTAGGTGGCAACTTGTCCGCTGTGTTGACTGTGTCATGTATGAGTTAAGTTAACAAAATGTGCATCAATAGCGCCTTTCTCTGAAGTCACTGCATCACACAGCAAAGAGAAGATGTATGAGTGGATCGTGTGTAGGAGGCTGAACAACTTAAAGCAGCTTAAAATATTAAGATTAAAGAGTTATGACTCTGAATTCACAGAACCAAAACAAACACAAAGCCGAGTATTTCATCTTGTTGGACCTCACCTCTTTTCATTTGTACTTTCGTTTTACCCCTTCCATCTTTTATCGCCTCTCCATTTCCCTCTTTTAGTTCTTGCCCTGTTTTGACCCTTGCCTTTCCCACTCCTTCCTTGTGCCCCCTAGAGTTCTTTCCTCTCCTGTACCCTAACGTCTGTTCCGTGCCTCCCTTCTTTTTTATGGGTGTGTTTTATCCAAATGTGTCTCATAGGACCAGCAGGATTATCTACCATGAGTAATAGGGCTCTCGCTGCAACAGACCCAGATGCTTTGCATGCTTTCCCAACACCAGCAGGATCAGTGGTAACTGTAGCCCGTATCTGGGTTGGCTTCACTGAGAATCCCTTGCAATAACAGGGAAGGGTTGTGTTTAAGTCTAACCAAGCAATGTTAAAGCCATGGGGATTTAAACGTAAATCCACACAAGGGGTATCATCAACATATTAAGCAGCAGCAGTAAGTTAACACCCTCTCCTTTGCAGGTCACATAAAGGACCTATTTAGAATGTGCTGTCTTTGTACCAAAAGTTTTCTGTTTTCTTTTATTATTCAAACACTCTCAGAGGAAAACATGTCCAGCAGAGTACAAGCATAACGGACTGACACCGTAATGAAGGGTTGTTTGAAAGTCCAGGTCCGTCTGACCGCATCTCGGGTCACATTTGATGACCTGGATGTTAAGGCAAGTCCAAATCCAATCAAGTCTTGGATGTTTTAAGTATCAAGCTGTCCAAGTCAAGCCTAAAACATTTCAAGTTATCATTTTATCATGCCAGCTGAGTCAGAAGAGTAATTTGTGGGTCAATCGGAGATTGATTAGAGATCAGCTAAGATCTGAGGTCAGCTAAGACGCTTCCAAGTCAGCCAGGTCATCCAGAGTGAATTTTAAGTGATTTATTCTGCAAGGAATCTGCATCAAGTCTCAAAGCATCTCAGGTGAAACTCATCCAAGTCTAATCAGAAGTCATTTAAGACCAGTCAGAGTTAATTTCAAGAACCTAAGACAAATGACCCATCATTGTATTTGGCCCTAAACATCTCAGAGATTCATTATCTAATCACTTAGTTTCTTCAGATGGCATTACCTTGGCCTCCAGTACTACTTTGAAAAACCTTGGCATTATATTCGACAAGGATATGGTCCCTTAAATCACACATAAGGCAAGTAACCCGGACTGCCTTCTTTCACCTGCGTAGTATCGTCAAAATTGGGAACACCCTGTCTCAGAGTGATGCTGAAAAACTAGTTCATGCATTTGTATCTTCCTGGCTGGATTACTGTAATTCATTACTGTCTGGCTGTCCAAATAGCTCTTTAAAAAGCCTCCAGTTGATTCAAAATGGCAAGAGCACTGACAGGAATTAGCAAGAGAGATCATATTTCTCCCTATATCATATTTGCTCCCTTTAAAATCTAGAATAGAATTTAAAATCCTCCTCCTTACATACAAGGCCTAGCTCCATCATATCTTAAAGACCTCATTGTACCATATCATCCCAACAGATCACTTTGGTCTGAAAGTGCAGGCCTACTTGTGGTTCCTAGAATTTCAAAAAATAGAATGGGAGGTAGAGCTTTCAGCTATCAGGCTCCTCTCCTGTGGAACCAGCTCCCAGTTTGGGTTCGGGAGGCAGACACCCTAAGGTCAGGCTTAAGACCTTCCTTTTTGATAAAGCTTATAGTTAGGGCTGGACTGAACCATCCCTTAGTTATGCTGCGATAGGCCTAGGCTGCTGGGGGACGATGCACTGAACACATGTCTTCTACTCTCTTCTCTCTCGCACCAAGCTCCTGTCCTCCACTTTATTGTTTCTGGCACAGAGCTCTTGTCCTCTAACTTCTTATCTAATTGCTTCTCTATTACTATCATGCAATTCTGTGCTATTACTGTATAGCATGGCAACCAGTGTGTGTCCCTCTCTCCCTCCCCTTCCCCTCTCCATCTTTTTGTGAGTGTCTCTGGCCTGGAGTTGTGTGTTTCCTGTGGAGCTCTATACTACATCTGTTGTCATGGTCTCATCAACCTGCCCAGTCTTCATGGCCTCCTGCAGTCATCCACTCCTACCTGAATGAACAGTCCTCCGACCTGCCTATGATTCCTCTTATATTCTCAAACTGTCATGTAACATCATCAGCTGTATGTTGTATTTGCATCATCATTAGATTCTACATGTACACTTAGTCAGATGTATGTACGTATCTATGACAGATGTATGTTCATCTCATTCCTCCTGCTGTTCTCTTCTCTCTTCTCTGTCTCTACCTGGCTGGCCTTAGGCAGATGGGTCCCTCCATATGAGCTGGGTTCTGCTCAAGGTTTCTTCCTGTTAGAAGGGAGTTTTTCCTTGCCACCATTGCCTTCAGGATTGCTCTGGAGGCTTCAGGCTGGGTTCCAGACTGGATGTTGTAAAGCGTCTTGAGACGATTTGTATTGTTATTGATGCTATATAAATACATTTGAATTGACTTGAATGATGAAAGAGTGAAGCCATCCAGGTGAGTTTTCAAGTTACCCATGTCATGTCTTACTTAGGAGCATCTTAAGTCAAGATGGTTAAATGACATGAGATTCAAAACATAAATTATATTCATTCAATATATTCAAGGTTTATCAAATACAGTCACAGTTCCTTTTTTTCTTCTTCACATGCTTTACCAAGTTGAATTTTCAAGTGATGTAGCAAGCAAGAAAGTATCAATAAAATGTACTAAAATAGAATGAGTATACCAGTGATTGTCTGAATCTATTAGTGATTTCATTATTTTGATGAATGTCTCAAAACCATGGTGTGACTAATTTCTAGAAGACAACCAGTAGACTCTATGTATAACTCCTTGTGTGTGTGAATGACTAAGTCTGTGTATGGGTACTTCACCTCTTCTTTGATAGCAGCTGGTTGAGGCAAGGCCTCAGACATTAGTCTGGCTCTACGCATAAACCCACACACAGACAGCAATGTGGAAACTACATACTTACCTGAGTAAAATGGAACCAGAAGGGGAAGGGAGGGGTTTAGACAATTAAACCGAAGCTGACAACTCATACAGTCATTTCATAACTCATACAGGCAGGACGTCTGCACATTTGAAGCCACAAGGGATGCAGTCCTTATAAGGTTATACTCGGAAACATGAGGATTGACACACTCCTGACAAAGAACACAGGTGTGCTCCATATGACATTTGCTGGATATTCTTAACTCAAGCAGCTGTGGGAACACGGCCTCATCAATGGATTGTCATTGTAATGACTGCATAAGAGCATATTTTGCTCACAATAATTACCAACTGCTGTCTTTTTAATGTGAGTAGTTAAAACCTGGGTGGGTCAGAGTTTGCAAATCTCCTGCCATTGTGGCCAAAGTGCAGAACATACTTACATTCCTTTTCCAATGAAGTAACTTTCCTTACCCTACAAATCAACGATGAAGAATGGATTAGAAGGGAGTTTCTTGAAGTGAAAAAGATCCATCCTTAACTGGAAGACCAGGATTGAAGCCAACCTGTCAGCCAGAAGGGATCCTTCCTGACCTTGACTAAGGAGGCAATAACTTATCTTATGGAGTCGTTGCCCAGAAACATTTGCTTGCTTAATCTTAAAACCACCAAATATTTTCAATTAATTAGGAGGTGTGTTTTGGCCAAATGGAGAATCAAAGTCGATTAGTTACTCTCTTGATAGTTCTGTCTTGGTCCCTCCAAATTCCAGCTAGCTGCTTTGTGTACAGGGCGTATATTAACACACATGTTAATACACGCCCTATTGCAGGGAAAGTATTAGAGAAAAAACCAAAGACATGATTTTTGGTACCTGTACTGACTTACTGACTTAAACAAAATGTCTGACAGTCAATTTAATCTGTTCATGCCAAATGAAGTGTGTCCTCACTTATCTTCAGTAATCATTTAAATGATTTGATGCCCTTTTCGGAAGGAGCTCAGCAACAAGCGCTACACCTGCTGAAAAGCTCAAGAACAAAGCAGAGCGGTAACACAACACTATTGTGAAAGTGATCCGCTCTGAAACAATACATAATGAAAAAAGCTGGCTCTCCACACTCTCACTTGCTCTCATACTCTTTGCACATAGCTTCTAATGTAACAGTATACAAGCAATTCGTGAGTGGCACCCCGTCTCATAGGAATAATTATACGCAACAATACTCTAATTGGGACAGCCTTAGCTCTGGGTTTATATGTAATTTGAATGCACAAAAGCAGTTTGTGTATTCATTGAAAAGTGCATACAATTGCTTGCAGAGGTAGCATTTTGTTTTCTCATGCACGTATTTGCCAAAGTGGTCAGGAATCAGTCCCTAACCCAGAATCCCAGTGTGTGGGACTTGTGTGTGAATGTGTGTGTGCCTGTGTGAGCCAATGGGTAGATGCGTCTGTGACTGTAAAGTGCTTTGAGTACCAATAGGTAGAAAAGTGCTGTATAAAAACAAGGCCAAAGCCGTTTACCATAGACAATAGCTGTACTATCCACCTGGAGATTATTTTGACCTTGTTGTTGCACAGGGAAGATGGCCCTCCCATCTGATGTATACAACTCAACACAGACATAGCAACTAGGTAATGCAGGAGGGAAAAGGTGAAGAATGGATGGAGGGAAGGATGTGGGAGGTATGAATAGGACCGAGAGGTGGAGGGCGGCGCAGAGCTGGAGCTAGCTGCTACACGCTGCAGCATGTCCATCATGGGCACATTACCAACAGCCATTTAGTTTGAGGGCCCCTGTGCAACTAATCTACTGGTATGAGTGACTTTTTCAGTCAAGGAGGCAAGCATGGGGGCCTTGGGACTGTACGGCACATTATCATTAAAGGGCTTATGCGAAGCCATGGTGGTGGGAATGGAAGTGCTGTTGTAACACTTACAATAACCCCCATCTATTCTGTGATCCCCATACAGCTTGTTTTAATGTGTGTTTTTCAAACTTCCTGTAAGTCGCTCTCTTAAGAGACCTTTTAGATAAGGTTGTTAAGGTCCCCACCTCAGAAAAGCATGCTGCCACATCTTGTAAAAAGTTAGCAAAGAGAGTAACATGTTCTGACACCCGTAGCTTTAAAGGAACTGGTGGGGTATGTGGTGGATGCCAGGTCTGCATTGTGTGCTTTAGGTTTCCTGGCCAGAAGTTCCCTCATAGTTTCTGGGCTCATGGCTGCCAAACACGATGTCTGGGCCTGGATCCCGCTGTCCTTTCATACTCGGGACTCACACCAATATATAAAACTATACTATAATACCCAAATACCACATTTAATTGCGAGTTTTTTCATAGACGTCATAGTCAGAATTTCAAAATTGAAGTTCTAAATCAACTTTTTTATATTTGTCTGCACTCCATCCCCTCTGTCACAAAAGTAATGTAACATGAAATTTGCTGATCATTTCAGGAATACAAACTTCAGGAAACAAAAGGACATTTCATTCGGTGGACAGAGAAATGTATTATTTTAATTTGATGTACAAAACATTCAAGTCATCAGTGGAACTCAAAATGATTCCTATTAGCAGTTATCATGTTCAACTGGCTATTTTACCTCTGCCTTATGATTTTCATAATTAGCAAAATATATTCTTGTGGTCATGGAGCCATTCAACTTTGTAAAACAACATATGAAAACCTAATTGCATGCTGCGTGTTACATGTGTTGTAACTAGTAAGCTAGTGCCTATACATCAACTCAAAGGTTAGAAAAGTTTCCTGATTGTGTATGTTATGGGCCTAAACCTTAACCATATTGACCTCATAGGAAGCCCATGATTTAGGTCATTTTTTTTACTCATGTGGAGACGCATTTTAATGCCAGGTGCAAATACAGATACTTTCATTTGGCCACTTGCGATCGGATTGCCCAGGAAGTTAATGTAACAAGTGACAATGCCCACAGACAGTCGTAGTAATTATGATAGAACAAAGTCAGTCACTGTCAACCATGTCATAAAATTTACTGATACTAAAGTCATGTTGACTTGACTGAAGCCTTGATTAATATAGTCAAAGGCAGCCATCGTGGCTTTGTTATGTAATATACCCGTTTCTTGAAACGTGAGTTTAGCGTATGGGCCCTTGCAACTGAAGGACACTAGAGAGTTTCCTGGCAGAGCATGCATGTGTGAGTGTGTTTGTGTGTGGTCATCTGGACATAAAGAACAGCTCTATTGTCTCCATTCAAAGGTGAGGGGGACGGGGACCTGAAAAGCACCTCTCATCCAGACCCTTCCTTCTAATGGCTACACTTGACATGCAGGGGACAATTCCTTCAGCAAAGAGTGAAAAGGTGCTGGCCAGCTGAGCGGGACACTCAGCAAAAAGGAAGGAGAGACACAGAGAGGCCTGAGAGAGGAAGGGTGAAAGAGAAAGTGGAAGAGAAGGATATAGCACTTGGAGATAGGAGTGTTATTAAAATCAGTGAAGAAATAACCTGGGAGGATCACTATTTTTATTGTTGCATTAATTCTATGAATACACTCATCTTCCATTCAGAGGTGAAAGATACAGAAATTAAGTTCAGTGGCGTGTTTGTTAAGTGTTGCAGAGGTGAGTGGAGCCATTAGAAGGGCCTGGGATCTCCAGAGCATGCTATGAGGGGAATACCAAGCTATGGGAACAATGGGGAGAGGGCCAAGTCACCCCTGCCCACCAGCCTTTCACCGCACCGGCCACTAAAAGGGCAACTACCAACACTGCATGGCAAGCTAGCGGGGACAGAGCTTGTGTCTCTGTCTTTCTCTTTGTAGCGTCACAAACAATTCATATCCTTGTTTACGCTGCAATACCCAACTCTTCAAATCTCCTTCTGATCACTATTTTGTCACATTGAGTGAGCTGACTTGTTGTCAGGGCTGCTGCCAGTTCCAGAATCCAAATAAACAACCCACTCAGAAGTGCGATGTCTAGTGGTGTAGTGGTGTCTTGGTATATGAGAGCACTTGGAGGCAACATGGACATAGGACTTCTTGATTGAAAAAATGAGCTTTATTTATCCAGCAAACGCAAATACAAGAAAAAAAAAACACATTCCAAACTTACAAAGCCTATAAAAGAGGTCAGCAAATATAGTTATGCTCAAATGTTACAGCAACAAAACAAACAAGTTGAACAAACTGGCCATACACAATGACTACAAGGGGACTACTAGTATGATCAAACCAAAATGAAACACAAAGGGAAAGACAAATACACCGAACAGGCATAACATTATGACCACCTTCCTAATATTGTGTTGGCCCCCCTCTGTCTGCCACAACAGCCCTGACCCGTTGAGGCATGGACTCCACTAGACCCCTGGAGGTGTGCTGTGGTATCTGGCACCAAGATGTTAGCAGCAGATCCTTTAAGTCCTGTAAGTTGCGAGGTGGGACCTCCATAGATTGGACTTGTTTGTCCAGCACATCCCGAAGATGCTCAATTGGATTGAGATCTGGGAACTTGGAGGCTGAGTCAACACCTCAAACTCGTTGTTGTGCTCCTCAAACCATTCCTGAACCATCTTTGCTTTGTGGCAGGCTGCATTATCCTGCTCAAAGAGGCCACAGCCATCAGGGAATACCGTTTCCCTGAAAGGGTGTACATGGTCTCAACAATGCTTAGGTATGTGATACATCCACATGGATGGCAGGACCCAAGGTTTCCCAGCAGAACATTGCCTAAAGCATCACACTGCCTCCACCAGCTTGCCTTCTTCCCATAGTGCATCCTGGAGCCTGGTGTTGTGTGGTCCAGTTCTGAGGCTCCAAGCCCATTGTTGGCACTTTTGGCAGCCGACAGAGGTCAGCATGGGCCCCCTGACTGGTCTGTGGCAATACAGCCCCATATGCAACAAACTGTGATGCACTGTACCTTTCTATCAGAACCACCATTAACTGCTTCAACAATTTGACCTATAGTAGCTCGTCTGTTGGATCAAACTACACAGATCAGCCTTTGCTCTCCACATGCATCAGTGAACCTTGGTCGCCTATGACCCTGTTGCCGGTTGACCTCTGTTCCTTCCTTGGACCACTTTTGATAGTTACTGAACACTGCAGACTGGGAACATCCTGCAAGAGCTTTAGCCCTTTAGCCCTTGTCAGACTTCCTCAAATCCTTACACTTGTTCATTTTTCCTGCTTCTAACACAAACTTTGAGGACAAAATGCTCTTATATTACATCAGAGGATGTAATATGAGTTATGAACTCTGTTATGCTATCCTGGCAGTTGTTTTAGTTGTTCTATTGTTTTGTCTGTCCCAATCATTTAAATGATCGTAGACCTCAATGACTGAAATGGAAACACCTCTCAGTATACAACAATTCATTTCAACACCACCACAAGCACCCGACAAAATGTGTACCTAATAATCTGACCACAATCTTATTTGTTTTAACTGTTGATGTGTTTTTCTTACACTGTTGTCACTAACACTGACAGAACTTACTAAACAGAGGTCAGTGAGGTGTTACATGACTGAATACGAAATAAATAAATATGCATTTGACTGTTAGATGATTTTTGATGACAGCTGGGACAGGCTCCAGTCCCCCCTGCGACCCTTCACAGGACAAGCGGTTACAGGAGATGAATGAATGAAATTATGACCTGTAGTGAGATAATTGACGTCATAACACACACTGGGCATTAGTTTATATACAGTAGCTGTTTGCTTGTGTAAAGCTTTCCTCTGGGTGATCCACATGAGATGAAGAAATCACTATATCTCTGCTTCCTTGTTCAAGTCATATGTAACTAAAACTAGCTACTATTATTTATTTATTTATTTTAGCAAAATAGTAGTTATAACTGTAAATATTAAGGTGATTATGTCTATTTTTGCTTTATTTGGCAACATTTTGAGACAGTGTCCTGAGGACAGTCAGAATATTGAAATATTGTGGGAGTATTTTCACTTTCTACCTAAACTTCAGACAAATATCCTTAGGCAACAAAGTTGAACATTAATGCTTAATGTTTTTTCAGTATGGCAGGATTTGTTTGTATGTTTGACAGTTGATCGTGGCATTTTAATGAACTGTAACATTTACAATCAGCATAAAAGACTGTTTGTCTGTTTGAATGCCACAATTATGAACTATATTTAAATGTGTGATTTGTAAAAAATATGGGGCTATGTATAAGCCTAAGAAGATGAATTCAAAAGCAGTGACTGCCAACTGTGAAATGTCCACTGTATTTGGAGGTGCTCACATGACTAATGTAGTCGAAAACATCATCTCCTAAAAATACCCCAGGACTGTCGAATGTGAGGCCACTCAGTCAAGGCATCATTCATGCCATAAACACGTGTCTCCATAACACTGCTGACACATGGCCGTATTAAATTTGGCTGGACTGGACTAGACACCGGCCTTCCACAGCCACCTTTGAGTCAAAAACAAAAATATGATGCCAAGGTGCCTGAGGTGAAGCTGAAGCATGTCCTCAGCGTGTTGCTGAAGCGAAGGATGAAGACATCCAGCGCTCCTCTTCCTCGCAGGGAGTGGAAAAAGAAGAGAAGAGCGTTTCCACTGGAATCTACACCAAACAAAAGGCACTGACATCCAGCACGCAAGGGTCGCTTCTGAACGTCTCTTCGGCTGCCCGGGCCCCGCAGTGGACAAAACTGTCACTGTCAATGATCCACACTGCAACTATGAGAGGAAAATAAGAA
Organism: Chelon labrosus; assembly: GCF_963514085.1. Taxonomy (NCBI): domain Eukaryota; kingdom Metazoa; phylum Chordata; class Actinopteri; order Mugiliformes; family Mugilidae; genus Chelon; species Chelon labrosus. Next base: position 28,447,182 of record NC_140341.1, read on the forward strand.
TAGAATAGTATTATGTCACAGTAGTGAGATAAAAATGCCTTGAAATATAGTGTCAAATGAAGACAACATAATACCAGCTGTTTAAAACTGAAGCAGGCCACAAGGGTACAAAATAAATAAATAAAATAAAAATAAGGTATCTTGACATTATCTGGACCAGGTACTGAAAAACAGAATAGTCTTCTAGTATACCATTTGTGACATCTTTAATAAGCTGTTACGTATTAATTTTATGTTTGGAATAATTCAAACTTTATAAACTAATTCAATATTAGTTAACCCGTTTATAGTAAGAACTGTAAATAGCTAATCAAGTGATTTGACAAAGGTTGTGAAAATATAAATTTGGGTTAAGTTGCTTAACTAATGTCTTTGTTAGACACATATTTCAGGTTTCAGGCCAGGTTTCAGACCAGATTTTGTAAAGCGTCTTGAGACAATATGTATTGGTATTGGCGCTACATAAATAAAACTGAATTGAATTGAATATTGAGTAAATATTATGCTGCTTTAAAGAACTCTGCCCAAAGTTCTGTACACTCAACAAACCTTGGTTGAATTATAGCCAAGTTACCCCGATTCTGTCTTTTAAAAATGCTGAATGTTGAATTTTTCACTTGTGTTGCGTAATTCTAATAACACATACAGTAAATCATTAATTCAAGAGTGGTTTGGCTTTAGATTACCTTACCTCAAGTAATGTGAGGTGAGATAAATAGCTGTGAACTAGGAGCAGGGGAGCAAAACCAGGCCCCGGCCACATGCTATCACCTTGAATAGCACATAGCATAGCTTTATAGCATTAGCTAACGTATTAGCCAAGAGTTTTCTCGTGTTTCAATAACCAGGCATCATTCAGTCTGCCCCAACATGATCCTCATGCCCATTATCAGAGTATCCGAGTGAGGGCAGAGTAAAACACAGCCAAGATGCCGACCGCTGCCCCTGTCCATTTTTGAGCTTCAAACCAGATCTTTGGGGAATCCAATGGGTGATGTCATAGGGGGGTCTGTGCAGTGTAATATATAGTCAGTGATCTGTCAGTAAGGCAGTATTACCCCTTAGACTTGGTGTTGTTTCACCAGAGCATTCATGTTGCCCGGAACACACTGCCTTAAACACAGCTGCAGTGCACATTAAACATCATAGATGACATGAAAGACTGCAACATGGTTGACTGCAGCTTTACTGCTTAATGTGTGCTAATACGCATGCTGGTACAGCTGTTTGTAGGTTTATGCTCACTAATAGTTTGTTCATGTCAGGTTTAGAGGAAGTTAATGATAATAATGATATTCAGATGCTTACAGTATGTGAGTATTCACGTCCACTTCCAGCTGTCTTAATCAGTGAACAATAGGGGTGTAACGGAACATAAGCAGTTTGGTTCAGTACAACAGAGAGCACTTTACTTAAGTATAAATAACAAAAATGAAAAAAAATGTCCAGTAAGACGAGTACAACAAAGTTCTAATTACATCATTTTATTAAATAAACAATTTAAAGTCAGCAGTGCTGCTGCAGGTTTAAAAATTGCACACTTAGCGCTTATATTCAGCTCCACATGGAAGACATTTGGTTGACCTGTACAATGCAAACCCAGAGATGTATAGTCTGGCTGCACAGGGACTCAAACTCAAACTCAACCTGTAGTGTAGTTTGTGCAAATATTATTTAACATGTTTCAAGTGTTAACTCAGTGTTATCCCAGCTTTTTAAGGCAGTAGCTGTAACATGATAGACTGATGATAGACCACCAAAATGTCTCAGATGGAACCCTAGAGTGTAGATTTGTAGACGTAAATAGACTTTGGATAAATAATAGTTTGGCTCATAGAGCATATTGCAGCAAAGCCTCTGGGAGGGTAGCATAAATCACTGCACCGCTAATAAAGACTAACAAGACAAGAAAGGAAGAAATACTGCTTTTCAAGTGTATTTTCTGAACAAAGAAGGGTGTGCTAGTTGCTTTACTGCAAAGTTGGACATGAGGATTAAAGTACGTTGAATTTAAGTGATTGATTACAATGAACTTATACAGATTTTTTAGTGCCAAATATTTCACTTGCCCAGTGGTAATTCTTACTTGGAAGGTGTTGTGAGAGCTATTTACAGATGGTAAACTAGTAATTACAGTCCCTCTGTTATAATTTGAATGCATAAAGTGTGATAAACTTACTTTACAGTACCTGCCTAGCCCCAAATAACTAGCCACTGGGGAAAAAAATTAGCTAATAGGCAGCTAAAGAGCTAGTTATTTATTGGCAGTGTCTAAAACCAAGCACAAAGGAGAGTGAATATTGGACTTACATTTTACAGCTAGACATACTGCTCCATGTGAATGCTAAATTGCTCCATGTCCACTAAATTATTTGGTATTTGGTTTATCCATCTCTGTGTTTGGCACATCAGATTGCTTAGTGGATGCGATCAATTAGTCTTTTCTCAGAAGAGAACACAAACACATGCTGCAAAACCTTAAAACACATGCAAACACAGAAACCAGAAACGGCTTCTGTTTTCGGTTGTGTTGTGAGTATTTGTAGTGCACTAAATGGATAAAAAGTTTTCCTCATTTTCTTGTGTTTTGTCTATTTTCATGTATTTTCTTAAGTTACAGTGTGATGAGCTCTCTCGGCCACCGTACCAAGACGCTTACTTTATTTATCTTTTTCCATATCCCAAACCACAGTTCCTTTTATTCTGAACCAAGTATGCCACAGAGACACTTTAAATTTCATCAGTCCCATTCAGCTCAGAATGTTAAGAGACACCGCAGGCAGGCACAGTACAAAGCGCTCATACTTACATAGAACCCTCCGTATCTCACCTATGGGCTTGTGTTTTTGATTTGTGGTTAACTCCTCAAAGCCACAGTCAAGATCCAAGGCTTGTACAGCTTGTACCTAATTACTATAATTTCCAACATTAAAAGCTTATGGGTTGCCACTGCAATAATAAAACGTGTGCTTTGTCAGTCAAGCCTTTTGATCTTGACACTTTCAAAAACCAGTCCCCTAGGATGTTGACAATGAAGCCAGTTGACAGAGCTATTTGTAGGCTGTATAGAAAAGAAGATTATTGCTCTTTGTAGACGTGACCCCATTCGTCTTTTTGAGAGGTTTGAGCCGTCTTAGAGGTATTTGGGGATGTTAAGTTCTACCCATGTTTTAGATGAAAAAGAGCAAGCTTTGAAGGGGGAGGAAAGCCGCACAAAACAATGTGGTTTCTTTATTCTCGTGTGATAAAATGAGGGGCTATGAACAGAAGAATTAAATTAGAAGCAGAAAAAAAAAAAAAACACACGAGCGCTGGTGAAAATGCGAAGAGATTCTCACACATCAAAGAGCATTTGCTAGATTTATGAGTTTAGGAGTGTGCAACCTAGAAATGTTTTTGTAATGTTGACTCGACACATCTCTGGTACTGAAAAGATAAGCCGTGCTGGTGAAGCCTGCAGCATGGAATTTCTGGACTAAGCAGCTGTCATTTAGCTCACTGACATTATGCATGCTCGATATTTGCCATGTTGTTTTTTTGCCCTCTCCACAGGGGTAATTTGGGGCACAATAAAGCACTCTAGTGGGTAACAGAGCCTTCTTTGTGGCATGGGCCCCTGGGGGCCGCTAATCTCTGCCAAGGAAAACAATGGCTCACTGCTGCACCAGGGCCTGCTCCTGTCAGTAATGCATCAGGTTCAAACACACGCTCAAATGCGTGTATACATACACACACACTCTCTCTCTCTCACACACACACACTGACTTTGGTAGATAATTAAGAAAATGTTAACAATATGTAAAAGTTATGACAACAGGCTGTACACTAACTGCCATGCTTGTTAGCTTGCAAATGCTTGTTGACACAGCCCACAATTAACATGTCATCCATAAATCACAAAGACTTCGCTGAAAGCTCAGTGCAAAACCCAAAGTTTATGCAAAATCAGAAGATGTTCTGATTTGGGAGCTTTAAAAATGTTTGCTGAAACCATTTTACAAGCTGAAACTAAAACCAACAGCAGACTATGAAGCTGAGTCATGCCCGCAAAGACCTTGTGACCCCAGTCATCACTTACGGCTTCTGCATTTGCTGCCAGCACCCAGCAAAATCAAGCTTTCTTTGAGCTTCTATTTATGTTATGGTAAATTGACTCAGTTGTATAGCTCCTAAGTGCTTTTCACTTTCACTACATACTCATATATCAGTGGCAGTAGAAAGCGCTCATCTTGACACTGGGGAAAATTTTGGCTCCTGTCTCAAATTCATTTTTAAAGTAGGATGAGTGAATGACCTGCTGTAGCATGCTTCGAGAGTTCTGAATTTTTACCTCCGTTTTCAATTTTGTTCTGAAATGTTCTGCTCGAAAAACATTCAGTCCAATTAGAGCTTGTGGGGACATTGTCTTCCTATTCCGTGGCAAGGAAAGTGGCACCAGGCAACAGATATGAAGATGGATGGGAGTGATGTTGCCTGATTTACAGAAATAACTCTTTAGTTAGCATATTATACACTAGATATTATAAAAGGTGGTCTATCTAGCTTATTCACTGTCTTAACATGAGAAAAATACCTCACTCAATACTTAGTGGTTTGGATAAGGCAAAGTACCAACCCTTCCAAACATAAAAGGAAGGGAACAATTTCAGACTGCAGTTCAGTCTGCAGCATCCTTGCCTCAACTCAGCCTGAGCCACGTGGAGCTAAACGTGCTCAACATTTAGGACTAGTACACGTCAGCAGAGGTCAACAAACACAGGTTGTTCCCACTTAGAGTTGAGACCTAAGTGGGAATTGGACTTACCTGTCGTTAACGGGGGACAGGGACAAACAGTCTCTGCTTAATGACAGGTAAGTATGTAGCTGTTAACAGACACTCGTCGTGCCAGCATCTGGTCGTTAATGGACACTAGTCAAGCAAGTTTCTGATGGGCTACACCCACATATGTTCCTATTTAGACCTCGACTCCCCACCAGTCGTTTAGAACTGGATGACTGGGAACCGTCACAGACATATTCTCCCAAACAAGCAGTCAGACAACCTGAATGGATTCCCTGCTTTTTTTGCTTGTGAGTACAATGACAGTGACTTTGGTTCTTGAAGGAAAACTTGCATTTCTGCATGGTACCGTTAGAAGGTGGACACAATCATGTTGTTCATCTGCGGATGCACGTACTAGTAGTCCTTACGACAAAAGGGTTTCACTTTCAAGGTCAAGATGTCAGTGACGTGCGTGTGAAGAAACAACAGCGCTGCTTCGAGGAGGTAATCCTTTTGGTTTGTGGTTTTGTGTTTCACTTTGTGTGGGTCACGTTAGTTTTTGTTTGTATGCAGTTTCGTGTGCAGTCCTCATGTGTACAGGCTTTCATTCTTGCATGGAAGATCCGACACAATGGCAGAGGCAAATTGTTTTGTTATTTTGGGGCTCTTATAGGATCTGATTTGAAGGAGGATGTGTTATGATCCTCTGCACCCATATTGGCCTTACAGTGGCAGTGCACATGTCTTTGGGTGATGCATGGGCTTGAGTCCCCATATAAGCCCACTGGAGGTAGGGTGGAAGAGGACGTGGCTGGAAAGGCCTGAGAAGACATCACCATTCTTCAGGTGTAGAAGCTCATCATGGCACCAAGTTACTGAAACACACCATTTAATTTTGTGACTGTGTTATGATCTCCATTTTATTTTTTGGCACTCAAGCCAGGCCTTAACAGTGCCCATATACGGTTTTACTCTAGCATTCCGTCTGTATTCTTGAACAGTATTTATTAAAACTTGACCAATTTTTCATAGATTTGGTGGCCATTTCTATCAGTAATAAGTGAGACCAGAGGGTATTGTAAAAATGACCAAACACAATGAGGCAGTTTGTAAATAAACCAACAGTTTAGCCGGATTTTCCAAAGTACTTTACTAGGGGGTACAACCAAAACTGGGCATACACAAAAATTATACTAATTCCCTCATTGCAAGAAAATACTATGTGCACAGAATTAGAGTACAGTAGGCCAAAGTTGAAGTAGTTCAAAACATTTGGTTTGTAACTGGCAAGACTCTTTGAACAGTGCTGATTATTGATCTGATTGATGTAAGCAAGTACGTTTTCTGATCGCCGCAAAGACAGTGAAAAATGACTTGAGGGTGCTGAATGGAAGTTACTCATCACAGCCAGGGAAAGTCAGAAAATACATACAGCATATCTGGTAGATCCAAAAATCCAGATGTCTACGAAAGTCTGGAAAATACTCTGCACATGTCAAGCACCTATCACTACACTGAATGAAGAATAACTGTACTATTTGCATGCTTTCTACTTCACAAGTAATTGGCTTTTACTGTATTCTTTTTTATTTATCAATTAACTGAGCAGCCAGGTTGTTCTAAGCACCTTAAATAACTTGCCATGGCTGTTCTGTGGATTCTGGCTGTCTTCTGCCCCTCCATGTAGTCCCAGACTCCATTATATTGACATCAGGGCGCCGCAAGGTCAGGTTTTTTATGACTGGCAGTATATTTGGCAGTCATGCTGGAGAATGAATATGGGATCGATCATGGCCTCCCAGTCGTATTACACAAGAGACCGAAACATGTGCCTAAAGCATTTGTGAGTTTGTAGCTTTGTCAAAACCTGTCAGAGCATCTGACGCTTTCTTGTCCTGTGTGTACTGAGTTATCTTCCCTGAAGTGGAATTTAGTCATAGGATAATATTATGAGTAAGAATGATGGTTAAAACTAAAATAATGACAATCAGTAACCGAAAAAAAACCCTTCAACCAAACCAGCTTTCTTAAAGTATAGCTTAGGAACAACTGCTGTGTTCCATGAGAAAATTAATTTGACTTCTGTTATTGAGATCATGAAGCATGAGAGAAAACCTATTTAAAAACCTCTGGGGTACAATAATGACAGGTTGAAAAATATAACTGTCCTTTGGAGTTGTTTTACCAACCAGTGACAATATAGCGAGTTGAATTAGAACGGCAACCAAAGCCTGTAATCTACTTGCCCTCTTTGCATCTAACCTAGATCTGTTCTCTATTGGTTAACCACATGTGCTACAATGGCCAAACCACATGTGAGGGATTGTATCAATAAGAGCAGGTCATCAATCAAGCTTGAGCGCTCGGCATCATGTTTGCTGAGGTTTCCATGCCTTCAAACGAAAGGCGGAATCACTGCCTGTTGAGCCAGGGAGAGCTTGGAAAACAGAGCTCTCTTTTTTTTTTTTTTTACAAGCATGAAAGGGGTGGATGAGCAGTCAGCTGTGACAGGCTACACCAAACAGTGCAACTAATAATCAGGCAGATTTTCAGTCTCATCTGAAAGTATCAAAGTATCTTTAAGGAATATTTCATGCGGAAAATCAAACTAGGTGTAGTTGTTTTTCCGTATGAGCTCTCTCCTTATATCTGTTGAAGAAGATATAAGACACATAGAATTCCATGACAAAGGAGGTCTAAAGAGAAGACAAGTCAACAGAACGATGGACATGAATGGCAGAACCACCTCAAAAATATAACTGACTCCTGCATGCCCACCTACAAGAGTCATGGCAAATGGTAGTATAATGGATGGATTACTGAATGGACATGGATGATAACAAAGAGACAAAAAACAACAACTGCAAAGATACAAAAAAGAAAGGATGTAGGTATGGTAATTTTCCATGTCTGTATCAAGGGCATCCTTTTCGTACAACCCATCAATGGCTGTATTCTAGTTTCTGTTGGAAATAGCCAGTCAACAAACCTTTTTTTAGCGCTTTATTCTTTTTCATGATTAATCCCTTCAATTTTACAGTGCAATTATTAGAGATTGCTTAAGGCTCAAGAGTTAAACCTCTACCATCATACCCCACCCACCGAGGTGCACACTTCTTTATACCTGCATCTCCTGCATTCCTTCCCGTTCCAAGTGTATGGACAATGTTTGCCTGCGAGGAACTACTCAGGTTGAGGGCAAAATAATACCTTCCCTCATTACCCTCATCTAACACACACTCTAGACCCTTGTATGTGCTGTCAATGAACATTCAATAGAAGGGATTAAACCCCTCTTTCATCCCGTTCTTACGGGTTTTTTGTTGGTTCTATGGGTCATCAGATCCAGCTGGGAGTCTTCACTTTGCCCAAAATACCTCCCCGTGTTATGACACAGACAAAGTACAGACTAAGGAATCAAACTGCTGAGCTACTTTGAAGATCAGTGGCTATTATTCCTCAAGTACCCACATTGTTCTACGCTTGAATTAGTGCACCTGAATCCACTAATCGACGGTTGTTGGTACCATGTGCATGAATGACATGTGAGGGCTGTTAAGTGATATTTGAGTGTCCACAAGGAAAGACTCCCTGTGCTTCAGTTTGAATCCATCGTGAAGTATTTTGGTAACCATGCCTCTTTTCCCTCTTTTGATTTGGCAAAATTACAAAACTAATGAAGAAGAGATTTAATCAAAACTATATATGATTCAGCTCATATAACTGCATTCTACCCTGTTTGAAAGGACATCATTTAATAAAGTTGCACTAAGGGTCTCAGTGTTGCCAGCCTGTTCAGACCTTGCATTAAGATCCGATCTGGGCGATCCGATCTCGTGAAAGACTGGTATGAACGCCCACAGGACGCATTGAGATTACATTTGAGCGATCTGATCTCTGGCCATATTTGGAGGTGGTCTGGCTCGCATGTCCGGATGTGTCCGCATTCCTTTGGTAGTGTGAACGCAATGAGTCCTGAGTTACATTAAAGACCGTCTATACTCAACAGGGGTGTTCCGGCGTCAGTGGAGTTTTGCCTCTTAAATTCAGAACAAAACATACAACTGCTGTAATAAATGATTGACTGAAAAGGCAAAAGCACTGTAATCCTACATACACACAGGAATCCATTCTATACAAGTGAAAAAAATAATTTCTATGTAAGTCTTCACTGCAGAAACAGACCAAGAAACACCAGTGTGACAAGATGTATTTTGGACCTCAAACACACAGCCAGATAAAATTATTGTCTGCCTCCAATGAGCTTAACGTGTATATAACCAATGCAGGATTATCTGTGCCAGCTATGAGCTAAGAAAACAAAATCATACAAATAAGGCAACCTTTGAATTGCCACAAAGCCTATCTTATCAACCATTCCATTCAACTCATGATGACACACATTTCGCTCAATTTGGAATTCAGTCTAGTATATAGAACAGTTCCAACATACTGAAAGAAGCAAATTTTAAATGTTCGACATGTGAACTGGCCTGTCATAGACTTTGCTGACTAACCACCTACTTGTCAAGTAATTCTTGCCTTTGATACTTAGTGAGGGCAGTAATTACTGCCATGACAGCCAGTCAGTGAAACATAAACAGACTGTAGATTGTTTTGGGTGTTAGCCATTGCTCCTGCTTGTCTGGGGAGTCGTTAATAAATGCATTTTACGCACTCAAGGATACTTTTTATGAACAAATGTAACTGTAATTGGATTTTTAGGAGCACAAAACGAATACAAAACGTATTCATGAGCCTGTGTTGTTATGGACACGTACGCTATATCCCATGAACTGCAGCACGTCAGCCACTGTCATGCTAATACACGACTGTAATCAAATGAACAAAGCGAGGTAGGAAGTCGCAGGAATACCATGAGCTGTTGATGAATGTTGTGACACTTCCTGGAAGCAGGAACTTCCTACAGCAATGTCTAAAGCACAATAGCGGGCAAGGCCAGTAAAGGCTTTACAGGGGTCAGCAGGCAGGACCCTATGGTTAATGGGAAGTTACAAATCTCCTCCATGGGGATCGGATGAAAAGGGGAGCAAGAGGCCAGAGGAACCACAGTGAAATGATCCTTAGATAATGCAGCATGCACCTAGGCTGTTGTGGTTGGGCTGCACCTGTGTGATCCCTCCTGAGGGGACGATGAATAACCTCAGCTATGGTCAGACACTGTGGAATGACTGAGACTCCCAGTGGGAGGTGTGAAGTAGTGGCAAAAGTGAGAAACTCTGTCATGGTATTCTACAACAACATGAGGAATTATGAGGTGTCAGCAGCATAGCGAAAGAAAGGTCAGACAAGCAGCCTCCATTTACTGGGTATATTCTGATCACTCTTACGTCCGTTTTACTGTAAATGACTCTCTCTTTGTGTGATTGTTGCTTGTGTAATTGCTTTTCCTGAATAACCCTCGTGCACATTTGTCGCATTGCTCCAGTAGAAGTAATGACACGCCACACCTTTTGTTAAATAAATATCTGAGTTAATTTTGCTGATTCATGCTACATTATTAATGTGTCTGTCAGAGTGCATATACAGAGAACAACCCCCTTTATGTGGTGGGATTTACCATTACTTACTTAAAAAAAGACACAGATATCTATCAGTATATACATACATACTGCATTAAGTCTGCAATCAATCAAGCCAGAATCTTTCATGCAATCTGTGGCGTTTACACCACACTGCACATTTCCGCCAAGGCAACATAAGCATCCCAAATACATGTAATAGTATAACTACACCCAGTCTGCAAAGAAGCACCACCTGAAGAACAAACTCGGGGAAACGAGTACTTGTTCTCTTTTCAAGAGCTTCATAGCTCACACAAGTACAAATATAAAGTTGACACACCGTGCACTTGACAGGAAAAAAAAAAAAACTCCCCGTGCTTTCACTGATGATTGTTACAAGCTAACGAGAGAAAAAATCTCCAGGAGACGACTAAACAGACTTAAAGTTACACACCGCAATATTAAATTGCTCCACAGCAAGTAAAATCTGTTGCAGGAACACTTCTTTTTGCATTCAGAAAGTTGTTACATTGTTGTTTTACTGATACGGAGTAAGCGTTTAACCGCTGTCATTGGTTGAGGTGGTGCTTAGTATAACCACCCACCATAACACCACATCACTGCATCACTGGTGTTTGTTCAACTTCAGCCCTTCTAAATGCTTGGTTCACAGTTCAAACAGTGGTTTGCACCATCTACACAAACTGATAACAAGATTAACCATGCTTTTAAAGGCATAGCTCAGAATTTCAAGATAATGGAGGAAAATCTCTATTGTGACTGTTATAGAGCAACAGGCCTCAGAGAGTGGAGGTTGGGGTGGATGAATGGGAACATTTGGGACTTTTTATTTTCCCATTGTTCAGTTCACAGTTCACAAAAATATGAACGTGTTCAATGAACGCTGTTCATTGAGCGTGTTCATGCACAGCACTGGGTTTATTGTATTCTTCATGATTTATTTTACTGATGAATACATAAACCTCAAACCAGGCTGTTTGACAACAGAATGGGAAGTTCTGTTTTGGTCATGGAAGTATTGAAAAACATTACAAAATCATGTTTTCCATCTCACTTTCTTCTCAATTTTCAACATTAACTTATATTGCTAACTATGTGCAGCTGTTAGCAACACAAAAACACAAACCATGACATACATGTATTGGCCCTTCATTGTTGATGGCCAGGTTATTATTTGGTCACCTTTGAGGCCTTTGGTGACAAAAAGTGTATAAAACCTGGGCTTCACACTCGTTGTTGTGATTTGTTATACAGGACAAGGACACATAAATGATTTACTTGGAAACTCAATGTTATAGTGTATCATACAGCTACATTTACACCAATCAGCCACAATATTAAAACCACTGACAGGTGAAGTGAATAACATTGACCATTTTGTGACAATCCAATGTTCTGCTGGGAAACCTTTGGACCTGGCATTCATGTGGATGTTACTTAGACATGTAGCACCCACCTAGACCAGACCAGGCACCCCCACCCCATAGCAATGACACTCCTTGATGGTAGCAGCCATCCCCAACAGGATGCAGCCTGACACAGACACGCACATAAAAATGCTTTAGGAACAACTAAAAAAAACATGAAGAACAGCACAAGGTGTTGACCTGGCCTCCAAATTCACTAGATCCCAAACTGATCAAGTATCTGTGGGATGATCCACAGAGGCTCCTCTCCTCAACCCATAGGACCCAAAGGCCCCCACTAACAACATTCTGTTGCCAGACACCACAGGACACCCTCAGAAGGCCCATGTCCATTCTCTGATGAGTCACAACTGTTTTGGAGGCACAAGGGAGACCTACACAGTATTAGGACATAATATTATGCAAGATTGGTATAAGATAGGACAAGAGAAGAAAAGATCCCACTCCGATTTGATTTATATTGTGTAGCAAAAACAAAAACAACAACAAAAACAATATATGGGTTGTGGAGATGATTGAAAAGTAATTTTAGGATATTTTTGTCAATCCTTATTTTGACCCTCAATAGGCTGTTTGAGGGTTAAGACTTGGGTTTAGGGTTAAGGTCAGAGCTAGTTTTTGGTGAGCACTGGGGTAAGTGCAGGAGTAAGAAGTGAATGACTGAGGTTCAGGTTTGTCAGTGAGCGTGTGTGTGAATGAACCACTGTTTTCTCAACACAAGATGATGACTGTTCTTTTCCCCTCCTAACTTCCTGGTATAATACAAACTGGAACCCATTCAAAATCTGAAAGAACAAACAATGCACGAGCTTACTTCAGAGTCAACTCACAGATCCTGGAACATAAAATAATGACATAAGCTATTTGTTTACAACAGAAGTAATCCCCAAATATTTTTTTTCCATGACACGCTTTAATGCGCTAATGTTTAGTATCAACCGTTTCTCCCAAACGAAACATGAGACACAATCATCACTTTTCTAAATACAGCTGCCTTGGCGAGGTCTAACAAAACAAGCATTGTGAGCTACCTGCTCGCCTTAAAATAAACAGCCTGCAGAGGTAAACTGACAGAAAAGAATAGATTGTTTATTCATTTCTTGGGGGATGATGTATCTCAGAGTGAACTGTATGGCAGGCTCCTTGAAATAGTAATCTCATGAAATAACATTTAGGGATTAGCTTTAATTTGAAGTTGTGCCCAGCACACAGCAGCGTCTGTCATCGGAGGTTTGTCTAGCGCTGGCTTAGAGCAGCTTCACATGATCTAAACTGTTATTAGATGATGATAGCATGTCTCATTTTAGCTACTCCTAAACGGACTAGGAAGTTGTCCGTAATGGCATACTAAAAAATAAAAACCTAAAAAAAAAACAAAAAAAAAAAACTCAAATGTATTTGAAACTCTTATCCTGACTACAAACTCTGTGCTTTTTGTTTCACATTCTCTAAACTTGTGCAGCAGGAAACGTCATTCAGTTTAAAGTTGAGCTCCTTTTTTGAAATTTATAATAATCCACCCTTCCATCTGTCAACACTTGACAGAAGTGAGTAGCAACAACTGCTTGGTTTCTTCACTACTCAATATAATTGTTATTGTTCAAGAAAAATGCTGCTTTTAAATTGGAACAGATTCATGCTGTGACAAAGAAATCCATATATTAGTTTTATCTGTACCATGGTAAATCACAACTTACCTTGCTGTGTTGACAGGAGGCCATTAAACTGTTGTGTCCATACCATATTTCCATATGTACAAAAACTATGAGGCTCTACACATGTTGGACCACATACTCCTTTATTACAGCTAACATAGACTGTAGTGGTGTATTTGGTATTTGAGCAAGAACCCAAATACTCCACTTGACTGTTCACAACTAGAACCTTCAACAAAGTCAGAAAGTATTGAGAAACTGACCAACGCATTGTTGTTTTTTTGGCATTTTTTGTTTTGCTTCATGTGCGTCACATCTTTGCTATCAGTTTTAATCTTTACTGCCTGTCCTGGTGTAAAATTGCATTCCTTTAGAGTCTCCAAGACTGAACCGTTGATTTGACTATCTACAAACGCATCTTAATTAAGAAATAGCTCGAAGCGTGAACACTGTTGCTCTGCTTTATTTGGTAAATAGTGTAACAATGGTAATGCAGTTCCAAGTGAGCTCATATTCAGAAGTTAGATGAGGTGCATTCAAGTTGGAACAAATCTCACTGATGTGGGTGGCCAAAATGGAGCTGTTCAGTGGTTCAGGCCAAGACAGCAGTCATTCAAACTGATGTTCCATACAACTTCTAATCATGTAAGTCTACAACCTGTCTCGTAATATGTGTAAGAAGATTTGGTCCTCATTTAGTGAGCACACGACAAACTCAGTATTTAGCTGTGTGGCTTTCCACTGCTCTCATAAAAGTAGTAACTGTAAGTGGGAAATGGGTGAAATGGAGCCACATACTCCTGTCAAAGTAATGGAAACTGAACATGAGTGCAATATTTCCATCACATATTCTGCATTCTTTTTCAACATCAGCAGTTTGACTGGAGCTCTTTCGGTTACGAGATCTGTTTACTTGGTATACTTGCTCCTGACTGGAAAAACACTGTTCTCAATGAGCAATATCCTATAGTTTGTGTGAAGGTAGCTCATTTTAAAAAGAAACGGGCATTGTTCTTCATTTTATTTTACCATTTAAAAAAAATTAAATTTTGCCAATTCATAAAGCAAGATATAATATGAATAATAAAATGAACCCGGAACACAAGTAACAATGTATTCTCTCAGTCTAGACTGGACAGGATGACAGGATGATAAAAGAGAAACAAGATAATACATCTGCGATACACTTGATTATACATACACGCTGCATATAAACATGATACAGACAAGAGTATAGGATATAGCTGATGTATGTAACATTTAGAGGGTATACAGAGTGCTCATAAAGTTACTGTTATAGGCATAAACAAGAGTACAGTACGGCATAAAACTGTCAGTGACAGTAGTAGTTCTATTACAGGTGAGTTATATGGTATAATGGTATGGTATAATATCATAAGCAGTATGGAGAATTATGCTTCCAGGAACAGATAACTATGAGCCATGAAGACTGGGCAGTTTGATGGGATCAGGGCCAATGATTAGTACTATGCAGCTCCACAGATCAGAAACACACGCAGTGTTTATCTCCACATGAAATAGTATGACAGAGGAAAATCCCAACAAGAAAAACAATAATTTGGATGTGCAGTAAAATACAATGCAATTTCGGCATAAACACTTGAAACACTTAAATTGCTGAATGCCTGGATGAGTGTGTATGCTCTTCCATCCAGCTAAAGGGCAGTGCGTGAGGTGTTCTCAACTTTTTCTCACTGTCTCGGTGCCAACCCTAAAGCTATGTAAACAGCCATTACAGAATTACTATCTCTAAACCAAACATTAGGGCCTGTGAGTTAAACAGAGAAATCAACTGGAACACACTCGAGCATGATGACGTGACGTATTGACCAATGTCTGCGAGAGGGGATTTTTTTTTTATTCTTTTTTCTTGTGAAATATAACCGTCGTTTGCAGTAAATGAGCAATTTCATAAAAGTTGCAACAGAAAAACAACGACTTCTACGTCACTGAAAGCCCAAGACAAATGTCAGGCTTAAGCATTTGACACCCAAATTTACACAAGGCAGTATAAAAAGAAGAGTAAAACAATGGAGTCCATTATGCTTTAAAGGGAAGCAGGAAATCACTAGTGCACACGTCCAACACCAACAGTATCATTTTACAAAACTCATTTTACCGTATAAATCATTTAGCCGTCAAATATAATATACAGCAAGGCCATTCTTCTCCATGCACTTAAAATGACAAAAACAACTCATTTCTTCACAGTCCATTTGCGATCAAACGACCTTATGATGTTAAAATGTAAGCATCATTAAAGTTTGTCACATTCCTGAACCCAATTGTGGCCTGCGGTAGGGCTCATTTGTTTGCTGTAAACACACATAAATATATTTTATTTAATTTGACTGTGCTTCTTTTGTGGGCGGTTCAACTTGACCTTGATCCCAGCATCGTCAGATTATTCCATGCTTGCAAAGTTTCCTCTGCTTTAGTCTTCAGCCTCATATTTGTGCTGGAAGATAAATTGGAAGCAGCTGAAATGAAGAGTTAAACAAATCTTGAATTAATAGTTTGGTAGTTATTTCCTGTTTGTAACACACCCCTCTCCTTTCCACCCTCTCTCTCTCCCTCCCTCTCTCTCTCTCATACCAAGCCTCCCTACAGCTCTACCCATAACATTAAACCCAACTCCTCTCACACACAACCCTACACACACACACACGGCTCCGTTTAACATCTGCAAAGGCTCAAAGGTTGTGACATGGTGAGTACTGTAATCTACTGTATAATGATGTAGCCTCCTGACACAGGTCAGTTACACTGACGTGATGGCATGCTCATACATGAACGTGACAGTACATTACAGTAGCTGCAATGGTAGCCGCTTTAGTATGTTCTTGGTGCAAGAGAGCGACTTAACAGAATGCAAAAAAAACAACAACATTGCATAAGAGAACATTCTCCTACCTCCCCTAATGTGATTGCCTCTTTGTGTTGCTGCCTCATGGTATGTGTGAGAAGAATAAACCATTACTTTGTATATGCACTAAACACGTTTAGACAGATGCTGGCATGTGCTAAAGTGTTTTGCTCTGTACCCGTTTGAAATATATTGCTTTTTTCCTTAATGCAAAAATGGAAAAAACGACTGAAAACAGAAGACCGGTGGCAAAAGATTCAGAGCAGACATTCAGCCTGAGGGATTCCCTCATTTGGCAGGACTGCAGCAGTGCCTGGGAGATTGTCCACAGGGAGATATAAAACACACTGGGGAGAACAAAGGTCACGACTCAGAGACTGAGGTCTAAGCCCCCACACTATTCAGCCATGTCATCGTCTTGCTCACTCTTTGGCACCCACTGATCCTAACAATCTCCCAGCCAGGAGGATGAAAAGCTAGGATCTGCACCCCAGCCCATTGTGCTGTTCCTGCCGGCCTGCGTAACTAAAAACTTTCAATGAGGGCTACGCCCTTCACATGTCACTCCCTGGACCCTGAGTGGTGTAACAATGCCAAATGTATGCCAAATGTTCGTCTTTAATGGTGGGTAATTTATAGACCGGAGCAAATTTGGACTTGTGGCCAAAGGTGTTGATTACCCTTTTTATCTAGCCGTTTGTTTGGGAGCATGATCAAAGCCATCATCCGTTAGCGATCATGTGCTTTTCTTCCCCCTCTGCCCCTGCTAAAACTTTGGCAAACAGCCATGCATCGGCCTACTTTCTTTGTTTTATTACTTCAAAAGGTTGTGCCTCACCCCATTCATCACAGAACACTGCTCCCGTCAAAGCTGTAACAGAGTCAGATTGTTCAGGCATTTGGGCATTTAACAAAGCATGGTGAGCATCTCCAAATCTGATGTAACTCAAGGAGGGATAATTCAACACTCTCAGAGTCATCTTTGATCTGTGATCTGTACTATATCTGCACCCACGCTCACCCGTGGCTCCCTTTATCAGGCTTTATTATGCTTTTGATATTTCATCTCACCTAACACATTTGAACATATGACCACAAATTGGCATTGTGATGTGGAATATCCCTTTATAATGTCTTTGTTTTTTTTCCCTTTCTTAGGAATAACTTTGATATGAGCACATAATTGTTTACCACTTACACCTTTTCTGTCTCGTACTATCACTTAGGGGGCAATAACTGAAAAAATATCCAGGAAGGATCATGACAGGGTGAAGAGTTTTGTAGTGTGCACTTTCCTCCAGGGGGTCTTTCAAGCAGTACTGCGGCTGCATGGATTTGATCTTATTTATCTTCCTGTTCAGCCCAGTGTTTGTGCAAATGATGTCTGCGAAGGAAAGGCACATGAGGCAGAGGAAGCCACACCGGCGCTCTCGGAGGCACCCTGCCCCTATCTTGAAGCCTAATCCGATGAGCTCACACTCAGCATGTTCCTCTCGTGAGTTCTGCATGACTTACGCTGCCCCCAGAGATAAAGGAAGGATGGGATGCTGCTGTCCTCATGGAAAGATGGGTGTGGAGTGTGTGTATGTGGTGTGCGTGCGTGTGTGTGTGTGTGTGTGTCAGGGGAGCGGGGGTGTTTTAAGGAGGTGGGAGGGAATGGGTGGAGAGTTGGTGTATGGTTGTGGGGAAAGGGGTGGAGAGGAAATATACTAAGGCTTCAGTGTGTATGTATGGGGGAGTCTCATCATCCACCACCTCTCCCGCCCTAGGACACTGACCTCTTTGTAAGATTAATATTAAAAACTCCGGCTCTGTGAAGATGACCCCCCAAGACTAATCCTGTGACCTCCGGGGCATTAAAGTGACCGTTAGTGGACATGGCAAGGACAGTCTGTCATTTTAGAATCCCAGCGGAAGGATGGTGGTGTGTGCGTGTGGTCAATATTTGTAAGTAAGCAAGGGCAAGGTGGGGTGTGGGGTCTGTTAGTTAGAGAAGTGGGCTATCGCGTTCAATAGAGGGGCCCTCGACATGACAAATATGGCTGAAGAGTAGGTTCTAGTTTAAGGTTTTTTGAATTTTTTTTTTTTTGCCAAATGTCTGCTGAGGGTCAAACTCAGTTTGTAAATTTCACAAAGAAATACGTACTAATACACTACAAAGGCTATGAATACAAATTTTAGTAGAATTACTACTTTAGTATGTGGAGAGGTGCTCTTTCTTAGTAGACTGCTTACATGCTCAGACTTGAGGGGGATCCTTTATAGCTTCTGAAGTCTGTAACTGGCCAGCCATTTGGTTGGTAATGTTCAGCGACAGCACAAAGCACCGACTTGTTGTCTCTGGGACCTGTGGACATCTTCTGAGGCTCTTGGAGGCAACTTTATGTGGTGATAAAAAAAGGGGGCCCAATAAAGCCTTCTCACCAGCGGCAGATCCTCCCAGCGCAGCAGTCCTTGTTAATCACAGCAAACAGTTGGAGAGCCTTTCAAAGGGGATTATATCAGGGTCAGGAGCATTTGGACCTTAATTACCCTTGACATAATGTTTGACCATTCTGCTACCACTGGGGAGGGTAACACTTATTAAGGGAACATGGGCCGAGGGGTCACCAAGGTTATCCAGGTCAACACTGTGAGCAAAGTCCGCTCCAACTCCCAGCCAACTTTGCGCATTACTTCAAATGAATCAGCTAAAGAACTTTCAGCCTGCCTTCAACAAAAGTGATGTGCCATGGAAGTAATCTGGTTATTATATGAGCAGAAACATACAGATTGGGGGGTGGGAGGGTGATGTTGGTTGACGTCTTTGCACTGAAGACTGTCAGTTGGGCTGGAGCTCGGACAGCAGGACTCAGCTATGACGTGCAGACACATGCTCCGAGGGCAGCTTCAGCCAAAGGGTTAGAGGTCACCGACTCTAATCCCCTGGCTAGCAGAGTACATCTGTACTTCAGAGCACCGCATCTTTGTTGCAATTTCCTGATCCACACAAACTTGTGCTACTTCACTTGCAATTGCAGTTTTAACGTGTCCAGCTCTCTTTTAGCAGATACAGGGTGTCAGCAGTGTAACATCTACCTACGACTTCTGCAATGTTAGTTCCACTTCACTATCACTTAAAATCATCCTCCCTCCCATCCTCTTGGAAGTTATGCACCCTAATTCATTAGGAGTCATAGGATACAACATCCATCACAGTCAGAAGAGAACACTGACTATTATAACATAAATGGTCAGAAAATAAGGTATTTACAGAGAGTCTGCTGCATTTCTCCTTAGAAAGAAGTGGCTGCCTTACAGTACAATATATAGTGTACAGTATACCTAAAGAAGGATGGAAAAATGTCAACTCCACCATTAGTAGATTTATGTTTTTGCATGGCAAGTGCTGTTAACCGCACATGTTGACTATTGACCAGACTCATTAAAAAATGTATGACAGACAAAACTAAGAGTAGTTAACAGATGGGGATAAAGTAGCCCAGTGGAAAGGCAACCATAATTTGAGAAAATAAGATTCCCGTCTTATTGTTTTTTAGAAAGGTACTATCACCTTGTCAGAGATTTTTTTTTTAATTATTATTATTGTCCTTACATTTTTCCTAGCAGCCTCTGGTTGTATTTAGTATGCGTCATACACATAGCATACATGGCATGCAGCCACAAACATCCAGTGCCTGGTCAGGTACTGATTGTATACATTCTACAGTCACGGATGTCTACCGAACACATTCACATGTTTTGGCTGCTATGTTGCAGTTTTTTTTCTTGTGGTTTTATTTCTTGTTTGTATTTTTGTAGAAATAGGAAATTAAATATATGTGGTCCGCTGAAATGTAACAAAAATTGACATTGACATTATATTTGGCTACCCTATTTGCATGCAAAAACTGCAGTTTTTTTTTTTTTTTTTTGCCTCACAAGGCGAAGCATTTACACTTGTTCAGTTATTTACCCAGCGTGAACTGTTTTTCCGGCATCACATTTGTACAATACGATCATCACATGCACCCAACACAAGATCCACAGTACACAAAATTATGTCAACCTGAAGTTCTCATGTGGCAAACTAAAAGTGTGTGGCAACGTTAGCTTGCTGAGAACAAAACTAAAACAACCTCCCCTTGGTTGACATGAGGGGGAGCACATAAGGTGGAAAGGTAGGGAGGGCCGGGAGGAGGAGAAGACAGGGAGGGGGTCAGTTGTAATTAATTTTTAATTGCATCTCAGATGGTTCAAATTGCTATTGTGCTATGATCCATGACTGACAAAAGACATAAAGGGAGTTGGAAGTGAGACACAGTTTTCACATAAACACGACTACACGTTTGCTTCTTTTTTTTTTTTTTATCTGATTAGTTATTTGCATACACACTTTAGAATTTGTGTTTTATTAATTTATTTATTTTTAATTACTAGCTGTAACAACAAGGCCATGATCTCTACACAGTGCAATGGCTTTCTTTGAACCCTTGGAGAAGTTTGTGAAGTTCTCCATCTTCAGCTTTAATTTTTTTACTGACTCTAGCGGGGTAATGCAGGATCCCACTAGACTGGACCTGTCTTTCCTCTTTGTGTGCATGATAGCACTCATTTAAGCTTATTTTCATATTAAGTTGCATGCCAAGGCTGTTAGGAAGAGAAATACAGCATGCACATGATATTTGGCAATCTAAGTTTAGACAGTCAGACAGATACAGACAGTTATGTTTCATGTATGACCTTTACAATACAGTTAAACTGCCTGGTCATCCTATTCTTGACACAGTTGACAGTTTTTTTATTCTCCACTCTGCTGTCAAAGCTGATGTCTGGGATTAGGGTGCAGCTTGTTGAGGCTGATGTGCAAATATAATAACCCTAACTTCATCTCCACTGTATATCTCCACATGCAATATCCCACTGGTTTAATATTCACTCCTGATCTGTTGTGTTTTAAGTGATGTTAAAACATTAAGGAAAATAAATGTTTACATGCAAATGATGTCAGCATGTTGTTTTAAGAGGATTGTTTAGATTCAAGCATTTATTTGAAATAATCAAGTGAATCTGAACTATTGAGTGAGTATAATCAAATCTGGAGTTAATAGTTGTGCAAATTTGTGTCAAATAGTAGTGGACACTAAATAAAGTTAACAAAACAAGCCCAAACAATTAATGTTAGTTGTACTATTCAAATAGTAATATAGTAGTAATTAAGTAGTACTCTTACTTTTTAGTAAAGTAGTAGTACTTTTTAATTAAGCTTAGCTCTAATTCACCATGTTTATGTACTTTGCTTTTTCAAGGGGAATGAGTTTGCATATTTATTTAAAGTAAAGTCAATTTATTAGATACGGTGTATCTAATAAATTTCAGTGCAGTGTCATCTCTGATTGCCGTCAAACATCCATTGTTCAGCAGGAGGTGTGTATGCAGAAAAAGGGGCTAAAAGCTGAAGGTAAAACTGATCTCAGACTCACTATTTACCTACACCCTTAACTTTCCACATTGCTATGTACAGGACACATTTCTTGTGGATGGTATTAGATATAAGTTCATCTGTAAATTTGTCTGTTATAGATAGACTGATACTTTATTTATCCCGTGGGAAATTCAGTATCCAGTAGCATCATGACACAGAGACATTAGAGGAATTGCAGAGAGCAAAATGGTTCAAAAAGTAAAATAAAAGTGAGGCGGAATGTATAAATAGACACTGTGAACAGCATGTAGTGAGATATATAAGATACGTAGTTGTAAGATATATAATGCTGTATAAAAAAAATTATTTCCTGGAATATTGGTCTGGATCACCCCAGTATTCCATTTAATGTGGCCCTTCAGTACATAAAGGAATATTCATGTATGTCCTTAATCCTGCTTTTACATCCTGTTCTTTTCATATGAAAAGGGGTGGTGTAAGTGATTACCATTTATGTTAAGGATATGGGATATATGATCATGATTCTTGAGGTGCAGTTATAGCACTAGTAACTCTACACTGTATTCCCAACAATCTTTATTGATAGTGTCGAACCTGACCTTAGGGACACAATGTACCGTATGTCCAGGCTTATTCCTGAGCATGAATCATTCAGGCTGGGCGCAGCCAGCATCTAAGATTAATGTGTTTAAATGAGTGCTGGAACACACGGCAAACAACATCGCTCAGTACGAATGATAGCTGAGAGTAGCCTAAGAAGCTCGAACAGTGGCATGATGCATCCCTGACCTCTCAGACATTTTGTCAGTGAGTAAAACTGAATAAATGTTTGTATGAACTGAGCAATCAACTACAACAAAACACTTGGAACTTTTATGGCAGTGCCGCGAGGGACATTGCCAAAATACAAGTCATTCATCAGAGTCTCAGGAGCCGTTGCAGAAAAACATTTTTCCGCTAATGAAAATGACAAAAGTGCTAAATGTGTACAGTGAGGTGCTGTTTTAGAAGCAGCTTTATGGCCTTCCCCGAGTTTTACATGAGACACGGTGGCTAGGTTGCACAATGAAGTAATGAACTGGGGCTGCATTTAAACCGAAGCCTTTTTTTGGCACATGCTGCCAAGACAAGAATAGTAGAGCATTGACTCTTGTCCTCGTAAATCTATCACTGGATCTATTAATAATCCTAAAGCAGGCGCAGGGTTTTTGTTTGGTTTTTCTGTGTGCTTTAGAAAAGCTGATGATGCTAGCATGACAGCAACTTGAGAACGGAGTAAATTAGGTATTTCATATTTTATGAACGCAGGTCTATCTGGTTTTATTGCAGCAGTGGAAATAAGCACGTTAATGTTCCCAGTGCCACATTCCTTACAGATTCAAAATGGAACAAACCACATTATAAATATTAATCAGCTTATTTATGAATTCCAAATGGATTTTGGGAAAGTCAGAAAGGCCATGACAAAATCCCATTTTGTTATTAGGTTGCCCTTGTACATTCACAGGCCAAGAAAAATAAATAATGGGACGGAGAATGGCTATATTGTCTGCCTGCTTGGCAATGGCTGTGACTAAGTATTTGTTGGGGGAAAATCTCTCTTATGGTAAAATTCAACACTTGTTGTAAATCAAACACTGAAAAGCTAATCCACGGTAGATGCAGCAGATACTATACAGGCAGTACTTTGTACTGAACAAAGGCCTGAAGATAATGCAACTCTGCAGGCTCACATCATCACATTATCCTGCTATTGTACTGTACAGAACAAATATACAATACCTGACATACTTTCATCTCCTCTTTATTTATATGCATGACCACACTGAAAGATTAGTAATGGCTCTTTTATGTGTGCACACGCAAGCACGCACGTGGCCATGCCAATCATATGACACAGTAAATTAAACGGCATTTAAACAAATATCACATGTAAACGTTTGTTTTTTTTAATGTTCCATTGTGGGTAGATGACGTAACTCGTTTCACCAGATGTCTGTCTTTTAGAGTACATGTTGTTTGCAGCAGAGGCTTGCTGGTAGACCATAAATTATTGGCCAATCGAGATAAAAATATATAGAAAATAATAGTATGTCAGTCCTTTTTATAACATATCATTATACCGAATTGCTAACCCTCTGGTTCGTGGACAACCCGCTCTACCTACTGAGCCACAGCCAGCAGTACAGCAGTAGAATTCTGCTTTTGCATGAGTATTTATTTAATGTTATATTATACCACAATATGATGTGTCAGAAGTAACATTTTCTGCATTACTTTTACTTGAAGGACATTACCAAGATTATAATTACTTAAATTTACTTTAGAAAAATTGCAAATTTACTTAAAGTATCATGTTAAATGCGTAACTTTTACTTGTAACATAACAAGTATTGTTGCATTAGCATTTTTCAGTTCTTAAGTAAAGAGTATGAGTATTTCACCCCACTGGACCTCACTGGACTTTATTGTGATTTGGAATCTAGAGATACTCTACAGAAGTAGCTGAATGCCAGTAAACATTGTCAAAAGTGAACAATGGTGATTAACAGTCACAGGGGGAACAATGCTTTTCTCTTTCTCAGCAGAATTAAGCTGCTCATGCTCACAATCTGCACACCTTTGTGTATTTAATTGGCTAGCTTGATTTGCTGCGAGATGGAAGTGAGTCGTGACGTGTCCAACTATACCGCAGGAACACTCCTCCCCAACACAACCAGCCGCACACAAGCGGCATCAACAATGACGAATGGCTGTCAAAAGTGACCAAGAGGTCATAGACAGGTCAGAGACCACTCACATCCTGACTTCCGACTGTTTGATACACTCTTCGACATGCACAGGTGAGCCATGAGACAAAAGGCAAGGAATTTAGGATTGGAAAGTGAGCAGGAAAGAGGGACATACTGAGAGAAAGCCCTGTTTTCTTTCTATGGTTTTCATAAAGGCAAGCTCTCTGATTGCCAGTGTCAAAGTGACAGGGTCTTTTATGAACACTTGGCGGGTCCCCGCCCTGGTTTGTATAGCCAGGCAGTGATAGCAGTGGCCATTGTTGGACTGCGAAGAGAGGAGCGGCTCTGTGCTATTGAGAGGGGAGCCCTGCTTGCCCGCCCTGTGCAGTGTGTTGGTTGAATAGGCAGCTAAGGTGTCCATGCCCCCCAGTGCCCTTCAGTGTGGGAAAGCTGGTGCAGAAAGCACCTGCTGCGTCTTGACAGTGGCCGACACAGGATTGCGTGCTAGCTTTGGACGCACAAGCCACCGTGAGGTGACACTCCAAGCTGACGGGTACAGTAGGAGTGTCAGTCTCCCATGCTGCGCTAACATCTCCTGTCAGAGATCAAACGGATCAAGTTCACATGCACCATAACATACAGTTCTTGCTACATTGTGCATGCTTGCACCGTGCACATAGAGACATGGTATAAAGCACACTGACAGAGTAATACGATGCTCTTTATAGTACAATACATACACAATCACCATACATGCACCTGCACAATCATATCTGTGCAAATGTATACATGTTATACAACAACAAATTACAGTGCATTATGCAGCACGCCTCTAATGCTTTGGGAAACTAACACACACAAATCAGATAAGATGACACCTGTTCTCAAAGCTCTAGGGGACAATATAAACCACCTTTCCTATCAAAAACACAGAAAACAGCATGTTTCTGGATTCAGCTATCTGTACGTTCACCAGTATTTGTTGCATATTCAAATTTTGCAAATATAGTCATATCAGCAGCTGTAGATATTGTTGCTTTAATCAGTGTCTTATTTATTGCCTAGCATGTTCCGTGTGATGTGTTTGTGTTGCAATGTTGCCATTCCTGGCATTCCTCCCTGAAATCCACAAATAGGACCTCACAGAACGGGATCAAGACTGCAAAACAAGACAAAATTCCTGAGGCAAGTTTTAACAAAAAAAGTTCTTACGCCTTATATACTATAAGGAACACACTGCTGAGACATGTACATCTGTAAGGGGCTGTTGTTAGAGATGCATTTATTTTTAAAAGAAAATTCTTCCTTTTACAAACAGAACTGTCTTATTTATTCTCAGATTCCACGTGCTATGAGCTAAGGCTCCCGTAAGAGGTATTTCCAAGTAGGACAAAAACATTTTTTTTTGTTAATATTTAATATGTATTATGATGTCTGTGTTCAGGTAGGATTCAAATGAGTCATTCTCAGAAAGCACTCCTGATTAGCACCGATTGGTTGCTGCTGTTTCCCGGGGCAACAAGCGAGCGGGAAAGCTACTTGACACATGACAAGCAGTTTGAACTAACTTGTTTTCTGAGGGGGGAGCTCAGTTGGGTTCACTATAGTGTGGCTGTTGTTCCAGTGCACAAGGATTACAATTAACCAGCCACTCCTGTTGGGCTTAATGACCGAACACAGCAAAAGCCAGCAGCAGGGACACTTCCTGAACAGCGCCGGGTTAGCCCTAATTGGTTCTGGCACAGCAATCCTCTCTGCTTATCTCATAGCCAGCTGAGAAAAATCACCAATGGAGTATGAATCAAAACATGTTGATTGCAGGAAATTCAGACAGAGCAACATACCAACTAAAAAGCTGTGTTTTTTATGGTGGCGTTTCCAATCACACTGGGTTTTTGTTGTCTTCTTCTTCATGAGGTCAAACTGCAGTATGAGTTTGTATATGTAAAAGTTCACACTCTCTTGACCGAGCTTTTGAGCCTTTACAAATAAATAAAAAACATAAAAAAAAACATGTGAGAGGGAATTGTGGAATACCCCTTGTTTGATAATAGGGCCCTGCCAACACATGTCCAAGCTCAGAGTCAAATGGGGCAGGGGGGGTTGGATGGGAGGTCCAGGGGATTTGGGTAAACCATCTGTTGACCAAAGCTTTTGGGGAAAGAGCGCTAATATGGATTTAGGATATTATTCTCTCTGCAGGTGGGATTGTCGAAACCCCTGTGGATTTCTCTGTGAGGAGGGGGCGAGCATTAGGAATAAATACAAAAAAAAAAAAAAAAGA
The DNA here is from genome assembly GCF_963514085.1 of Chelon labrosus. Lineage (NCBI taxonomy): Eukaryota > Metazoa > Chordata > Actinopteri > Mugiliformes > Mugilidae > Chelon > Chelon labrosus. The sequence goes on from NC_140341.1 coordinate 28,473,900, forward strand.
TTTCAAAAGAGGGACAAGGCAAAATCAACTGGACAAAGACGCTGCATTATTGAGATTTACCCTAATCCCCACAACTCATTCTTAACTCAGAGTCAGGTTCAACAATGAGACAGAACAGAAAAAAGAAATAATAATAATAATAGTAAAAAAAACAAAAACATAAGAGGATCAATACAATTTTTCACTGCAAATATCCATTACTTTGGGTGGCATTTCCTTTCTCTCACATTCCAAGCACAGCAATAAAGTTTACAGGACGTGGGTGGCTCTCCACATGAGCCAGGACACCAAACCGTTTGAAAATGAGTAAGGCCACAGACCGACCCTTCCACCGGGTCAGGTAATCGGGAAGTAAGAGCTCTATTTGGTTCTCTAGCCATCGGGGGTTATTCCAACATCAGCCGTATTTACTGGGCTTAACAGCGATTTGCCCCCTTTGCTTAGTTGCTTGTTTATGAAGACACCAGAGCTTTAAGCTGCCAGGTGCTTTCACTCTATCTCTAAGGGAAGATGCACAGCTGCTCACATCTGCATCAAGAGCAGTGACGGGACTGTACTCCCCGAGGCCACAAAGAGGCAGGATGGCTGCAACAAGTTTTTAATGAAATTCTAATCTCCTTAAACTCCCAGACAAGAGTAAACTGACTTCTCTGTGACTGTCTCAATATCACTTTAGTCTGCTACCTACAGACTGTGGCCTATGCCAAAACAAATCCTTAAGGCTGCTTGCTCAAACTACTTGACCCAGGACTTCACAAATTCTAAACTAAGCCTTCCGAGAAATTTCGTACGAGGCAGATGTTCACATGTCTTTTTAGGCCAGCTGTTGCCCAACAATAGCAACTTCTTCGCGTGTAGTAAAGTGAAGATTATCCAGACGGAAACGTAACTCATCTTCGAGAGTAAGGCATAGAGCAAATCCCAAATTTAATATTTTGGCAGGATGAAATATCCAAGAATGGCAAACTAGTCTGTAGCACCAAAACACTGTACGTTCATGTTAAGTAGAGCATTTACAGGAATGCAAAATCACTCCGCAAAAAGGTGGTGGTGATGATGAGAGCTCTCAGTCAGTAAATTACAGCTTCCTTCTAATCCGGCTCTGATCCCATCTCCCCCTCCCCAGCATCCCCGCCCTCCCACCACTCCATTTCCCAATCTCAGATACTGAGTGAACTGATTCCAGGAAATATCTATTTTCAGGAACAGATTGTGGCATTGTTGTTGACACAGTGTGGTAACGTTGAAGTCACAGGGATGGCTAAGTCTCTATATTTGGTTATTCATGAGAGAGCAACACATGAGGGATTTAGTTTTCCTCTGGCACCATGTCGTCAGGACACCTTCAGTGATTTAATTTTTAAATACAACACTTTGCATATGCACATAAATCTGTGTAGTCTGAGTGCAAAGCTAGAAGCAAACACCAGCACGCTATCATGTTCGCGATGACTAAGCTAACCTTTTGATGTTTAGGTATAGATACATGTGCAGATGAAACAGTGAATAAACATTTATAAAATCCCAAACTGGAAAGTCAAAGTCATTGAGAACAGTTACAAAAAAAATACAGATTTTCTTGTGCCTGAGACTTCCACAGCTACAGGGCCTGGACAGCAAAGTTGAGACTTAGGAACCATTAATTAAGCCCTGCTAGAGGATCTGAAGCAGCTTCAGCTTTAAGTAGGTCACAGATATAGTCCAGAGTCTATGTAATGCTTCAAAAACAAACGGCAAAATCTTGAACTAAATTCTAAAATGCACAGGTTTAAAGACAATAAAATCACTGCTGTGAAGGACAGCAATGCTAAGTGCGATGTGATCACTTCTTTTGGGAAATGCTAAGACTGGCGGCAGTGTTGTGTATAAACTGTAGTTTTTAGACTTTTAGACTAATATACAGTATAGTGTGCGCAGTACTGTGTGGTGAAAACAGTAAAGTTGGTTGGATTGGTACTAAAATTGGTACCGACATGGTTTCCAGATCAGGTGACTTGCGAGGTCAAGCGGATGGATTGCTGTGAACTTTGGAACAAATATTCATATCAAACCAATCAGTTATTCGTCTCTGCTCTTGTAAAACTGAAAAATGATGCTTGAAAACATGACTGATAAAGCATCTCCCCCTTTGTTGCCCGTTTTCTTTCTTCTTTGGCATCGTCTTCATTTTTATTGTGATGTGCTAAGCCATAATTAGGTCATTACAGCCCCCCGAGGACCGAGGACAGAGGACACTCACTGGTACGGTTGCTGAGAACTGCAGTAGTAGTGGCAAATACACACCCAGCACACACAAACACTGGTGCCTAAGAGAGAAGGATTGATCATTTGCATGAAAGTTGGTTATTATTTGGATTTCCATTTTATTGCTGTAAAAATTTCAGTTTAGACCAAAAGACCAATCACCCAACACTGTCAACCACTGTGCACCATTGCAGGTATGGCTAAAGGAAAAAAAGAAAGAAATTCCAAAATTACAACAGTGGACACACGAGGGCCCCCATCGCAAATGTTCAACAAAGCCCTTAGATTAATTGTTCCATCATTAAGCCATTAAATGTTCATCTCACTCAAGTTTGTAGGGGGTCCTGGAATTAATTCATGGTCAATAAAGATGACTTAAAGCCGGATTAGTGGATTTTGCCCCTCGTAGATATAGGATCTGGCTTTAGTGATCCCATGCGTAAGGATATGTGAATCCAGCCACTTTGGGGGCTCTGTGGTTTTGAGTTGATTAGTTTCGCGGATGTCCTTCCTGATGCTGTTGGGATATCCTGCTGCTTTCCGGTAAACCAAACATTTCTGGTCATACGCTGCGAGAAAAAGAAAATCTTTCTCAGCAAGCAGTTTAATCAGAACTGTCTGAGATCTTATAACTTCTGTAGATTAACACAGGATGGAAAACTCCTAAACATGATTTGGTCAAACACATTTACATTGCACAGCAAACTCATTGGGAAAACGGCCAGACTGAATATTTTGAATCCTCTGTGTCATTAAAGACGGAAGAAGACGTCAAAGTAGAATGTGAGCTTGATTAACCAGGAGAGGCGTGTTGATCAGGGACACATGGGACACAAGTCCTACAGCTCTCAATGAAACAAGACAAGGAAATACAATCTCTCAAACTGTAATTCAGAATAATAGGCCAGCTTCCTTCAGGAATGGTTCTTTTTGATTGTTTAATTGTTTGCAGACATGTGGGTGAACTAACTGGAATCTGGTTAGATTTCTCTCCCAGGAATTAATGAGGACCATGTTGGGAGGAAACTGAAGGAGGGCTTCACAAAGTGAACACAGAAACAGCTTGTCATTACAAAGGGAAATTTTGTTAAACCATCTTGTTAAACTGAATTGACTAACTGAATGATTTTTTTCCCCCCCAGTATTCTAAGTCATCCAAGGATAATTTTATAGTAGGCAGTTAGAGGGAATTGGTTTGCCGAATTGACCAGTAAACTAATATTCAGAGTTTGCTAATATTTACTAAATCAGGCATAACATTATGACCACCTTCCTAATATTGTGTAGGTCTCCCTTGTGTCTTCAGTTGTGACTCATCAGAGAATGGACATGGGCCTTCTGAGGGTGTCCTGTGGTGTCTGTCAACAGAATGTTGTTAGTGGGGGCCTTTGGGTCCAATGGGTTGAGGGGACAGGCCTCTGTGGATCATCCCACAGATACTTGGTCAGCTTGGGATCTAGTGAATTTGGAGGCCAGGTCAACACCTTGTGCTGTTCTTCATGTTTTTTTTTAGTTGTTCCTAAAGTGTTTTTGTGTGTGTGTCTGTGTCAGGCTGCATCCTGCTGGGGATGGCTGCTGCCATCAAGGAGTGTCATTGCTATGGGGTGGGGCTGCCTGGTCTGGTCTAGGTGGGTGCTACATGTCTAAGTAACATCCACATGAATGCCAGGTCCAAAAGTTTCCCAGCAGAACATTAAATTGTCACAAGATGGTCAATGTTATTTACTTCACCTGTCAGTGGTCATAATGTTATGCAGTAACAGTTTTGCTGGCTTGCCTAACTGGTGAGTTGGTTCATTTACTCTCTGACTCTTCTCTTGTGCTTTGACAATTGTGTATAAGGTAAACTAATTGTATGTTAGGAGACATATTTATTCTTCCATGCATTGCTGTCTTAAAGAGAGACACATAAGTAAAGTGATCAGCGACACTATAACTCCCAGGATCAATTTTGTGCTGCCATCTAGCTTTAGCAATCTCTGCACCTGCAACCTAATTTAATAGGTGTAATTGATAGGTTTAAGGTTTCTCTTTATACAGTCACTTAATAGTGGGTTCTTGTCTCCATGTATTTGGTAACCTCTTACTAATGGTTCCTCATTGTAAACTATTGGGTTCTGGTTGGGGGTGCTGGCTAGGGAGCACAATTGTTTTTGGGGTTTTTTGCAGCTTTAACTGCTAATATTATGAGACCACAGCAGTGAGATCCAGTGACTGATGATCTGAGGTCAGTGCATCAGAGAAGCTGGAGCAGCAAGTGTGTCTGCAGCAAGGAAGGTCTGTCCCCTCTCGATCTCTTTCCCCTCCAGTGAATGCGGGCTGTCGCTCTATTTCCTCATCTCTCCAATCAGTCCATCCTCAATTTCTACGTGACTGCTTTCATCCAATGAACTATTTGTCCGCCTTCTCGCAGCCAATCATTCCCTCGTCCCTGTGCTTTAAAGTCCATGTCATTCTGTCACCAGAGGCCACCTACTGCACAACCCTCCTCCTCTCCATCTCCAGCTCACCATGGTCATCCCAAAACTCCTCATCAGAGGTCTCCTTTAGCCATCAGAGGTCTCCTTTAGCCCTTTCTCCACCGCCACCAGCAGTATCTACACACCAAGGGGTCCTGTTCCTTCTACCTTCATGGTGTGGGATTCAGCTCTATGACAATTGTGCTCTTCTGAGACTCCGAACTATTTCTTTACATGATAATTTTTCCTCAATAAAGGTTCATTCCGCACCCTCTCGATCTCTCCTAAGCTTTATGCTATGTATGATACAGTTTATCAGGTTAAAGAATTACAACTAGTCTTGCTTCATGTCGTAATGTAACAATGAAAAATGCACATCTTTGTGTCTCTATTGACCGCTGAACTGGTGATTTAGCCATTCCTGGTCATTTGGGTAGCATACACAAAAATAGAAACCGAAAGATCGGCTGCATTTATTTAAGGTGGAAATTACTGAAATGATAAGTTAAAGTGAATGACTTTTATTTTGTAATTCATGAGTTTATCAAACATCACATTACAATCTTTTTTCATTGGTGATCTCATAACAGGTAGTTTCAGAGAGATTTAACGCAAGTTTTACCACAGTTGATGGGAACTGAGACATGAGACAACTGGAATGATCTAAATTTAAGGAAAATGTGAAATGTTGACGATCTGGATTTGCTTTATTTATTATTAGCATTGTCTATGCAAATACAAGAGGCAACAAGCAGAGATTATAATTACAAAATTGTTATTGTATTATTTGTATCAAACCTGTGAGATACAGATCAGCAATAAGGCCCTGATGTTAATATGCCAGATTATCTAAGCAGCACATGATGCTTTGACATTTGGAAACAAACTAAATAGGGGTGCATTCACTGCCTCACCACTACCATCTGATGCTGAACGCACAAAACACTCAAATCCACATAAAATAAGAGAGTCATGTTGTTGTTTTTCACACTGCGTACTGTTGTTCTCTAACACAAGAAGCCATTTGTCACAAAGTAGCAGTACTTGTTTTAGGCGTCGTTATCCAAAATAGACCTCTTCATGTTTAGTCAGGTCTCCTCATGATAGCTTTAAGGCTGACTCCAAAGAAACCTGGCGAAGAAGGACAAACTTTATTTGCCATTCTTGTGAATAGTCTACTTGTGACTACATGCTGTTGATAATAAAAAATAATGCATGGTGTCATTTTAAATGTCCTTCCTCAAGTCAGCTGGATGAGATGTGATGACAACGGTGAGATTGTTTGCCTATCTTTACCAACCACTATAATATGCTAAATGTCACCACAACCACATCTGCTGGCCTGATAAAGACTAGTCTTTATAAATGGTGTTGGCTGGGATTCTTTTGTTCTAAAATGTCAATCTAGACCAACATAGTTGAGGTGTTTTATGAACTGGGATCAGGTTGAATCTAATAATGTGTTAAATAAATGAAAAACGAACGCCTCGTTACGCCTGTTATATTTATTTTTGGCATTATCAATATTTTTACCAAAAGCACAGTTTTTAGAGTGGGATAAATGCATATCTAGACTATACCACACTACAAATGCCTTAAGAGAAAGGAGGAATGTCACTTCCTAATCTGAAATATATTTTTTCGTGCTGCACAACTGCATCAACTAATCTATAATGTAATAATTACTATGTAGCTCGTTGGATTTTAATAAAGATATAAGCTACATCTTATACCAAAATTACTTGTGCAAGCCTATAGCAGCGTTATCCCAACAACTGAGTCTGTTATCAGGACAGGAGTCTAGACCTCATCACTGCATGAAAAGAGCTGGGTGAAGAAATCCCAGAGAAGATGGGGTATCATATGTGGGAAACTCACAACAATATGCAGTCAAATAAATCCAGACCATACATACATCTTCTGGAAATGTACAATGAGTCAAACTTTTTGGGTTAAAATCCAGTCTTTGTGAAGTATTGGGATGTGTGGTTCCTAGAAGTTGCCTTGTTTTGTATCTTTGTCATTTGAAAGGAGTTGTGCGTGGAGGGGACCATTACTTGGTTAAAATTCTTCTTGCAGCTGGAAAGAAGGCCAGTACCAAGAACCAGTTCAAGACTGAAGTACCTAATTACATTCAGTGGGAAGATACACTGGTGATGGAAAATGTTACATATAGGCTAAATACTGTACGAACGAAGTAAGCTTTATAAAGGACAGGGGAAAATGGCTAAAATATAAAAAAGGATGTCTCCCCTTCTGAGTTGTATTCTCTCAGTTAAATCTATCTCTCCCTTTTTCTTTCTTCTTTTTCATCCTCCCTCAGTTACAAGAAAACAATCATTCACTGTTATATTCTTTGCATTGCGTTTGTCATTTTTGCTGTCATCTGTTGAAACACGGCCAGGTCGTACTTGTTCTTTGTAATGACTGGGAGACCTGTCCTATAGTGTTGACAAAAAAAGAAAAAAAAAAATCTTAGAATTTCAGCGATTTGTCCTGACTTGATTTTGCAGTCGTGTTCTGCTCTTATCTCATGTTCTCAGTTCTACCGTACAGTGTTCCTGGATCTCTTTCTAGTCATTGAGCTGATTCACATCCCAGAAAGGCACTGCAGAGTGACATCATGGTGTCGATTCAGCTTGCATCTGAACAGCACCTGTGATGAGGCAACCCACCCTCCTTCAGGACGTAAACATCACACCTGCACTGCCTCTGACATGAGTAACATCACATTGTAAATGCTGACATCTGACTGCATCAGGTCAACCAGGAGACTCAACACTGTGGTTAACGTATAAAAAGCAACTGATGTTTTTTTTTTGTTTGTTTTTTACACAAAAATTTCAGCATAACCATAAAACAATTTTACTGAACATTCAACATAAAACTGATCTCATATCAGTAAATGTGTTTTGGCAGTTTGAAATGCTGTAAACACATACGTATTGGCCTGTACACTACAGGGAATACAATGGAGTGTTATACAAATAGTTGCGGTGCTCGTAGTGTGGAGGAACAATCAGAAACATTTGCCCCGGTATTGTGAATTACTTACTGTCATTGTTTTAATTATTATTTATGCATTGTCAGAGGGACACATGTCACGCGGACGTGAATGAGTCATGTGTTTGTCCATGAGGCCATCACCTGGGTTCTCCCTGTTCTCTGACAGGACGTGTTCTCACACGTCGGCTTTCCCCTGAGTTTTGGATACGCCCTTGCAGATCTATCTGGAAGTGTTTCTTCGCTCTAAGCGTCATACAAGTAAACAGCCGAATGTACAGCTTGTGAAAAAAAAAAAAGGTCATCAAAACACAGAGCTGGGAGGATATGTAGTCATATGATGAGAATCAGAGAACTCAGCCTTGAGGACCCACATCTTAGTAGGGAAAATGTTCCAAAACTGTAAATGCTGCTGCTTGACTACAGACAACCACACTTCAAAATAGAACATGCTTCCACCTAGCAACACTGAAAGATAAGCATTTTAAGGACTTAAGCTGACCAATATAGCAGTGCCACAGGCAGCAAACATGGGACAACTTGTGTGCTGTTTCATCACTTTCTTTCATCTCATGCCATCACAACACCACACACTGCACAAGTGGCCACACTGAACATAAGTTAACTTAGAATGTTTCTGTCTGCAGCTACCTTACAGTATGCCACTGCCATGGGATACTGGAGAAGTTGAAATATGACATGTGATATGGAGACAAACAAGAGCAGGAGAGATACCTGTGAGGTATACAGTGTCCAGGGCGATTTTCATGTCAAAGGCGGTTTTACCATCGGCTTATGCGCTGCCTTTCAGGAACATTTGAGACAGTGCTGCCGCTGTGTTTACCTCTGTGGTTCAGCATTTAACTCAGTATCTGACAGGCTCTGCTGTACAGTTTAAAGGATGAGGCTTGTGATATTTTATACTTTTCCTTTGTCCACAAATTCTGTGAAAATATGCACTATAAACAACAATGCATGTATCCTGTTAACAACTGGTGTGTGTGTGTAGCTAAAGCCTGATACTGTATACCTCATTCCTCTTTGCTCAGGAGCTGTATTGTTGTCCAAAAACTATTAAAAACACATCAGTGAGGCATACTGCTGCACAGGATGATATGTCCCTTCATTTCTCTTTGAACACACAATATTCTGACTCCCACTTACTGCCCAACTCTTTTGGGGAGTTCATTTTTTTAAAAGTCAATATTTCCAACCATTATATGGATTTACAACTTTAGTAAAAACTAATGGACTTGGGGCTGAGTGCCCAAGGATTGAATAACAGTTTAATATCAGCACTGGGCATCATTTGAGAATGCTATTTGACCCTTTATATTGTAGGAGTTTTACTTTTGCATCAGGGTGACATTATACTCTATATAGTCAACCAAACCCACCAAAAACAACAATAGCATGATCCTATTCCAGTAAGAGCCAAACCCCAATCTAACTTTTTCCAAAAAAATAAAAAATAATAATTGTTTAATGAATTAGGCTCTCTAAATACTTTCAGTTTAGTGGCACATTTGTTTTGGTCAAAAATTATTTATTTCTCAAAAGGGGAAGCAACTTAACTCCACAAACTGTAATATTTGGCCAACCTTACTGAAACGGCAGAGAATCGTGGACATAATATACATTTGGTGCTCTAGTAAGCAGAGGTGTGGATGAGAAACATGACTGAGACTTTAGTCACACTTGAGAAACCAATGGGATGTCTTTACAGACTTGCCACTCTACATGGACTTGAACCCAGAGATCCCTGACTTGAAAGTACTTGATCCCGTCCACCAAGTCTAAAGATTTCCAACCCACAACAGGCTGTTTAAATAGGTGTTGCAGGTTCCCTCCCTGACTTGTACTTGATGGTCACCTGAAACATGATACTACTGCCTCGCCAATGAAAAAAATAAATAAAATCCTGTTTGTTAACATTACTGTAACCACATATAGACAGAGAGTTGTTCATAATTAGAAACTGATGATGAAATCAATAATATGAATAGCTAAAACAAAAAGCTCAGTTTCATGAGAAAATGATGTACTATTCAGAGGCTAAACTGTAAGTACTAATAGTCTACCACACTGTAATCATATTGTACAGGTAAAATTCAGACATTTACAATGTCACAAACACAAGTAAAAATATGTAAGCACAATCAGGAAAACATCAAAAGTAATTAATAAAAGTTCTTGATGCTGTGACTGTTTTGCGATTGTATATTAGATTATTTATCAGATTATTATTACACAAGAATTCTTAAAAAATTAGTATTTTACTGACTGACATTTATGAAGCTGGACCCATTAAAAGTTTTACATAAAAAAAATGACCTAGCAGAGTAGTTAACGCACGTTCACGTCAGTGAAGCATTAATACTTGTTAAATGGTAAATGGCCTTGCTTTTATATAGCGCTTTTCTACCTATTGGTACTCAAAGCGCTTTACAGTCACAGACACATCTACCCATTCGCTCACACAAGCACACACACATTCACACACCAGTGCCACGCACTGGGAGCAACTGGGGGTTCAGTGTCTTGCTCAAGGACACTTCGGCATGTGGCACATTCCGGGGATCGAACCGCTAACCCTCTGGTTCGTGAACAACCCGCTCTACCTACTGAGCCACAGCTATGATGGAATAGTTACTATTCAAAACTCGCTTTACTGTCCCAGGCATAGACTGTAAATAAAGATGGACGGTGGACCACCTCCTCTAAAGTGAAGCCAAAGCAAGTAGAGTTCCCCTGATGACTAGCTGCAGTACAGGTCATAAGGTCCACTTTCTTCATGTCAGTGGATGGGACTTGGGCCAAACTAAAACACTAAAGTACACATCAAATAATTAATTTTTCAGGGATAGTTTCTCTCATTTTAGGTAGTTAATATAATACTGATGTATGTACAAGTGTAAATTTTTCTGATAAGTTTTGTTTTAGTTTGTTACTTGATGCTAGAAACAGAATGTGACCTCATGATGACTAGCAGTTGCCATGCCAACCACTCTATAAAGTGGGCCTGTAGAGTAGGAAAGTGAGAGTAGGAAAAAATAAATAAATAAATGAGTACAGTGTATAATCCAACATTTCTTTGTAACTGGTGGAGGTAAAGCAGAGCGCAGCGTTAATTAAATGAAAACACGAGTGAGTCTGGAGGAAGTCATAAATAACGCCCCTGGCTCCGCGTGGCTCCATTCTCAGACCATACCACATAGACTCTGGCTCCAAACTCGCCCGTGTTACGTGAAAAGTAGCGTCAGTGCAATGGAGTGGGGATGCATTGTCCATATTTATATACAGTCTATGGACCCAAGTCACACTTACTTACTGTTGCACACTCACTTGCAAACATACTCCCACCTAGGCTAATAAATATGTAAGGCAACAGGATGGTGTTCAAATCAAATGAGCGTGTGTGTTGATGCTTCTTAGGTGACATGTAACTTTTTCAATGTGCTTTCACTTGGGCATCCACTCAAGCATCCCATGCTTGGTATAAAAGAAGTTCCAGAGCACTTTAAATCTTTCTCTATTTTTTCCCATCATACACACACACGAAAAAAAAAAAATTCTCCGAGTGTCTTGTTGCCACCTGAGCAGATTATCTTGTATTACTCTCCCTATTCTTGGGAACTCACAGTACACACCTGGAGATACTGTTTCATTATGAACAGCACAGTAGGTATTACAACACATAGATTAGAATTCCTTGCATTCCACCATACTCTAAACTGTTTCACTGTGATACTTAAAACTGAAATGATGAAGTCAGTTGTTGGTTTCAATGGAAATGTGCCAACCCCTCACTGAACCATTTGCAGAGGAAAAACATCTCAGGGACTACTGCAGGTTTCCATTTTTGCTAAAATGGCGATAAAATAAGTGTGAACAAAGCAAACTCCAAGTTGGAAACCCTATCTGTGCAGGTGGTTCAACAAATGGCTTATCTAAACATGCAGGGTCCGTCCTCGCAGGTGAGGAGAAGAGCGTTACACAGCCATAATGGTCCAGCTTACACCCAACAATAACATTACTTCAGTCCTCCCACTGACACAACTCCCCAGACTGGCTGAAGGGGATATAATATCCTTCCCTGCCCGTGATATCCTCAACCTACATGCATCTACAAAATTAAACGGCATTGATTGTGAAATGCCTGAACCATATACTGTAGGTTTAGCATGTTAGGATGTTAACAATTGTTAATAAGCATGAAACAAAAGCTAGCGCTGGAGCTGACATGTATGTTGTCAGTCTTGCAGTTTTGAATTGTCCTGGAAAGTTAGCTTAAAAAACTAATTTTTGTGGGAGCCCTGACGAATATTGGTACAAAATTTAACAACAGTCCATCCAGAACATTGCGAATCGTTCGCCTCAGAATCTCAAAATGTCATGATGTTAAATTTGGAGACAAAATAGCATACCTTTTTGTGAAATTATTTTGTATTACTAGTTATATAACTTTGCAATAATGAATAATGACTGTACTGCAATGTCTCTTTCTGGGAGAGTTCAAAATGTCACTTCATGCTTTTGTTTTGTCACAAACTTTCAGCACAGGCAACAGTCCAGAATCTGCCTGAGTAAAGCACTTTGCATTCCTAGACTGAAACAGCTTTTTTGTTTTTTTTACAGGAAAGCTCATAAACATAACTCAGCTCATAACTAATACACATAAACGCTGCTGCTGCTGCTGGTATTCCCACTCAGAGCTTACATTTATGACTGCGCAATTAATTTCCTCAAGGCAGATTTTCCCCTCTGCTTTGAAGTGGAAAACAATATAATTTCTTATACATTCCTAATACCATCACTTCTAGTTTGGTGACTTTACATAAAAGGCATTTGTGTAAACAGCACCGTGCGGCTGGAGGCCCTTTTTTATGGTGGAATAAAACAGCTTTGGCCTTCATGTTTTTTACAGATGAGGAGGCTGATCCTGAACCCCTGTGTTTCAAAGCTTCTTGAGCCCTGCACAATCCTCTACCAAAACCCCCACCGCTCCTTCTGTGCAGAGCAGCTCACAATGGGCCCTCATTCACTCTATCTTCCTTTAAACGCCAATAAAATCTTTTACATTTCCTCAGCAGGCAGTTAAAATTCGGCTGACTACTGTGCTTTCGCTCTGTACTCTGCAGAATCTCCTCCTGTCAAGTTTTCATTTCGTTGTTGTTTTGCCTGCCTTCCTTTTGTGTCACCCTTGATTCAGTCCTGGCAAAAAAATGAGGAGGTGACACAAGAGAACAAGAAGCTTATTATTTTACAAGCAAAGTATCGGTCGCCTTGTTTATTTTCCTGGCTCACCTTTTAGCACTTTATGCAGGGGTATGCTTTTTGACATATGAGAAGGGTGCAAGGCCCTAAATATTTCACAGCTTAGCGGCCATTTGTACAAGCTGTCAAGAGCACACTTACCAACCGCCTGAAACTGTGTTGAACTCATCCTTCCTCTGTCCCGTCTCGTATTGTTCTCCTGGTGCTTTTTCTTCCATCTTTGTCATGTCCCTCTCCCCCATCTGCCCACTCTCTTCATATCCCATTTCTGTCTTCATTTTCTTTACTTTTTCATGGCTCCATGACACCTTTACTGTCGATCCATCAGTCTCTAATACTCTGTGTCAGAGCTCTCCTTGCCTAAATGTCCCACCGCTCTGTTTTCCATTCATATCTGTCTGCCTACCTCCTTTCATACTTTATACATACTGTATCCTTTTCTCATTCACTACATTCTTCCCTTCTGTCCCTTCTTTCCTCTCCACCTTTCCTGTATTCATTCAGTCTTTCAAATTCACTCCCCATGCCCTCTTTACTTCTTGTGTTTTCTCTTTCTGTCCAGGGCTCCACACCCACATGACCAACATCATGCAAAAACCCTCATGACAGCACACTCTGCCAGCTCTGCCATGCTGTTACACGCCAGGAGCAGGGAACTTTTTTTTTCACAAAGCCCTTTGGGCAAGTATTGTCTCCTAACCTAAGATTTATAGGCTGCTACCGCAGCAGGAACTTTTCCATGAACCAGAGACACTTTTACGATCCCACGAACCTCAGCTGCACTTTGACCAGAAAGAGCCGTGTTCTAAATTTAGTTCCTTGGCCACAGTTCAATGAGCTGTCCAAATCAAACAACAGTCTGATCTTTGTGATGATGCCTTTAACTGTAATGACAGTATGGAAATATTGTCGAGTAACTATGGCTAAGGTGGTGAGGCTGGACGTCCACTTGTCACAGGGTGCTGGTTTGATTCCCCTGGCTCCTTCACATCATCCTTGTTGATTTGACTGGATCGAAGCTCAAACCCTTGACTCTGGCTAAAATATTAAATCTTGATATACTATATTTTTTATATATAGATAGATAGATAGATAGATAGATAGATAGATAGATAGATAGATGGATAATCTTAATATACTAAGTATATAAATCTATGGAACAGTTGCAGCCATGCTCAAAATAAAACAACATACACTGTCAAGGAAAAAAAAGGGTTAAAGTATGATGTTTTAGGGAGTCCTGTCTTCATCACAAGGGCACCTGACCGCTTGAACCAAAAGAGATGTTGACGTCAGTTGTTTGCCGAAAAGACACATGCTGTCATTGTTCTTGGAAAGACAGCTCCAAGTAAAACCCAGGATGGTATCCCTGACACCAGAACTGGCTGTGTACTTGTGGTAAATGTGGTCAGAAAGGGGGAAAAAATGTAAGCTATACTTTTCATCCACAAACAATGCACATACTGCAGGGCAAACCGACTTGTTAAACTGCAGTGTATACCAAATTGTATTATAGTTGCTGTGTATGTAGCCTCTCAGTATACACCAGCTACTGTTGAAGAGGAGAGGAATTCATAGGTCGCATAGCATTTTTTTTTTCTCCAGAATGCTGTGCATCTTACATGACAAAAAATGACTAAAACAAAAATAACTGAGTGAGTGACTGAGTGAATGGCTCAGTGAACAACCACAGAAGCTCATAGGTGTTAGGGAGGAATTTGTGGTGATGCCGATGAAGAAGAAGTACCAAAGTCCTGTATGTCTTATGCTGAAGGAGTTTATTTAGGCTCGTATGAGGAGAACAGAAGATTCGTCATCACAACATAAGTGCATGAGTCCACCTCAATTCTAAGGGTCAAACAGTAAAGCTCAGATTCTTATACTAGAAAGGTGGGCTGAGGCAGCAAAGGGGAGATGTGTTAACATCCAATTGGCTATAGTACATAAACATGAAGATAAGGATTCACACCAGCTAGGAAATACAAAGTGTCATCCAGTGACGGAGGGCGTTATCATCTAACTCTACAGCTGTGTCTGTAGACAGCCAGAGAGTGAGATTGAAGACGCCAAAGAGGGACCATGGCCTTGGCATGTTCCTCAGAGAGAAAATAGGGCAGATAACTGACCCCAGCAGTAATCTAACATTAACTACACAAACTATCTATAGGGAACAGAAATTATTCTCTAACAATAGGTCTACATTCAGTGGGTAAAGGTATATTTTATTAAACTGACGGGATCCCAATGACACAAATCTCTAAGATGAACATAAAAGTTGCAGCCCTGAGGCCTCATTTATAACTGCATTATATATCACATGTCACTTATAAATTCACTTCATCATAAACAGTAAAACTAGTGCAACTTGTGCTTATTCTAGTGAGCAATAACATAATAATAATAAAGATATGAGCCAACTCAGACCTCAAGTAACATTCAGTTGCAGATTTCATTAACACAATCTAACCCTATTTCTCCTATCCTTATAATGCAGAGGAGAGAGGTTGGATGGAGTGTTACTGGCACTCAGGTGATGTGTTCGGTGACAGGAGTTTTGTGTTAAAAACTGGTCACAGTAACTTTAATCCGAATCAATTAAATGACGCGTTGGTTGGGTTTAAACGATGAAATTATGTCATTGATTTTAGAAATCCAAGATAACGTCACATAGCGTTACAGATTTGCAGAACAATAGTTAATCGTTTTGAATTAAATTGTTAGTTATGAATCATAGCTCCAGATTCTATGAGTGTAGGTGCAGCCCTTTGATGCGTATGGGTTTATCCCTCACGCCATCACCTTGTATTCTACAGGCAGCTGCACCCTAGTGCTGTGAGAGACTGGCAGTGTCAATGTTACATATTGTAAGAAGGCAAGCAATGACTGCTACACCATATGCCCTTCAATACATTTCCTCAGAGGGTGACTACACTGATCCACCGCTGAAAATATAGAGACAGAACAAAATGCTGACAGAGTACATTGTAAACCTCTATCCCTTGAGTGCTGGTAGACACGCAGAGGATTTCTATCCAAACACCAGCATTGAAAGCTGCCTGTTAACCCTTTATTGGGTGAGGAACCATATTTGGTAACTTTCACACACATTTTAAATTGTGTCCTGGTGCCTCTCAGTGAGGTTTAGAAGCATGTGGTTTTCACCCAGCCAATCAGAGAAGATCAAGGAAACATTATCAGGTCAAATGTGGTCTACAAGGTCCACCTCTGCTTGAACACTGAGCATAACTGCTTTATTAGGTGCCAGGAAGAAGTGGCCTAATGTTGTCTAATGTGATAATGTGTATGCTGACAAGTGCCTGAATCATCACTTGTGTTCTATTGGTCTAGATACATATACACATATATGGTAACTTCATTGATCTTGATTTTCTACATGAAAATTAAACATTTAGAAAAATGTCACAAAAGTAATAAAAGTCTTCTTATGTCCTACAATAACAATCTCGGGTTGAAATTTAGGTTTTTTTCCCAAGTATTTCAGTGAGTGCCCTGGAAAGTAAGACACTCTGGCAGACCTTGCACAATATTGCGCATTGCTCCCTGAATAACATTGCACACAGTAAGAAGTTCCACCACATTTCTATGAAGAGACACATGTGTTTACCAGTGTAATCCCACCAATTTTAATGGACATGTTCCTCCCCATCCAGAGGGAGATACATCTGCAAACACCAACATGTGTGTCAACAGGATGTGAGGAGACGGCTAGATCGGGGGCTACAGAGGAATGGAAATCATGTGTCTCTGCTTCTGCACAGTCTACTGAACCACCGCATCTGGAGCCCAAGGAACCACCACATGACACGCTGACATCATGCCCAGAAGCTGCATGACAGACCGAACTGTCACAGCATGGTGATGCATGGCCATGAAGAGTTGTCCACGCTTCCACTCCCTGCTCCAAAAACTAAAGTCTCACGGTGGCTCTAGGAGTTTAATTCTACTCCCAGATAGACAACATGCTGGGAGACAGGAGGAGTACCCTTTATCCTGTTTATGGTGAAAGCCAGGTTTTACGAATATATGACCACTTTCCTGAGGGACTGCACTGACCCTGGAGCAAGTAAACAAGAGCAGGTTGTCCAGGTAAAAAAGCACTCTCGTGGTTGGTCTGCAGAGCCACGTGCAGGTGTTATAAGTATTGTAGATCAATGGGGACAGGAACTGGTTGTACTAGTACTGAGCAGGAATCTTCTGTGTATTGGGTGTCTTTCAGATTTACCAAAGTGAACTAGTTACCCTGGAGAACACATTCCAGCACCGGTCACATCATCATCAAATCAAAACTAAATTATTGACAGTTTCAGTATGTCAGTTCTCAACATTATCGGTTCAAAACTGAAAAAAAAAAACTAAATTAACCATCACATCATCAAATTAATATTTATTAGTCCTGCCATTAGCATGCAGTAGAGCTCTAATCCTGGCTAGCATGTTCCCCACGAGTCTTTCACACTGTTGAGCGGTAATCTTGTCCCATTCTTCTTGAATTACTGCTTTTAATTCTTCTAAATTCTTTGGTTTATGCCTTGAAACCTTTTGATAATCCACCACAGATTTTCAATAGGGCTCACATCCAGGGATTGAGCTGGCCACTCTAAGACCTAGATACTGTGATCCTGCAGCCAAATTCTGCTGACCCTGGATGTGTGGCAAGCGGCATTATCTTGTTAAAACATCCAGTTTTGACCTTGACGGAACATTGTACGTGCAGAAGGGAGCATGTGGGTTTTGAAAATGGCACAATACTTGGCAGAGTTCAATGTGCCGTCACAGACAGTGAGATGACCAAACACCAGAAGCACTCATGTATCCCCAAACCATGATATTGTACTGCCTCCACCATGCTTGTCAGTAGGTACTGTACATGCTGGAGATAATGCTTCACCTGGCCTTCTGCATACCCTCACATTAGCAGAAGGAAGATAAAACTGGAAACTGGACTCATCTGAACACAGAATCTTCTTCCAGTTCCTGACTGTCCACTTCTTGTGTGCTTGGGCCCAGCGACACCGGGCTAAACTCTGTCTCTCATTGATCAGGGGCTTCTTGACAGCCTTGTAGGACCTTAAGCCATGATCTAAAAGTCGGCCACGTACAGTGAAGGTGGAACACTGGACACCAGTTTAGGTTGACTACTGCTGCTGAAACTGCTGTGATGTCATTCGGCAGTTTTCCCTGCACATGCGGATCAGGAAGCGGCCATTTCTTGCTAAGGTAACCCTTGGACGGCCAGATCTTGGTTTGTCTTCCAAGCTGTTGGTTTGTCTGTATTTCTATGTGTATCCAATTGCTGAAGGACTGCGTCCGCAGTTCCTGGCTATCTGGCGGCAGCTGTACCCTTCCTGGCTGAAAATCTGATCTTCAGGCGTGTTTCCTGCATTAGGTTCCTTGTTTTAGCTATTTTTATCTCTGAAGAGCTTTCAAATGTGCTGTTTTTTATATAGACACAAAGCACGGCAACAAAAATTGTGTCTCTTCATAAAAAGCACAACCTTCATTGGTGGATCACTGGTACTAAAATGACCCAATACTCCAATCCAATCAAGTTTTTCAATACTAAAAGAATTTGCACTTGAAGACCTAAGAGTGATTCTTAATATTTCACAAATGCATGGGGTGTCTGAAAACTTTTTTCCACCACTGTATATGATATAAAAACAATATTAGGATTGATCATAGAACGGAAACGTGGGGATTGGAAGCATGTATGGGTGTTTTAGTATAGATACGCACCTCTAGTAAACCACAAAAAAAAAAAAACACAACTACCAAAATTAAATTTCAGTTCCTGGTGACCTCCACATTCCATCAAACTCTGTAAGTAAATGTTTTTCAACAAGACGTAGAGTGAATGACATGTGAATTAGATTCAAAATGTCAAACTGTCATTAAACTGCTCAAGCCATCATGGGCTAAAAGATATTTCCTTTTACATGAAGCAGCTGTTATGGCCACATTGAATATATATATTTTTTTTATTAATCATGATAATACAGAGCTACCATTTATACATTTTACTGCACTTTAGGGCTTCAGGTTATTATCATCGCAGTAAGTGATTAGAGTACAGCTTTTAACAATAATCTCCTAAAAGGTCTGACAGAATTTGATACAGCATTGTTAGGAGGCGTGGGTGTAAACCACTGTGAGGCATTTCCAGCATGAATGCAGCCTACCATTAGCCTAGCAATGAAGATAATACAACTTCCTCTACCCACATGTTAGAACCTGACAGCCATTTGGAGCCATAAAAGTCCAGAAGGTTCCCATAACCAGCCGTTCACACCAGGAAGACTGTTGTTAATGTTAATGAGGTGTGATGGCAGGCTGCGTAGTTGTCAAGGTCAAGGCTAGCACGGCTAACAACACACCGCTAGCAGGGTCTGGAGACAAGTGGTGGTACACCTCAGTACTGCTATTGCCAAGCACAAGACTTGCATAAGTACGAACTATGGTCAGCCAAAAAAAGGAAAGAAAAACAAACATTTTAGGGGTTAATCAGTTACTAACTGTTAATGATTGTTCAGATCAGCCCTAATAAGGGTTTTGGTAAATATAAAATTAAGATTACAGCTAAGAATTAAGGAAATCTGATCATCTGCTAAATGCCAAGGACCAAAAACAGAGAGGTGCTGCTATGAGCCATAGAGGGGAAACATTTCAACTGCTGTTTACACAAATTCACATACTAACCAGTAATGTCAAGACACTTGCATGCTCATCCATACACACACGCTATCTAACTATACACTATGAGGAGATAAATATTGTGGGAGTTCTCAGCAGACTGGGTACATGTATATAAATATTCACATGAACAACACAGTCCAGGTTCTTTACATGATGGCTGAGTTCAGAACTTTAAGAGAACCCAACATTAGGGCAGGGTCTTATCGTTAGTCGGGATGAACCCAAAGCAGATCCTGACAAGGCCAGGTCACATATTTGACCTTTGACCCAGCACCACTACTGAGAGCTTCGCTAGTAAAAACCACTGTGTGAGCTCCATAAAGGAGGAGAGAGAGACATCCAGACTGGATAACACGGAGGCAGAGAGTGTGGTGTTTATGTCAGCCCGAGTCCAATGTAAACTGCTTGGATGCTGTCTGTCACCACACTGCAGTAACACGGTTGTCCTGTTTTCACTGTCCCATTTATAGCTGTTATGAAACTGCTTTTAGGGGATGGGGTTATGAAAGCATATCATGTACTGAAGCGGCACCCAACAGATTTATAGTGTTCTGAAAGGAGTGAAGTAGTTCACGGCATTACCTCTGTTTGTAAAAAGAAACAAACAGTGTATGCTGGGGCTAAGGTTCACCAGAGTCCAGAGACTCTCCCAACTGATGGGCGATGTTCTCTCTTCTCATACTTGTTGCCTTTGAGCAAGGATCTTAAAGTAATCCCTAGTTTTTCCATAAGCATGATGCATAAAAGTTCTCCACACCATATCACAAAAAGTAAGCATTCTTATGCCTAATTTAACACTACTAGAGTTAAGGGATTAGGAGAGTCTTTAAAGACGTTAAAAAGTTTTTAACTGAAGGGAATAAAATCAACCTTTCTGTGTGTATTACAAATTGCAGTGATCAGCAATGAATAAGAAAAAGATTCTCGTTAAACCCTAAAAGGGATGACCAGAAACTGAACTTTTTATAAAGGTGGGGAAACACAAAAGTATTTGTACACAGTCAAAATGAAAGCAGCTGAGGAGTTCCAGCCCTGGTGGATCTAGCTACAATCCTACTGGATGCTACACTGTCTTAAATGCAACCCCAGACATCCCTGTTCCACGCAAAGTCTTTCAGTTTTTGATGCAGCTCCAAAGACATTTTCAGCCCAGGTGAGGTATATAATTTCTGGGCTACTACCAGCTGGATGTGTCAAGAAAACCTCCAATTGGGAGGCAACCCCAAATCCCTAATCATATGGCCAATCTACCTCATCGCACTCCTTTCAGTGTAAAGGAGCCCTACACCAAGCTGAGACCAGGCACCTTATGGAGTAAACTTGTTTCAGCCTCTTGTGTCCATAAAGTAAATTGAAAGCTTTGCCTTCTGATCAGTTCCCTCATGAATACTACGGTCCAGTAAAAGACCTACACATCACAATTGTAACCCCACAAATATTCCCATAAATACCACACCCATTTTGACCCTCCAAATTTCCTCATGGAGGATGAGAATAATGGAAATTTTCAGAGCTGGAAATAAAGTGAATCCTGCAGCTAATTCAGGCTGTCTGCTTTAGTCTGTAGCTACATGCTACGATGTGCTTGAAGAAGTTATGTGAAGTGTGATAAATGTCCTCAAGCGATGTCATTTGAGTTAGCATCTATTAAGCCTGAAGACTGACAAAGAAAAAGTCTTGGAATATCAGGTTATAAAGAAGTAAGATTACCAGATTACCATCTAGAGCCCACTTTTAGATATTAAATATATTCAGTGCAGTAGATTGTGCAGTTATATAATTATCCACTCCACATGAGTTGACTGACTGAACTGGGACATCCTTGATTACATACTTTCCAACACTCAAAGCTCCTCCACAGCCACATTAGATTTGTTTTCAAAGGGTACATACTTTGCTTCATAATGATTAATCTGAATGTTACGTGCAAAAATGCATGAAAAAGTTCCTTGTGCACAGCGTCCAGTTTTAACAGGACATGGATAGTCACAATACTTAACACTGATGTCAGAACTGGTACCTTGATAGTGTGGCCATTTTTGCTCATATATAGTGTATGCTTTGAGTTGCTGATGGCTTCTACATAGTGGAACATGTAGATATGTTTTCAGGAAGGCACACAAAAAAAAACAGTGCTCTGCCTTGGTAAGTGAGTACACTACAGTGGCTTCATCATACACAGAGTACTTCCTGGTGTTTTTTCAGGGTACTTGAAGAATTAACAGTCATATGAAAAAGGAGGCCCATTTGGAAGTACATGGCTTTTGTGGCATAACCACACTTGCAAGAAAGGTGCCAAGTATAGCATTTATTTGCAAGCACTATATCAAAGCAGATCAAATGTTTGGTCCAAATATGTCAAAAAGCCAATTATGTCCATAGGATATACTAGTTTTTCACATGGTTGCTTGTTGCTTAAGACAGTGTAGATCCTTAGAGCACATTTTCTGTCTTTCATCAAGACCACCATTTAAAGTCTGTAACATAATTGACGGTAACCTGACTTGCCAATTCATTCAACGCAATACTTTGAATGATCACTTATGTGCACAATGTCTCTTTGGATGTGGATGTCTACATCAAGCACCAAGTTTTCTATACAAAGGTTAACTATTTGTATACTAAAATATACAATCAGGCATAACATTATGACCACCTTCCTAGTATTGTGTAGGTCTCCCTTGTGCCTCCAAAACAGTTGTGACTCATCAGAGAATGGACATGGTCCTTCTGAGGATGTCCTGCGGGGCCTTTGGGTCCTATGGGTTGAGGGGAGGGGCCACTGTGGATCATCCCACGGATACTTGATCAGTTTGGGATCTAGTGAATTTGGAGGCCAGGTCAACACCCTGTGCTGTTCTTCATGTTTTTTTGAGTTGTTTCTAAACCATTTTTGTGTGCGTGTCTGTGTCAGGCTGCATCCTGCTGGGGATGGCTGCTGCCATCAAGGAGTGTCATTGCTATGGGGTGGGGGTGCCTGGTCTGGTCTAGGTGGGTGCTACATGTCTAAGTAACATCCACATGAATGCCAGGTCCAAACGTTTCCCAGCAGAACACTGGCTTGTTACAAGATGGTCAGTGTTATTTACTTCTCCTGTCAGTGGTTTTAATGCTATGCCTGATTGGTGTATACTGGAATGGAAACTCCAATAGGAAACAAATATCATATAAAAGATATTTTCAGTCAACCTGAATGATCATATAAGTCAACAATACCACCTGAAAAGAACCCATAACAGCCTGGACATAGCACAGATATTTTCACCTGTGTTAGGTTTGGGGAATATTTGGGTTACACACTTTATCATCATTAGAAAGATAAATATGTGTTCAATGAATTGTCTTGGTTAAGATAAACATTTACATTCCCATTTGAATTGGAACAATCAGTGTTCCCTCATGTTATATTATGAAATGAAACTGAAGTGAAATGAAATTAAACTACAGTGCGTCATAATAGACTTCTCAATCATTTTCAGTTTCAGTTTCAGTCTATGCCCTGTTTATGTCTGCCAATCTGCCCTGTATTTCTTGTGCTTCTCCATGCACCTAATAGATGTTCTAGGACCCCCTCCACCCACTCAATCATCTAACTTCATCTAACTTCCCAAACCCACCTGCTCGACTGTCATTCTAAGCCTCTAATCCTGTCTCCTGCATCCAACTTCATGTTTCATTCTGCAATCACCTCTCAACATAAAAACCTGCCATCTTTCCCCAGTCTGTTGCCAAATCTTTGCAACCTGGCCATCCTGCAAACTGTTTTGTTATGATCCCTGCTACCGGTACTTGCTTGCCTCCATTTAAGCATGATGTCTCAAAATAAAGTCACTGAACTGCTTGCTTTTTCTTGTGGTTTCCATTTGGTTCCTCTCATTGCCCTGTTATGTAACTGTGAACCCCGTCTTACCTCCATGTACATAATGAATTTCTATGTATGGTATTTGCCTTCATTTTGCTCATTTTACTCCTTTATTAGAACTGTAGTTTTATTGAATGGTTCTTCAGAATTCTGCTGGACTGCCTGTTTAAAACAAAAGTTCCACATCTCTCTTCATCATCTCTAATTTCACTGTGGTCACGTTGCCAAAGAATGTCTTCTTGTTTACATAATCCATCACTTCTAAGTGATGAAACATGTAAACTGAAACACATTCTTTGGCAACATGTTCAGCTTCAGAGGCAATATTATGAGTAGAGATATGGTCTAGTTGCTCTATCAGCAGACAAAATGAGTTTCAGATATGGTCATTTACTGACATTTAAATACATATACATATTTGATCCATGGTTACACGGGCATTGGTGAAATCAGAGCCTACGATGGGCTCCCTCTCTAATTTTCTGGAGTCTTGCCCTCATGTTTTGTCCCTGCTGGAAGTGCAGTTAATAACTGAATATGTTGAGTTCATGCAGTTGCCATTTTGTTGTTTTTAACAGTCGAATAGGTAGCCTAACAGTGCTTGCAGTAGCTGAGAAATTGCAAGACTCGGATTACCACAGGTGGCATTTAAAAAGAAATGCACCACATTATAAAAGGACGAGGAACAATTATTAAAAATAATAAATTAAAATAATAAATGTTTCCACAACCTTCATTAGGTTGCCAAACTTGTCATTCATTTAAGCATCATTCCGTACCTTTGCTCACTTAGTACTAATTATTGATTAACGGTTGAGCCGCAGTTTTTATGAGTTCTAAAGTTTGTCAGACACCATATTAATTCCTTTAAATTCCTTTGCATAATCATTTTACTGCTAAAAATGTTTTAATAGATTGTTTTTACTTTGTGTAAGAATCACAATCCAAATATATTTAAAAGAAACTCCCACTACTGTGTTCTTTAGCCATCATTAATAACAATTATAATGGTACTGTGATTCCAAGAACAAGCAAGGTTTTAAACACACTTGAAAGGTTCCTTTTAACATTAGTTTCATGAAGTTTATGGTTTTACGCACTTCTGGTAACTTATTTTAAGACGCACTAAATCATTTGAGAGAGGCTATATTTTGGGGCTTGAAGTCTTTGTACAAAGTAATGCTAAGCTAAACATGTCCTGTACTTGTTGTGAATCCTCTAATCTAAGTACGCTAACCCCAAGTAGGGTGTCATGCAGTCCCTCCAGCCGAGCTCAACACAGTGCCTCTCTACTGACACATTCCTGTTTAAAGTCCAGGCAACGGTCAAAGGAACCAGGCAATTACAGTGCAGCTGCCTGCGTCACTTTTTTGTTTACTTCTAAAATGTTCAGTATCTGAACCTTTTGAAGTCGTTCCTTGTGTGGGAGGCTCCTCTTTCTCTTTGAGGGAAAGAAACTAGCAGCGAGCAGTGTGCAGAGGTCCAGCTGTGTGCCACATTACCAACTCTGTCCCACCTGAGCTACTCTTTCCATTACTATAAAACTGTGTTTCAGTTTTCCTATATGCTTTATGCCCCACAAATCATAAAGTTGGGGATATTAAGACAAAAGCAAAGTGCAGTGGGCCTGCATATGAACTAGAAAAGACTCCCCAAAAGCAAAAGTGTGATTAAAAAAAAAATTAAAAAAACAGTCACGGGATTGGAATAGTTAAACCGGTGTTATAAATCTTTCTGTCCCTTCCTTTTTTTAAACTGTTGCTTTATATTTCCATGAAAATAAAATTTACTCACACACACATAATGTGAAAGATCGAACTGTCATTTCACACAAGTTCAAGTAAAAATACATAATCGTGTGTCTTCATTTCAGTGGCGCAGGCTCATCATTCCCAGGGCAGGCTGGATGTGTAAACCCTTCACCATATTTGGATTCTGCCCTAAGCTTCCTATCAGTTGATATCTCAGTGTATACTACCTCATCAAACCACCAGGAAGGATCTTGATTCCCGTCACATCAAAATCACATCTGTTCTGAATTCCTCCTTTCTTTATCTCGTTTGCAGTTTTCAGGGTGAATGCAGACTGTATCCTTGATCTTATTCTTACTACCCAAACCTTGTCAACATAAATGAAAGCTCTAACATAGATTAGGTGGTAAAGTGAGGGCCTTGCCTTAAGGCTCAGTGACCTCATCACTGAGCAGTACAATGCCCTCATCAGTGCTGGTGCTGCAGCAACTGGCATTCTCAGGTGGAGCTCAGGGATGTACATTATGTCACCTTTGCACACCTACAAATATGTCACTTACAAGTGTGCAGAACACGTAGATGTGATTTACTCCTTTCTGTGACCAAGCAGACTTTAAATCATTCGCCTGAGGTAGAAATGCTCTCCAGAAAATCTCTCCTAAAAATCAGCTTCACAAATGTTTCTTGACCTGGTTAACATATGTATCATGGCTTTCGATCTTTCTCAGTGCCTGCTGGGCATGATGGTCCAACAAAGGTAAGAAAAATACGTCACTGACACAAAGCAGCCACATCCTCAGTGAATGTGGTTCTGGGTAATGGTGGCTGAACATCTCAGATGTCCTTAAAGTCCCATTCATGTCTACTAGACTTTACTGGGCGATCCTACGGAGGCCTTTACAAACCACATATAGATTATCCGACCTTATCTGTTCTTGTTTCGCCTCAGATCCAGCTGGACGTGCTCAGGATTTCTTCAGAGGAAGGCATTCTGAAGGTATCCTCCACGACCTCATCTTGCTAAATCCAATGAAAATGTGTACTCACACAATTTTAATTAAACACATAAAATGTAATATTCCTAACCAGGTCACATTTAAACATAGAGAAGGAAAATGTTTCTCCTACCAAAGAGCAGCACAGTGGCTGATTAAGTTAGTTATTTTAAGCAGCTCTGTAATTGAAACAAACACATAAAAACCTTTTTCTGCTCACAGATCTCTACTGCTGCAGGAAAGATTCTCAGCTGTGATAATTCCCCTTCTTTCTCCCGTGAAGTGACTGAAACTGCCTGTGTCATAAAAGCTTTGTTGAGCTTAGGGCCTATCGGAAGCCCCGGGCCCCCGGCCATTCCAAGCGAGCTGCTCTCAGCTAGTGAAACCAGAGAAATGGCAATGCTCATGGGAGCAGGGATAGTGACTCAAAGACACCCATTCACCAGCTAAACACTCCTCTCAGGGGTGTAAGCCATACAAGCAGAATTGTACAAGCACACATCCTCTGTTGTTGCCTAAATGGAGTTATTAATCCATATTTTTTTATTGATCGACACAATCTTTGACCTCTGCTGACTTGAGAGGGTGAAGTGGCTTTGAGAGAGTACTACTTAAAGTCATTACCTAGAACCAAGAGGGTCACACGAGATAGTGTAGTGAAAGAAAATGTACTTTCAAAGATTCTTATCAGTCTGGTAAATACTCATACAAAACCTTTCTGAAACCTCCACATTCGTGCACGTAGACTGCATGTCAATTTAATATTGCCAGTGTTACATGAACTCAGTCGCACAGCATATACTTTTTATTAAATAACCTCAGTGTAAATTTCCATCTCATAATCTCTTAGCAGCCCAGAAAATATTTTCAACAGCAAAATGTATGTTGGGAAAGATTGTCCATGGACAAATCATATCTCTGGATTGCATTAACTATGTCTCAAAAAACTAGTAGAAATAAATAAAAACAGTAAATAATAATAATAATAATAATAATTTAAATATTTGTATTATATATTACATAATTATATAATATTAAAACATGCTATTACTGACAACATGACAAAACAAATCGGACTTACGCTTATTATAACATACACCCTCATGTTAATACAGTGATTATTAATATACAAGTAATTCATCTTCTGTAACCGCTTATTCTTGTTAAGGGGTCTGCTGGAGCCTATCCCAGCTGTCATCGGGCGAGAGGCGGGGTACACCCTGGACAGGTCTCCAGTCTATCTCAGGGCTAACACAGAGAGACAGACAACCATTCACACTCACATGCACACCTATGGTCAATTTAGAATCACCAGTTAACCTAATGAGCATGTCTTTGGACGGTGGGAGGAATCCGGAGTACCTGGAGAGAACCCACGCAGACAAAGGGAGAACATGCAAACTCCACACAGAAAGTCGGCCCATGGATTCGTACCCAGGACCTTCTTGCTGTGAGGCATCAGTGCTAACCACCGCTCCACTGTGCCGCCCTATACAAGTAATATAATTCTAATTGTAGTTTGTAATGTCTGTCAACAATAACATTGTAATTACTGTACTATATACATCACAGTGTTTTTGGTATCTGTGAAGTATCTACAGTATATTATCTTCTAGGAACAATATGTTTACTGTCTGCTACTTGCCGGAAATGAAAAAATATATATAAAACTGAAAATCTTCCCTTTTAAATGTAATAAATAAAGATGCAAAATGGCAGTAAATTAATTTTAGCATTGCATTAAAATGTATCACATTATAATTGGCTTAAATGGTTTGAAAGTTAACTGACCCCAGATAACTTTTTGAAGGAATTGTGTCTGCATATTGAAAAATGTGTCAGTTTTCAGTGACCTCAGGTCACGACCTGTACAGTGTCACATGTCCATGGAAAATTGGGGGCAAACAGGGTATTTTCATGGATTGTTTATTACTAGCCTCTAGCTTGGCTGTAGGCTGTATGTTTCTATGTATGTATTGGAACCTGCGGTCACTTTCTTCCCTGCTGTTAGAAGGCACATTGCTATGTTTGCATAATGATCACTACAGGGAAATGACCTGAAACAAACAAAACACAGCCAAAATAGATCATCAGTGTAGAAAAGAAACTGACCACACTACAAACACAAAAGGAAATACATGCTCATACATAAAATACACAACTCAGGAAAAAAAAACAGGGGGCTGGCTTTAAGTATGGAGAGCCCAACTCTGTTTATCAAGCTAATAAATTCACTAGACCAGGTCCTCATAAAATCATATAGTTTTTCCTATATAGCAAACCTGATTCTGTCAAGGAGGAGAGTATCAAAAAAATTAAATCATTGCTGTGCTGATTGGGTTGAGGTGTCTCCCAACGTTGAAGCACATTTTACTTTTCTTATAGGGCAGAATGGAAAATGTTCTTTGAATTATTCCTCAGTGACTCTGCTGATCAGTGGGGGATCAGGTTATTTAGGTTCAAGGCACACCCTAGACACCCCTCTGGTAGTAGTAGTAATTGGTGCACTGTAATCCAGTATCCAGTTATAAACCAATGAACGTATACCTTACATGACAGATCAGCTGTTTCAGGTCCTAGTAAAGAAGACTCTGCCATGTGTATGGTGACCAACCAACCTTCGTGGTATGTTGCGGCATACCTCAGAATCAAAGCATTTTTGTGTCTTCTTTTGTCTCTCATTACCAATAATGCCATTTTGTCAAAGCTGCTGCTGTCAGCGAGATGGCAATATTAGATGCCATAAGACTTAAGCCTAATTTTCCGGCATTTCTTTCGTCACTGTCGCTTACCTTTCAATCAAGCTTTCTGCCCAATATGTGCTCTATTTTAGCCCAACCGTTTAACCCGAAACGTAACAAGTAGTACAGTGCCTACACCTAACCTTACAACAATTTTCAATAGATATGAAGCAGCAAGCTGACATCCAACTCTTGTTGCTACGTGTTCAGCGAGACACGTGACATGAAAGCTGATATGTCAACCAATCACATGGTTCACCTGTTCCCATTTATAGAAAATGCCTGGTGCAAACACGCCTGTCAGTGATGTCATCGGGCATTATAGTGACACCACAACAGTGACTCTCTAGCAATGCCGACAGAGTGGTGGCTTTTGTTTAACGCGCCAGCAGGTTGGCTGCACAGGAGTACAGTAAAAATTAGTTGTAGTTGTGCAGGAGTTAGGCAATCCTGGACAGATGGATGCTATGGAAAACTACTCAAATATTTAGAAAAAGATGGTGTTTTTGGTTTAAATATAATTTAATGGATACCAAGCAACAATACAAGCAGAAATTTCCATGAAGAAGGTGAAATTTGTTTCTCAGAACAAGGAGCATTGTCTCCAACTCTACAAGTGTAGAATTTGTCTTGGCAAATGAATCCTTCAAAAGCCACCAAGAAAGGTTATCAGACAGTGTGAATACATTGAGTAGTAGCTGCTGAAAAAAAAATTAAATCCATATATATAGTACATACCATAAGGTGTCGTACAAAATATGTACCTCCAGCCTCAATTTTCTTGTTACAATCCTATTTCTTAGCTGTCCTTTCAGATAATAACCGAACTATTGTTGTGGTGACTGCAAATCATGCCAAAGGCCTTAATCTAGATATTACCATAATCTGGATATTTGCAGTAATGGAGTTGTTTCAGAATTTTCTGTCCAAATATTGTTATGAAGAGTTAATCTTATGTTTGACTGAAATAACCCCACCGTCTGCTGCCTGCTCCCAGCTCCCTGCTGCTCTCCCAAAAGAATATCACACACTAATCAATATGAATACTAAGACACCATAATCTCTCTCTCTCTATGGGTGCTTTCACAGGGAAGAAGTCCAACTCCCAACCCTCAGTGTCCCACACTTTTCCCATTCATTTAGCACGCATTTAACATGTTAAACAATTACTCCCAGAAAAGGGCACACACCCCCCTCATGGCCCCACGCATTCAACAATAGAAGAGCAACTATGTCAGAGTTTGTAGAGAATGTACAGAGCGAAAATATGCTAAAAAATCATCATGCACAAGTGAACACAAATAGATGGCCTGGAACGTGCATGCCAAAAAAACACGTATTCTGCAGGCAACAATCTGTGTACAGCAAATGCACCAAATGTAGATTTAACAGTGGATAAAGCGGGAGCAGACTGGTGGGGTGTGGGTGCAGGAGGGGAACCGGGGTAATGATGAGTGGGGGTTTCGGTGGGGGCAAAGTAGCACAGAGGCTTTAACAGCAGCTGCCCAGAGAGCGGCGACTGTACAAGAGGGAGGTGGAGAGATAAAGAGCAAGGGAAGGAGGGATTGAGGGAATGAGGGAGGATGGAGAGAGGGAAAACTGACAGGGGGAAAAAGGATTTAGGAAGGAAATTTAGCTGGTAATTAAGAATAGTAGATAGGGGAGCGGGAGAAGGTAAAGTAGAGCCAACTGTAGGTGTCAGCGGAAAAAAAAAGATTACTGACAAAATGCATAAATAGACTAGCTTAATATTTCAGGATGCAATCAGGATGTGCCAGACTTGTAGTCTTTTTCGACGTGTTTGATGAAAAATGTTATCCCAATGTAGCGTGATAACATTTATTCTCATTATACCCCTTTCTTAAAATGTGGACGGCGTCCGGGCTTCTGGTCCCACCAGCTGCCAGGAGTGTCACAGGGTTAGTGGGCCCTTGAGCCACGCAGATAATCAGCTTTATTAGTGCTGCCGCTAAAACCAATTTAAGAGCAGACTAGAGGGATCAGACGGGCCAGCTGTCCACACCAGCGCCACGGCAGGCACTCTTGCCCTGGCCCACACAAAACACCAAAACAACAACGAGCCAATTGTGCGTGCAGCCAATTCAACTGTGTGAGCCGGCTTATTACCATAACTGAAACACTTGCCAAGAGAATGAAAATAAAAACACGGCAAATCCAAAATCTGTTTCAGTCAATGAAAAGATTTTAAAAATGTTTCAGATGCTTCAAGGTTCTTGTTACCTTAAAATGCCTCGTTTGTGGATGTTTAATGTTGAATTAAAATAACTGTAGTTTCAATATGGCAAGCATTAAGCCTCTTTTTCTGTGTTGAGTCCAAGTTAAGCCACCTCTTTTAGGTCTCGCCACAGTCCATCTAACTCATCAGCGCAGTCAAAACATCCTTGCTTCATCAGCAAACCTCTGACCCTGACAGCGATCCACCGGCAGCGTCATGACCTCATGGTGTTTCCTCTCCGCAGCCAGTCCATCTCCAAACATGCCACCACTGCTAATTACAGAGCGGCGAATGGAGGCTAACTCCATATTAGACGGGACAAGTGTGCAACGCACTCCAGGCACGATTTCGGCCTTACGTCATGTTCCTGTCTGGGTTAACAGTGAGACACAGCGAAGGAAGAGCAACGTTAATCTGGTCTGGTCACAGTCTCACTGACTGTTGTGTCCTTATGGAGCATGAGGTGTCATCTTCTCAGACAGAGGTTTCAAGGCCAGATTAGCTGGAAAATGGCAAGTGAAAAATAGGACACTGTAATAGATTGGCCTTCCAATATCAGGGCTGCTTAAATTTTCCACACTTTCACATTTGATTGAGACACAGTATTGGTATACAAAGTATTATTTTTCCACTGGATATTGTCCTATGCTAGAAAACAGACAAACAAACTAAAATCTGTCCTTGTCATTGTAATTAAGGGTTGTGGTCTGTCCTTGAAGACATTTCAACATGCAGGAAAACAAAGACTGAAAATAGAAATTTAGAGTGATGATTGCTTTCACCACCCCATTTATTTGGGTGTATCTGTCAGATTATTTCCGCTGCAGACAAATATTGCTAAATCCAGACGTGCTAGTTTTGGCTCTGCTGTGTGGGAGTCGGTGTCTGTACTTGGTCAAAATCATTAGGATTGGAGACGCTTTTATTATGCATTCATATTTACATGTGCTGTTTTAAACCCCTGCTCATCTCCTCTCCGCTCTGTCACATCTGATAAAGGATGAGGAACAATGCTGCCATTCTCTTGTCTCTGTAACTGGATTGAAATATTTGTCTTTCCAGTTTTGTTCAGATGCAAGATAATAGTTTGGGAAGTGTGACAAAAAGTATATAAAATATATAAGGTTTGGTTTTGTGTCAGTATTTGCCCATTCTTAAAGATTCTCACATCTATAAAATACATTAACAATCCACTAGAGAACTATAGGAATCCACAACTGGGTTTGCACATGACAGGCTTGAGCTCTAGCATCAATACCCAAGAGGAATGCAGGGGTGCTGGGCACCGTACGAAGGATCCGTGTGTGTGTGTGTGTGTGTCCACGTACACACATAGCAGCCTGTTTTTCAGGAGTCTGTGTGTGTGTGTTTAGGTTTGTACGCATGCATGCATGCTTTGTTTTCTTGTATTTTCATGCATGCGTCTTTGCAGGCTTGGCTTGCATGCTTGCATTTGTTTTTGTATGTGTGTGTGTGTATGCGTGTGTGCGTGTGTTCAAGATCTGAACAGCAGATTCTTCGGGAGCACAGATCTCACTTAATCTGCAGTTAACGGCTGTTTAAACAACCTCCATAAATGTTTAACGGTGCTGCCCATTGCCTATTGAATGGGAGGCATTTTACCTCATGCAAAAACAGGCCAACAGGGGCCTCAAGGGCCCCCCTGACTTCCATTTAATGCGTGTAAGAAGGCGGCCATTATCAGCCTTACAATGACACAATTCACCCAGGCTGTGTGTCTGCTATCCCATTTGGTTTGTGTCAGAGCCCAAGTCCTGCTGATGGCTATCTAATTGGAAGAGTTCATCAAGAGCTCATGTCTGAAGAACTGTTGCGTTCAACGTTCATATAAAAGGTTCAGTGGGGCAGAGATTAAACACAGACTGAACATAGAAAATATTAGGTGTGCTATTGATCACAACCAGGATGGATTATGTCCTTATCTTTGGTGGGGCTCTTTATTTAATCACACATTACAGAATGTCTTCTTTGTTTTTTCTATGTCATTATAACTTGGAACTAGTATACTAAACTTTTGACTATTAACTCTTGTAGAATAATTTTGATTTGTGATTATATGTGATTCTTATGTAATTTTCCTTTTATCAAAATGTCAGTTTATTTAATTGTATTTTTTCACTTTCACTCGATAAATATAACCATGATAAGATCAGAATATATTTAATATCATACTACAATAAGCCTTAAATGGACTAAAACCCATCTTACATTTTTCAAAACCAAATTTAGATATTCTTTCTACAGTACTGTTCAGTCAAACCTAATGGGAATAGTGTGACATGTGGGAAATATGCTTATTCACTTTCCTTCATATTTAGTCATGAGAATGGTATCAGTAACTGAGTCATTCTCAAAAAAAAAAGAAAGAAAGAAAGAAAACAAGCATACTTCATAAAATGCCCAGCTATGCCTAAAAGAGTTTCTGTATTTAGCCATATCCTTCATTGCCACATAGGGTATAAAAATATGAACGTCTTAAGCGGATCACCCTGAGGGTTGCCAGTCATACACACATACTTGTATATAAACACACACACATATATACATACATACACGCATCTCAGTCTCTCTCTCACACACACACCGAGAGCAGGAGACAGGGAGAGAGAGAGAGTTAGTGGTATGTGTAGCATGGTGACCAGGGCATTTAAGAGGGCAGGACTGCCTCCACTCAGCGCTCTAGGGGAGCACAGTGATTTACTGTTCCTCTCAGCAGTGTTATAAACGCTGCTCCGTTCCTTAATGAGCCTCTGACAAGCAGCATGTTTCCAGCGTGTTTTCCTTTGGCTCAGTGGCGACGGCTGCTTGATTGCAGCCTCCATTAAGAGGGCATTCCCACTGACACCGACACAAGCCTTCAGCCATACGCACTCAGGCATTACAAGCAATCAACTAAGGCTAGGTAATAAGGGGGTATAAGCAGCACCTGCTGTGTCACCGGAGTAAACCAGAGCCAAGAGGAGATGTATTCTAACTTTAAAAATGTCACCCATAAGTATGAAGAGAACTGTTTTGTATTTTAAATGATTCAGTGTTTATATTGAATAACAGCATCATGTGCCCAAGAGGCCAGAAAGGTCTTGGTTTTGGAACAGTAACCATCTTACAGCTCCCATAATTAGATTATTTGGCCTCTCATTCCTATGTGGCCGCAGTTTTGAGGAAGTGGCCACATGAGCACTCACTCACATCTAGTACACTACACTGATATCTGTAGTTAGTAACAACAAATCAGTTTTGGAAAGTCATTGTATATCATGTAAAACTAGATTGTATACTAAATCCTTCAACATTCAACCTCAACTGACTGATAAAACAAGCACTAACATACTGTTATCAAAGAAATTCCACTCACCCCCAGGTATGTGTTGCAAATGTATACATGCTGGTACTCCAAGGTTTCTCGTAATCCATTGAAGTTGAAAGATAAAATCAGGCATTTAAGTTCTTGTGTCTTTCATATAAACATAACCTGCCTCCAAACACACACAGTCCAGCGACCTGCAACGGAGCCAGTCTAGAAGCCAATCCAGAGCAGAGGCAGGTGGCGACTGACTGACAGCTGCCAGCACAACAGCTGACACCCAATATCTGCACACCACCAGTTGCAGCTGGACCAATGGGACGTAGCAGCAATCGTGTCGCTGGGTCAGCACTGCCTCATTCACTAAAACCCAGGACTTCACAGAGAGGACCATAGATTCCAGTGTGCCCCAGTTCCTGCCTGACCAAATCCCCTCTCTAGGTCTGTCTGGACCTGACGTGCTGAGCCGCCAGTCCCAAGGATGCTGTCCAGACGCCATACGACTCTCGCGCTTTCTCTCCTCACAAGGCTGGATTATTCTTCAACCACCTGGACCTCAGAAACAAGACACATTGAGCAAGTTTTGAATCAGTTTGCTTTAAATTGAATCCATTCAGGAAGTACAATTCCTTCAAATTTAAAAGTTGCAGATCTTACATGTTTTTGTATGTGTTGTTTAGAATGCTATTATCCTGTATGAATACAACGCTATATCTTTTATTATTTTGTTCAATACAATTTGTGCTCTATGCACATGCATATTCCATTTTTTTAGTATTACATAGGATTTGCTTTGTTGTACACTTGTTGTACACTTGCTTTGTTGTGCAATATTTAAATGACTAATGCAGCTAATATGCATTAATTGCAAAGTAAAATAGGACACAGGGCACATGCATAGTCTTCCGTGTGTGCATTATGAGGAGGAACTGACTAGTCCCATAGACAGTTTAATAAGCATTAAGGGACAGACAGTAGAAGGTTCTTTGCCTTAGCTAGCACAGCACACTAGTTAATCCGTCGTTGTACAGACTCACTGCTGCTTGGACCAAATTAACCCTGTGTCATTCGGAGGGAGACACCAAGCCACAGAGTTCGGTGGATCGAGATATGCTTTGCATATATTCTGTCTTTTATCAAACATCACAACTTGTGTTTCTTCACTGTATGAATCACACCACTGTGTGCTTGAGTTTTGAATATTGTCTAGATCTCGTGGGATCAGGAAATTGCTCAATGTCCTGCTGTATGTTTATACATAAGTTATGTACAATTTTGTCATCCCAGTTGTTGTTAGGGGGTTTTTATGTCCATGTTGTTTTTTAATACAATGTAATGTTGGATTGCAAGCCTACTGACATAATCACAAACAAGAACTCTTCTCTGAAAAAGCATCACATTAATATGGTTAAAATGGGTATAATAATAATAATAATAATATAGGGTACTGATAAAGTAAAGATCTTTGTTTTGTTCTTTTTGGCAGCACCAACAGGCTCCGTTGAGTACAAGATCAAGAGAGGCTGGGGTCTCCCATGGTCAAATTGGGAGACACCTCCAAAGATGATTGAGAATGACCATGCTAAGATCCTGTGGGAGTTCCAGAAACATATTAACAAACTGGTGATGGCTAACCAACCGGACACTGTAGTGGTGGACAAACAACAGAAGAGGGCCGTAGCAATCCCAAGGAAGATGCACCATGAGACGCTCTAGAAATATCAAGGACTGAAAAAAGAACTAGAAAAGTGTGGAAGCTAAAGGCGACAGTGGTCCTCGCGGTGACTGGAGCACTTGGGAAAGTACCTCCAACAGATTCCAGGCACAACATCCCAGAAGTGTGCAGTCTTAGGAACAGCTAAGACACTGTACAGAACCCTCAATTCTTAATGTTATCTAATAGAGAGATAACTGATTAGACATGTGACACTAGCTGTGTGGATTATAATTTCAGAAAGAGAGAGAGAGATTGTCCTTGTGGAGGACAAAGGAAAGGAAGACCAAGAAGGCCACAGTTACTGGTTATCTTGTACACGATGGTGCAACCAAATCAACAGTTGTATCAATAGTACATACAGTATAATCAAATAGCCATAGCTGTCGAAAAAGGTATTAAAAAAAAACTGCACCTCGGTTTAAGGTATAATCAATTGTGTAAAAGTGTGCAATGAGTCTGAGTCTTTGAGAGAGCGAGAGAGAGAAAGAGAGATTGTGGGGGTGTGCGTGTGTGTGAGTACGTGTGTGCGTGTGTGTGGGTGTTTGCGTGTGCGAAATCTCATACCTGCTTGTCCTCAGGGGGGTAATACACACTACCATGACACATCTCTGAGGAGTTGCTGTATATTGAAATCTGAAATATGTGTCGCATCATGACCAAAACACAGAACAATGCCTTTATAATTCACATGTTATTGATACTACAGGAGGACACAAAGGAACAAGAAGCCAAATAATCACATTATAGGAGATATAAGGTGGGCACAGTTTCACAGCGGAGACCTTTGCTGGCCTCTCACACGATTGGAACAAAGGCACAGAATACATTGCAGCTGGATAATAACATTGCAGTTCAAAACAAGACTCAGAATATGACCTATCTTTATAATGATTGACCCACAGTTTTATCAAGAGCTTTACCAACTCTACTATGATTAATACTTAATGTCTAATCCATAATGGACAATTGATTGAACTTATATTGCTCCTTAAATAACCACAACTATAATGCGTGTGTTTTTCCATGACACCACACTGATACCGAGAGGCCCCATCTCTAAATTACCACCAAACCTCTCAGGGTCCAAAACACTGAAACTAGCTCAGGGCAAAAAGGACTCTGATGGAGAAACAATGGTATGCTGCCCCAGTATCACCAGCGCAGAGCTAATAGATAGCAGGTGAAGGATGAGAAAGAGCGATGTCAACACTGCAATTGGAGCTCCCATTTGGCAGGCCTCCAGACCTGCTTAGCTCGTCAAATCAAGTGGTACTTTAGTGCTCTGCGATGCCAACATGTGCATGTGGGGAGGGACCACTGCAAGATGTCCAAATCTGTCGTACAGTTTTCCAGCAGCCATCTCATGTGGAACAGATGATCATGTGTATGCAGAACAGAGGCAAATATCTGGTATCCAGGTTCTGACCTTGTCACTCCCTGCAAGAATACACTCTGTTTAGCAGTGACTGGGTCCTAGTGGATTTGAGACGACAGGGTGATGTTAGGGTTGTGGTAAAGTTTATGACCTGATACATGAACAGCAGCTACGGTGGCAGCAAGACATTGTGGCAGACGTTTTATGTGAGCGAATCCAGAGGAAGCAAGGCGCATCAGTAAAATAATCATGGATCGCTGACATCTTCAAAACACCCCCCTTGCAAAGTGAGCACTGGGTATACGTACATACTTTATATTATGACTAACATGTCTTTCAGGGCACAGCAGTGTGTCCAATTTTGCCTTCTTTTTTTAGACTTCTTCAGTAGTAGTCGTAGGTATTTGTAAAAGTGCTTGACAAGATTTTAAAAGATGCCAAGAAGCACTGTCGGAGACAGTTTAAGAGAATATCCCACATATTTCAATGTACTAATAGAATCCAAATACCTCAACAGAGTTCAAGATAATCCTAAAAAATGCTTGAAAGTTTCTTAAGGCCTACTACTCTTCTTAGTGATTGAGCACAATCTGAAAGTATGCCGAAAAGCCCACGATGAACAGGAAACATTAGCGTACCATTTTAAAAAAAAAACTCCAGAAGTTGCACTGCACTTGATGAAGGAACAAAAGTTTCTTATGCAGGAGGAGTGTGACTAAGCTTTAACACCCAGCTTTAGTTTGAACTCTGCCGTGTGTCGTAGCTAGCTTACACTTACGATTAAGTATTTGTCATTGCTATATAATGGGTGGTAACAGTGGAAGCATTGCTCAATGTGCAGTAAAGGGAGTTAGTCTGTGTTACCTTTTTAGACTGAAAGCTTTGCATTTTCCTGTTCAGCATACGTGTCTTATTTTATATGATTCAATTTCTTTTATTTACGTCATTTAGGAATTTCAGTGATTGGTTATTCTAATAAACATTCATGTGTCTCTCTTAGTGTTCTGATGAAGCTGAAAGGGTTACTTTTCCCAGATATTTTGTGTGTGTGTTTTTTATACTGTTTAACTTATGGTAATTAAATTCAAAGACTGTCTTCCAAGAGTGCCAGGTGCTGCAGGTCAAAGATGTCATATTTTAATGTTCCATTTGTTCAACATCAAATCATCATTTGTTTCATGAATTGCTATTCAGTGCATTCTACGAGGATTTGAATCGCTACTGTCAGCTCTTATACCTTGCAGGTAGAATGAATGATCAGCCGTAGAGACCTGTGAAAATTTAAAAAAGGCTAAACTGTAAATGTCAAGCAGTTTTTTTTTTCTAAAAGTCTTGATAACACCTTTAAGAATATCTCCTTAACCTAAGTTACAATAAGAATGTTGAATGGCCATTGATTATTTTCCTAATTGATTCATGTATTGTATATACTGTATGTATGGTTTCCAGGATATCATGGATCAAACTGCTTGTGTAGTGGCACTGCTGTACTGATAATATATAATAAGGGTTGCCATATTAGGATTCAACTTCTGTGCAGCATTATTATGCTTTTATACAGAGAATAGACAGGTTTGTAGCAGCAGAAATATTTTTGTGGACTAAAGTGCGTCACACAAGGCTCCCGGAGGCTTAAAACGAACTCACATTTGAACGTCTTTCTGAGGACACGGTCAGTGTTTTGTGTGTTTTCCACTTTGCTGATGCTCTCCATTTAAGGACAACAGCTTTATCATCGTCAGTGAAAACACACAGGGACAGTTCTAACTTCAGCTTGGCAGGGGAAATCTGAAGCAAAAGCGTTTTCATCTGCCTGTGCTCGGGTTACAATGTGTTCCTGTGCTCCCTAATCCACGTGTTTGTCTGGAACACGGCCTTCCTCTTAAAGCGGACTATTAAGCATAATCATTATACTTTGCTGTAAAAAGAGAGGGCATATGTACAAGAGATGGAAGGTGAAATTTGAAAAATAACACAGAATTGGTTGAATGCAAAGCATGTGACTACACACATGTATAATACAGCTTAGTGAGATGGATTCCACTCATTCATCTCATGTGATATATTTTTAGAAAGACCACAAATCCCCTGTCCCCTCTGCATGGCATCGGGGTTATACTGTGGTTTGATTTAGGTGGATTATTGGATGGGAGCTGTGTGGGGGGGGGTTTGTGTGTGTTGGGGGGGCAAATTCCGGGCTTCTGTTGTGTTTGTGTACGAGAAATGTAAGGGTAGAGTATTTACTGATGTCATTATGAGAACAGAGTTCAGTACATTGCAGAGATCACTCTGTCTAGACTTTGGTGGTGCTATAATGGGATTCAGCCAGATTACTGTGATTACAGTTGTAGTTTTAATGCAGCTTTCTGGGTAGCCAGAAGGGTTCTGTTTCATTCACTTATGTGCCAGTTGAATTCCTCAATGGCTTGGGGCCATGCTAGATACAGAGAGGATTTTGCTTTTTCTAGTGCTCATAAAAATGTAATTTTATCCTGCAGGCTTGTGACTGAAATCGCACAGTACTGAATGTATAAAGACTTAATATTTTAATGTCTTAACTACTGGCAGTGTGCCTAGGAGACCTTCCTAGATAATGTAACAATCGGATTAAGTTATGGGAACCAGTTTAATGTTTGGCAGAGACTGCTGAACTTGTGCTCTGTAACAGTCTCAGCAAGCATGACACACATATCACAAACACACTGCAGCGCCTGAGGTTCACAATATATGAATGAACACAATATGAACTAAGAAAACTATTTTGCTAATGCAGGACGAGACTGGGCACTGGGGAAGATGGCTTACAGCCCTGCAGTAACCAAAATGGGACCAAATGTGGACAGCACATAACCTCTGTCAGCAAGTTAGGGATCTTGAACTAGAACTGACTTTTTGTCTGCTTGGACTACCGCAGAGCTCCATTTTTAGTTATTTCAACTTTTTTGTTTAGGAGAAATCATGATTAGTCCGTTTGTAGAGGTGGTTCCTCTAAGTACTACAATACCTATGAGCCTCAGCTGCTCTTGTTGTTAAGATGCCAGTCAGAGGCATTTAATTAAAGCTATGTTGTGTTTGTGAAAGAAACCACACCATAACCACTGAAGCTGTTTTAAGTTGATCCAGAATTCGGAAGTGAACTGATTTAGACAAATAGTGCAGGATTTTAACATATATTTCAAGCTCTTGCCTAATGAGTTCACGCAAGAGGATTCTAACAATCTCTAGGAATATTTCTCTGTATTTTGCAGTTTCAAATCTGGTGTCTCGGACGACACTGGCCATAATTTGTTTAGTGATGAGGACTGTGGTCGACAAGTTCAAGAAATGTTCAAGAAACTCCAGATAAAAAAGATACTTGCCATTCAGAAGAAGGATTACAATCTGAAAACCCGAATACCCGGCTGGCCTTAGGCAGATGGGTCCCTCCATATGAGCTGGGTTCTGCTCAAGGTTTCTTCCTGTTAAAAGGGAGTTTTTCCTTGCCACCGTTGCCTTCAGGCTTGCTCTGGGAGTTTCAGGCCGGGTTTTGTAAAGCGTCTTGAGACGATTTGTATTGTTATTGACGCTATATAAATAAAATTGAATTGAATTGAATTGAAAAAGAAAGCAAAAGTGAGGACAAATGCTCTGGGAAGCCACAGGCTGTGATCTGAAATAGTGATAGTTGCAATAGTTGCAGAGCTATAGTAGCTGTAAAAGCTACACAACTCCAAATATTTTACCATAACCAACCTACCCAAAGGCACTAAGGCAATATCCATGTCTGTACTAAGTCACTATGTAGCTCTTACATTTGTTCTGCCTAAATAATAAACCTCTCTGCTAATGTGTGACATGGGCTGGTGCATAATCAAACTCTCCTTTTATTGTTTGCTCCAAGCTAGGTTGGACAGTCCCACAGACAAACCTCGTGTCACAACATATACTGAACTGAGTTCACTTGCATACTGTACGTGATATGTATGTGTTGACAGTGCAATCACTCTCACAGCAGGAAGTATTTTCAGTTCTCAACAGAGCAATCTTTCCTGAGCTTCCACCCGCTGTTAGGAGCGCACTTAAGCATATTTCAAACTCAATAACTGCGCCTTGAGAGTTTTAATTGCCACCCCCCTTTGAGATATTTCGTCCGGTCTTGAGCCTCAATGAGCCAAATATCTTCTAATGTCGACGTTCATCTTTTGAACTGATGATTTACACTTCATGCTTTATGCCTTATGCCAGATCAAGCTGTAGAAGGGTTCCAACAGTCATGTAATATTGTATATGTCGGGAAATGATCAGGAGCAAATGCTTTTCTCATTTAGTTTGCCACTGCAGCATATGGAGTTGTATGCAATTGGTCCCGACTTGGGTTCACGACCTTAAAGGAAATCAAACACACCATTGCTCAATGCAGTACTTTTTGAAAATTAGGTAATAACTTCACTGTATCTGGTACAACCAAAAGCTTATGATGACTCATGTGGGCTAACTTTAGACGGATATACCTGGGTAACTTCTGCTACTGAGTTGGTTTGCTAACTTTTTTGACTCACATGTACTGTAGCACAACGTAGGCAAGGGTTAGGGTTACAGTCTTTTGGTGGATTTGAAGTGAAACAAGAAGGAGACGGAGTGTGCCTCACTGGAAATAATATGTGTTTCCTGTTTGGAGCCTTGTTCACTCACTCTCATTCTGCTCTTTTGAATCTGATATCTTTAAATTGGTTGACCCTTGAGTGAATTCAGCGAAATTTGCATAGTTTTTCTTAAAAACTCTATGCAGGAAGTGCTTAAGCTACTCCAGATGATCTAGAAACCTTACTGTCAACACTTTCTGCTGATGAAACAGTCCTCATAAAACCTTCTGACGCTTAGGTCTGTGGATTATCCTGCCATTAGGGGAACATTTAATTTCTTTGACATCCATAAATAAGTAGCTGTCTCCAGTGTATTGGGTGTCAGGAAAAAATATCAGAGACAGGTATGTCCAAACCTCTACAATGAGATCTGCATGGCTAGGCAGCAGGAGAGGCAAGTCAGAAAATACTTACTGACACTTTCAGGTTAAACACAACCTTGAGCTACAGCTGGCATCAAGCCAGACACACATGCACCCATGGCACTCAGGTGAGCGACTTAAGGTGACTACTGCCAAGTAAAAGTCTTAAGACTTTTAAATGAGGCCATCCAGCTTCCCATGTCCTCCTACATGTTTACTGGCCAGTCCGTCTTCCACGGCAAAGATGAGGTAAACCAATTTAAGACAGTCCAGACGGTCACTTGGGAAATGACATAAAGTCCCAGACAGTGCCCCAGTCTGCTTGATTCACATTAGAGATGTCTATGTCCTACATGTCATGTTCTGGTGTGAGACCTGTTTACAGTATTTCAATAGCTTCCCATAGGCTATGGCTTCATACTTTAAGGGGAATAATACAGTATGTCTTTGCTTTCCAAAGCAACTGCTTGGCCAATATAAAAGATCTTTTGTTCTCACTTTTTTGTCCTTAAAATACCCAGTAACACACAACAAGGTAGATATGGGCTTAGGTAATGTGATAGTAGGCTTGTGTTTGCTTTGTGTACATGTATCAGATACCAATAGGGACTGCTTCAGTCAGTGCAGGCTGATCTCTCTCAGCCATCAATCAAAACGAGCCCTCGAGATATTTTTTCCACCTACATACTTCAATTGTTCCTCAAACAACATTGGTTAAATAACATGTCTGTACAGGTGTGCATAACACACCGAGTGACTTAAAGCGTGGTCATTTGGGACCTCAACTTAGGAGGTTTTAAGTGCACTCTTGAAGCAAATCCCCTTTGTTACTCCTCCAGATACTGAAGGATGTTTTTACAGTAGGTCTGAGACTGTTGACAACACAAGGGCTGTTGTCTTTCATCGTCACTCACCTGTCTGAGAGTGATACCCCCCCCCCCCGTCACCCTATGTCTATTCCTCACACATCTAATAGCAGATCAAAGCACCTTTACTTAATCACCAAAGCTGCAGCAAGAGACCACAACAAAAGCCAAGAACAGTGGGGAAACTCCCCAACCTCTGACCCTTTCCCTTATGAGACTCCCTATGAGGAATTAAAGCTCTCAGATGTGGCACACATGAACCCCTTATTTCAATCCCCAGCCACTGAGCTCTTGCCCCATGAGCCATACTTGCATTTAACTGTAGCCACCCCCTATGACAAGACCTGCAGCAGGAACCAAGGTGGGGTCAGTCATGGTAACTGGATCATATCTGCGAGAGAACAAATGGACCCTCTGGAGACAAGGGGACACAGATTTCACAGAGAACTTGGACGCATTAAGTTAAAG
Organism: Chelon labrosus; assembly: GCF_963514085.1. Classification (NCBI taxonomy): domain Eukaryota; kingdom Metazoa; phylum Chordata; class Actinopteri; order Mugiliformes; family Mugilidae; genus Chelon; species Chelon labrosus. The sequence continues at coordinate 28,517,917 of NC_140341.1, forward strand.
TCCAATTTCCTTGTCTGTCTTGACGCTTGAGGTTCCCAGACGATTTGGTCATATGAGAAAAACGACAAGGTCTTTCTCTTGAGAGGAAGCAACGAGCCAGCCAGTCATGGGGGTTACTATGTAATATATCACAGGCTGCCTATAATAAAACCAGAGAGAGGAAGACATGTCAGAAAAGAATGGGCTTGATCTTATACATCTGCACAGCGTTTCAGTAACTTTATTTGGACAGGTGTCTGAAAGCTTTCAGATGACGTTCACATTGGAAAAGTAGACGCTCTTGTGTGTGTCTTGTGTGTTATTGACATCACCCTTGCGAGATTTTTTTTAAACAGTTATACCAAACATGTATTGGTATCAGCTTTTAACTATAAGGGCAGCTGACCCTTTTTCTTTGTTGCGTATCATTATAAACTGAAGCTTTTTGACATTTGGACAGTTGGCTGGAACATTAAGCTTAGGGAGTATGTAATTTGGGAACCTTGTGATATTTTGGAGGGCATGTTTGACTCAGCGGACAGAGAATGTACAGCTGACTGATCTGAGCTTGCCAAACTAAATGGTCAGTGATTGAAAACCCTAAGCTTTGACTGAACTAAATGAGTAAGTCGACTGAAAACCTATGCTGATTATCAAAATAATTAGAAATTCTACAATAAATATGTGGCACACTTTAGAGCTCATAAAGGATGAGGCCATTGCAGAGGCAGAAAAGTCACAGGGTAACCAGAGAACTGAAAGAGTCACAAAAGGAAGACTGAAAGCAAGCAACGTGGGAGAGAGATATAGAGATGAGGGAGATTTTATGCCTTTCCCCTCATCTGCTGTCCTTTTCTTCCCTGTGGCACAGATCAGAGATGTGTATCTGGATCTGGGCTGCATATTTTGGACTGATCCCTCCCTGGGGTTCCTCAAACTGCTCCTCTGTGTTTGGGCAAGCTTGAAAGAGAGTTGATAGTATTCAAAGTGCCATGAAAAAGAGAGTGACGCACACAGTCACTGAGTTTTATCTTGACATCGGCAGCTGGGAGCGCAGCTTCAACGCATGCCCGTCGTCTCACGTTTCTGAGGCAGCAGTCGCATAACGAACCATGAAAGGCCCTTCATAGGTCAATGGCTTGGTGATTAATGAGACAGTGAAGTACCACACAGTGACAATACACTGCACTGTGTCACCTGAAGTGATGCCTCGAAGTCCTCAAATTTCATCCGCTGCATTTCTGCCATACATCCTAGCCATGGGTAGATAAAAAGACTTGACTACAAATCGCCAACTCTTGCAGCTGATACGTCAATTATGTTAATGTGGCCAAGAGGTTGGTCTAATTTCTAACAGACTGTTCTGTTCATAGAACAACAGGATGTAAGTTGTAATTTGGACCAACCAATGCCTTCCTGCTTTGCTGTCAGGAAAGCTGGCAGAGAACCACTGCCATGTTGGAATCAAAGAAGTGAGCGGATGTCACTAAAAAGGCCTTAAGTAAAGATGTGTGTTCTCTTCCTGGTTCATATCAGCACCACAGATCAGAAGATTGCTGGGAGGTCTTTCACATACAAGTTAGGCTATTGCTTCACTTGCTGCAGATTTGATGAACGGTTTGTTTGATAAGCTCATCTACACTGTAAGCATAATAATAAGATTATTCATGTCTATATATAATGGTTTAGTAGTTATTTTAGGGTTGCTTGCAGTTGTTTTTTTAGTTGCTTTGTCTCTCTTTGTGGTCAGTTTGTACCTCTGTAGTTGTTCTCTGTAGTTGTGATTTTTTTCTGTGCGGTTATTTTACATGTCATGGACGTTTTCCTCTATTTTGGGTTGTTTTGTGTCTGTCACAATTTAAACGTGAATCCTGAGTCATTGCTTGTACAGGGTAAGCCCCTTCCAGTGCTCTGTTTTAATGTAAATGTTAACAGTGCTCTTGAAACTAATAACTTCTCCAGACACTGACATCATTTAGACAAGAACTGGAGTTTCATATTCTAGTTTATTTTAGTGCAGGATATCCTAGCAGGTTAATCAAACCTTTAATTGGTATGACTGAGAAAACATACAACGTCACATTATTCAGTTTGTGGAGTAAAACCTCTCTTCCAGGATATCAGCATAGCCTAGGGGCCTGATACGATATATGTGTATCTCACTCTATTATATTATTATTATCCTCTTAGCCTTCATCCACACTGCCTGTATGGCCCCAATAATATCTAGGGGAACATAGTGCACACTGCAGTTAGCTCAAAAAGGTGAATATATAAAACTTGTGTCTCAAGTATGGTATAATACAGCTGATCTTAATTTGGCTTCCCGTTTTCATTACTCTCCAGGTGATGCTTTAAAAAATGCAGAAGATATGAATGATTGAGCAGTTGTATATTTACTACGGAGCATTTATGTACAAAATGAAACATTAATCCCATGCAGAGACTGGTCCACAGACTGGTCTGATTATATTAAAATCGTGTTGGGTTTAAAAGTTTCATTTCTCATTGTAATACTCTTAAATCCAAATGGTTTATTGATACCCTTCTATAATTTTCGGGACTCCGCTGGAATTTGTTCCTTAAGTACGTCACTGTGCTTTTGGGCAATAAGACAGAAAACCTGGCATGTCTTTATCTTTTTAAACCTCATAAAAGTTGCTGAAAAAAAAATAATAATAATCACCAGAACATTGAAAACAACGGGCAGATTATTATTGGAATTCTTTAAAATGTTGCCATCGAAGGACTGCTGGCAAAAACAGATCACTGGTTCCTCCTAGTGGTCACTACTGGTAATGCACCTGACCCTTGTATACAACTTTAAAGTGAGCATCTAACTCAGCACGAACAGTAAATCGCATTTACTACTTCTATAAAAAAAAAACACTGGCTCCAGCGGTGAACCTTTCTCCAACGTGAGATTTTGTTATTCCTCTTTACCGTAACAGCAGGGGAACTTTTTACAGGATCATTTGGAGACATCACAGAACTCCCTCACTGATTCCTCCCCTGAGAGAGACTGTTAATGTGTGATTAGTGGTCAGGGTGTGTGTTCATGTCTGATTCTCTTCCACAGGCTCTTCGCCGCACGCTACCATGAGCCAGACTGGGCCGTGAGTCAGAGAAGACGGGGCACTTGCGGCCTGCTGCGCTGCCAGCTCGCTCAGCCAGCTGTGACTCCTGTGGTGGGGCCTTGCCTGACAACTGCTGTATCTGCAGCAATCCGCGGTCACCGGTTTGCATCTCAAGTGACCAGAACTACTTTCTCATGGGCCGCAGAGGGGGGATGAAGGAAAGTCCCAGACAAAGTCATATCCGAAAGGAGCAGTCTTGTAATGTTTCCTGTTAACGAAAGTAAAGTAGGATCCGCTCGGTTGCCATTTGAAGTCTTAAAACTTAGAAATGACTTGTTCCCACCTGCTGAACTCTCAAACCTCAAACAATGACAGCTCCTTGACCACTTCTCCCACTTACGCCAACAAAATGCCTGGGCCGGATGTTATAGAGCGGGTCCTTTGAGGTTGACCATGAGTCACTGAAAGGGGACAACACCCCCCCATGCCCCCCCTTCTCCGTCCCCTCCCACGGCTTTGAAGTGGTGGCAGATTGTGCACAAACAACATAAACCTCCCTGCGACAAACGCTGTGATTTACCACCCAAGGCAAGGAAATGGCCACTAAGACAGTTCCATTCAGTTTATAGGGCTGTTTTGTAGCTTTCGTACCTCCGGACGGACGCTCTTTTGTGATAGCCACTTTGAGAATGCTGGAAAAGAGGATTCCCAAAGAGGAGCCAGAACAAATGCCTGGACAGGCACCTAACTGAGGCTAACAAGCTTTAGGACAACTTTGCCACAACTGAACTCACACTCTCACTGCTGTGGTCAAAGCATCCAAAGGCCAAATGTCAGTGAATCATGGAGTTAGAGGCTGCCCTTTAAGCTTTAGGATTATCACATCACTTGGAGTGCAACACTGGAGTCTTCTACAACTCTTATACTGTAACGCTTGTCAGTTATTGGACATATTTTGGACATTATGACAGGCAAAGACTTTTTAAATGACCATTGAATTTTTACTTTTATACTCTTTTGTTTGTTCTTGTCTATCTGTGTGTACATACCACACGTCATTCAGTGCCTACCAGTGTTAATACAATTCCTCATTGTTATATTTCAGTAATACAGAGTTACTGACCACTTTCATATTATATATAACATATATTATTAATACTGTTTCCACCATGTCCACCACTATTACCATAATCGCCATAATTATCATTAGGATTAATATTACAATCCACAAAATACCCAATCAGCATGTTGTCTCTTTCTATTTTTGTCTTCCATCTCCCCTTTTCTTCTTTACATTCTTCTAGACTCAATATACACCCACACAGCACAGCACACCCTTACACCCACATCATTTATAACCTCCTATGTTTAGTAGGTGTCCTGTACTAATGGTTTTGAAAGGAAGAAGAAGGCTGCTTTTTGTCATCAGAAAGTGTTTTTACAGTGTGATAAAATTACTATTACAGTTGTTTTCAAGGGTAGGCTATCACTAATTGTGTAATACAAACATTTTTATACATATTTTTTTTAAAAAGATAGAGGAAGAAAGAACAGTTTTGACCCAATGCTATGTAGCATTTAAGTACATAAATGAGAAACTTTGTACTTATGCTATTTTGCACTTCTCTCAGAGACAACTGTTGTACTCTACAATAATAAGAATTACATTTTAATAATATCATTCATTCATTCATTCATCTTCTGTAACCGCTTGTCCTGTGAGGGGTGGCAGGGGCTGCTGGAGCCTATCCCAGCTGTTGTCGGGCGAGAGGCGGGGTGCACCCTGGACAGGTCTCCAGTCTATCACAGGGCTCACACAGAGAGACAGACAACCATTCACACTCACATGCACACCTACGGCCAATTTAGAATCACCAATAAACCTAACCAGCATGTCTTTGGACGGCGGGAGGAAATTTTAATAATATCTTCAGGTGTTATGAATAACTATACTGTTGATACAGTGAAAACAGTGTGCACAACATATTGACTGAAGTATGTTCCCTTTTAGATGACAGATAACTGTATCCTAATGCCTCCTAATACAAAGTAATGAACTATTGTTGCTGTAGAGTATCATATATTGATTTACGCTAGTTCAATTGTGAAACATAATGATTTCAAACTCTCATTCAAAACGCAGCTGAGGATTTTCCCCTGGCCCATATTCAGACAGGTGGATGTTAAGGTACTGAGTGTAATTTGACAATAATAACTTATACGTCAGTGGATTTTAAATGCAGGCCTTTTACTTGTAATGGATTTTCTTGCCAGACATTCTGACTATCAGGGAAAGCAAAGGTGAAACTAATTTCATTAACAAAGTGTTCCAGTATGCCACGACATAGCACTGGCGTACACAAACAGGACCCTGGAACTAAACTGAATGAAATTTGAATGTTATCTGTCACGCTTTTACTGCTGTGACACGCTAAAACGCCTGCTGGGGAAACATTCGACATTTAAATTGTTGTGCTGCTGCTGAATGTTTTCACTGCTGCGGCTTGACCAGGTTTATTAAAATACCACCCATGAATGTGACACACCGAATAGAGAGGCTAACTTGACTAGAAGAGCTGTATGACTTTGGTAAATTTCAGCTGCATCAAATTGGGTAGAGTTGCAGCTGAGAACAGGTTAGCATTAGCATTAGCATGTACAAAATGTCTTTCCGGTGGTGGGGGTCACGACTGAAGACTGGTTCTGTCTCCAATCCGTAATGCTATGATGAACTTAAAGATTAGGGGCTGTTTGTAACAGAATGTGGGATGTTTTTTTCAAGTGGAAATTTTAAATAATAGCAGAAGATTTAAGGGCCACAAGCTGGGAATGAAAGTGATGTGTCAACAAATCAAGTCAGTCAGTCAAATCTGTCAGTGTGAACTTGAACTAAGGCAGCCTTAATACAATCCTGAATGCATCTGACTATAGTGTTTCCAGACTAGTGACACAAATGATAAAAAATGAGAAACTGAAGAGAAATGAAAAAACACCATAAATCATGGGCTGTATTGTGTAGTGATCCAAAGGGATATACTGTACACAGTCACTGCAGAATAAAGTGACTTGATGAACTGGTTTACGTACAGTACATATGGCCTGATTAGCCTCACAAGCCTTAGTAAAAAGTAGACACGAAATTGTTCAGTGGGTGTTTCCTGAACACATATGTGCATATGAAGTGAGACCTTTTGGTTTTGAACAGGAACTGCTTTCTAACTTCTCCCATTGTAAACCAGAGCCACGTCACTCTTAGAATTCTGTATTTTTTCATTTTGGATCATTGCCATTAATTAAACTATTCAGTCATGACAATGGAAACACTGTTTGAGGCCAATAGAATAACACTGTAATGTTTTTATCTTGAAGTAAATTCCTCCTAAAGTACTTTTGTAAACTTTACCCATTTGACAAACAAATGGCAATGCTCTGAATGATCACTAGAGGGCAGCATTTTCAAAGAAATTCAAAGCATGGTTTATTCTCAACTCAACTCAACTCAACTTTATTTATAAAGCACTTTAACAACAACCACAGCTGAAACAAAGTGCTGTACATAGGTAGGACAAACTATTAAAAACAGTAAAATAATAAAAACAATAAAAACACTAAAAGGACTAAACAAAAGCACAAAAACAGGGTCTCATGCTGGGTTGAAAGCTGAGGAATGAAAATGGGTTTTAGAAAGTTTTAGAAACTAACACACTATGACTGAGCGCTCCTTTGTTAATGAGTAGAAGGTATGGAAGTGCATCACAAACGTAGCACTAGACTCTACACATTAATGACATGGTCTTTGATGAGGCAACACAAGTATATATTTTATGCACAGCATGCAAAATAAAGTATTTAATGTCTCCTTCTTCTTCTTCTTCTTCTTCTTATGCATGTGTGTGTGTCGGGGGGGGGGGGGGGGGGCAACCTTGTTTTATCAGGAGAGTATGGATAGAGTTTGATTGAGTTTTTCCCTGCCACCATCGCCTTCAGGCTTGTTCTGGGGGATTCAGACCAGGTTTCAGACTGGAAAAAAGCCTCTTGTGACAATTTGTATTGTTATTGATGCCGTATAAATAAAATTGAATTGAATGTTTTACATACTGTAAAGCCTTTAGAGACTGTTTTTTTGTGATGGTTCTCAGTCAACAAGCTCATGATATATCCAAATATACCATCTGAGTCTAATTTGTGATTTGAAGTACTGAAGTATAGCGTGTGTATATATGTTCCATTAATTTTATGAATTGTAAATGTTACTTCTGTTGGTGATACACACACACACACACACACACACACACACACACACACATATATATATATATATTCAACACATTAAATTTGAATTAAAATCAGTTCAACACATAGTATCCAAACTTTAAGGGTTCACATCTAATGAGTAACGATACAGCTGGAGCTAAACATAATTATGTAAGTTCTTTAACTTTTGGCATTCAGGTGACCTGAGGCTGTTCTCTGATTGGTTACCTTGGATACTTTGTTAATATTTATCTATTTTTAAGGTCAGGAAGCCTTGTCTTGATTATTGAGAAGGAAATGCCTACGTGCTGGAGATCATTCTTGACATCCCGTGTTCTGCAGCATTCAGATTTTCCCTCTACCGCTTTACTCCTTTAAAGCTGGCCTGTAAGCTTACATGGCTAAAAGATGAGAAATATTTTTTATTATTGCACATCAACAGCTTTAATAGTTTATGTCATGGGCCTTAATAAAGCTTTTATGTTGCGTGCAAGCTATAAAAAGCCAGGGGAAAAAAACATGACACAAGACACTAAGAATTCAAACCTTAGAATACAAAAAAAAATTAAAAAACAACTAATAATGAATGAACAATTACTCAAAATAGTTAAAACAGGAAAAATCCAGTCTGTTAGTGGATTCATCATACCAACATGATTCAGCAAAGTCACCAGTCTACCAATATATCTATAACAATGATAAACACAAGTTGATTTCCTGTCATTTAGATCATTACCACCAGAACAAATTGAACTTTGCTTCTAATTTTTCATTTAAACAATATCTGACCGATAAACATTTGGCTAAATTATGAGTTCCACTATCACATGCTGTAGATGTTATGACAAAAGAATGCATGAGGTAATACGACCAAACCATAAGTTCCAAATCCTTGGCATGTCTTCCCCTTACTTCTTTATCCCTTTTCGCTCTTTGATTCTTTCTCCAAAAGCTTTAGTGTCAGTACTTTGCAGTTACACTATTGCAATCAGAAAAAAAAAAAGCCCAACAAGCTCATTAACATTCCTGCCTGTAAGACTGTAGTAGCACGGGAGAGAGGGCCAGTGAGCCTGACACTGGCATTCACCCTCTTTTGAGGACATGCACAGGCACAGAGGCACAGGGAGAAGCAGAGGCCGCCTATGTGCAAAGGCTGGTTTTGAGAGTGGGCACTCAGGCATGATGCAAGCTCAGAGAGAGACAATAGGTGGCAGCACCTCGAGCCCTGAAACCATCCAGGCCTGACAATTCCTCTGTGACTCGCTCTTTTCATCCTCTTCATATCCACCTCTTTTTGTCTCATGTCTCTGCTGTGGAGCTGAACAGGTGGCATGGGCCAATCTGTGTGGGGTTTTACGTGTGATTTCCATGTTTGTGTGCAGTCCTCCCGCGTGTGAAAGAGGTCCTACAAAGATGTTGAACAGCCTCCTTCATAGTGCCCCTTTTTCTGTTTGTGTGGGTTTGTGATTGACAGGCCTTCTGAAACCACGGAAGCCTCACAAGGATGAGCAATGAAGAATTAATGAATGAGTCAGCTTCATGCACGCATGCTTTGTTCACTTTATGCTGCTAATTTGCACTATTTCAACTTTTGACATTATTTCCCAGTGGTATATAAAACACTTTAAATGAGCTCTGCCATGACCAAATACTGCTGACCAGTGAATGGACATGAGTTGAACATTGCAGGTACTGTTTGTATTGTCTCTCTATGTGAATCTTTCATTTTTTACTTTTGGTTTATTTATACCTCAGTCTTTATCGGGAATATGAATGCTCACTACTACAAATCCACCCCTTAGGTAGAAAGTGCAGATTGTATGGACCATAAAAGCTGAAAAAAATAATTTTCTTCATGCATTGTATACACCTCTTATACTGTAAAACACAGGACTTAAATGTCCTTGATGTGCATACAGTATATCAACGGTAGTATTGCAAAGCGGGGAGCCACTTAGCTTCTCGGGTGCAGGGGTCCCAAAAGCTCCAGTGTTTCAACTCAAATGAATTCAGCCACATATATTCATATACAATGGAGAATATTAGAGCAAGATTACAACCGGAACTAAATAAAGTTGTTTAAATATGGACACCAACTGAACTAAATTCTACTTTGTAAATTTATTTCTGAAGCTTCTGCAATGATTTTGGTTTTACCATTTTGTTTTCATTTTGCACCTGAACCATATTAATTTTAAACGGGTTGTACCATAGACTAAACAAATCAGTTCAGAAGTTGGTGAGGTAAATGTGAGGTAAAATTACCACACATTACATTTTGGGTCAGGCAGTATTCTAGTGTATAAAATCTCACATAGCACAGAGAGTAAGAGAAACGGGAGGTTCGACTTTTCCTCTTCCTTAAGCAAAGAATCCAAATACTTGCTGACAGCCAATACTAATAATATCTCATCACTATGATCCACACACAGTTGCTGTCTGGCTAAGTTCTTATCATGAAGTTACTAATAATTTCTGCAGCATAACACACATTTTTATTCATAATGATCGTTCGCCCTAATCACTTTATAGGTCTGCAATTACTTACAGCATGTCTTCTGAGAGATATGGATAAACCAGTGTAAAAGAGAGTATATAACACTGAAAAGAGTGTAATAACTGAGCATGATTTGAATCCTCCGAATAGACATTGGTCTGGTAAAAGATACTGTACACATGAGACAGCATGACAACATTGGAACGTAACATTTACTCAAGGGCTGTAAATTCGGATTGGATGGATTTACATTTTAATTCAGTATTGCCATTTTCAGTGTTTTCAAACTAGTAAAACTTTATATTGTTAGATATTAAACTACCAGGTAGTATCAAAGTAGATCAGTTTCCCAAGAGCCAGCACAGCGTGCTGAGCTGCCTTGCATTGATCGGCTATATTTTCTACTGAAATGCGTCATTCTGCTACATCTGGAGTACTTTTACTTTTGATAATTAAGTGTTTAAGTCATTTTTAAATGGTGGTTGGTGTTTTTCTATTTTGTTTTTAAATTTAATTTATTCCTTAGGTAGGTTTTTAAAGTCCGGCTGAGTGTGTATTTTATGCGACATGGACTTAGCTCCCCTCAATTTCTATCTTCTCTTTATATTTGTCCTTCTTCTCTCTCCTTAGAAATGACCATTAATTGCAAAAACATAAAACAGGCCTGTAAATACTGTACTTTCACTCAGACTGGAGTGTCTGAGGTGAAATCTATACATGCATCACATGTATACAAAAGGTTCCAGTGAAAGGGAAAAAACTTGGGCGGGTTTAAAAAAAAAAGCAAGAATTGTGATAGTTTGTTGACTAGACAGACAGATAGATAGCTTGGATGCATTATTGAGTATGCATTTGTTTTGGACAAGATAAGAGAGTTCTTTGATTATTCGTTCTCTGGCTTCTCATAAGAGAATTATTGCTCTTAAAAGGAAAAAAAAATACAACTGTAGCTCTAAGTGCTGTTTTAGCAACCATAAGAAACCTGATGAAATCATTTCAGCTAAAGCATTGATTGGTGCGCTGCAGCTGCTGCTGCTCTGTGTTTCATACTGATGACCACAAAATCCCGGACAAAACTGGCTCCAATTGACATCCTTAACTGTACTGGCCGTGAAAAATCGAACCATAAATGAAACTTTACCTAACTTTTTTCTCCCGACTACAACTGCTGGATTGAGTTAGCCCGGCCCATCTGGTGCAGCAAATGGCCCAACTCACCAGGGAGCAAGGGGAGTGAGAGAGGAGGAGATGGTAAAGTGGGGGAAGGAAAGGGGGGGTCGGATTGAAAACAGATCAGCAGCCTGAAGATCTCAACACCACCGCATGTCTCTGCAACAACTGCCGTGAGAGGCCGTACCGCTTTTAGTTCCAAACTTTTACGCGCACGACAGAGAAAGAAAAGAAAAGACTATAACGCATCATGTTAGTTTGCTGAAGAAAAAAAAAAAGCGCGCAAAGAACGCACACAAGAGCGCACCACTCGGAGAAGATGGATTTTAAGAAAAACTTAGACGCGACTCCAGCTTCGCACTGAGTCGCTCCCTGGGATAGAGGAGGTGTAATGCAAACTTTGCGCGTTTCAAAACTTTTCTTAACTCGGTACATGGCGTTTCGCGTCAACTCCGGAGAGGCTTGTTTGCGCGTTTTGCGTTCAGCGGCGGTGCCAGCTCAGTTCTAGTTTACGGGAATCAGACTCCTGGCAAAGTTTTCATCGGACAAAAAGACGGGAGCAGAAGAGGCTTCGGCTTCGAAAAGTGACGGCAGCGAAGGTAGGGAAACTTTGTGGTGATGCTGACAGCGGCGGCTTTGGGAGAGACCGCTTTAAATGTAACAGTGTTTGTGATTGTCCGTGTTAATGTCCTAACTCCAGGGTTGTTCAGATGTCTTTTACTGCTTAGTTTCTCCGCCTCTCATCTCTATTTTTTTCCCCCTGCTGCCTTGCGTGTCAGCGGCAGATGAGGCTTAGGGCAGCTTCACATCTCATTTGCACTTTGAACTTATCTGACACAGGAATCCAAAAAATTTTTTGTCCTGCAACTTGATCCATATGGGAAGAGATGTGATCAGAATACTCGGCGCCAATCCTTCCACATACCCTTTAATAGTTAATGTCTTCTTCTGAAACTTCTAAAACTGAATTGACATATTTTTTTGTTTGATTGTTCTATCCAATATAAAATTCACTTTGATAAAACTTGTGAAATTTAACTCAGAGTACATTTTCCAACACGAGGAGAGCATTTTCTACTTTATGTGAAAAACTACTTAAACAATTATTTTGTTCCACATCACTAAAGAAGCCACCTAAGCATTCCTTTTTAACCTTTGAACCGTCTCTGCTTTTTTAATCTCTTAATGCTACAAAGCAAAAGGACAAACATCAAGCAGAAAGTGTTAGGAATGCAGTAGCAGCATGGACACATTACTGTGACAGGGCTGTGGGAGATGTGTACTTAATGTTGAAAGATTCAGAGTTTACTGTTTGCTCTCCAGACTGAGCAGTCAACAAACACTTCACGCCTTTGTGGGGCCCTTTAGCGGCTATATTTGCTGTTGGCTTTTACTCCATCTAACAAGCGCTGCTAATGATCTCCAAACTTATGTGCGGACTTGAGTCCCACTTTTTTGTTAGTTTTCTGGCCTACATATTAGTGTAAAGGAAACTGCTTTTGGGGTTTTGTAATTTTTTTTTTCTCCCACCATATAAGTCGCATTTGAAAATCAAATGGGCTTTTTGAATGTTAATGAGACACAGACCTAGAAAAGTTGGAAAATACTTTCGGCTTTAGGGCCGAGACGGGATGATTTAAGGAATTATTCAAGTGTGTGAACAATTCAAGGTGTTAAAGCTTCGGATAATACCAATATTTGTGGTCCTTTTTTTTTCCGTGCCCGGTTTGTGCATGTGTGTTTTCTGCTTCACATGATGACAATGCCAGTCAGGGCCGAGGTGATTTGCATGAGAAAAAAAAAGAAAAAGTTTTAGTGCGTTTGCCCATTGTGAGGAATGAAGAGTTCCAACAGTTAGGGCCTACAGAGAGTGAAAGGAGTGAAGAATGGATGAGCCTATTCAGCTCATTCAGCCTCAGTTCGGGGGCTCCGCTCTGTAGCGTTCAGAGACCCTATAGTGGCCATGTCACTTTCATCTCCACAGCCCCTGCCCCTGTGTGCTGTTCTATGTATGCTTCTGTAGCCCCCATTTTCACACATAGCTTCTGTGCACAGGCCGCACTTTATTGATCTGGTTCTTTTTTTTTTTTTTTGAGCCTCTTTTCTGGAAGTCTGCAGAAAATTTAATGAACCAAATACTGGAAAAGGAGTGACTGCGCTGTGTGTGTGTGTTGGAGCAGCATAGGCCAAGGAGGAGGGGGTAAATATTTTTTTTTTAAAGCAAATACCGATGAAGTCTAGCGTACAGGAACGAAGAGGAGGGTTGGAGGAGAGGGTGAAGAGGGTGAAGTCTGAGTGACTCCGAGAAGGGGGAGGAGCACCGCCCCAGCACCCCCCAACACAACCCTGCTCCTCTCCACCACAACCACCCACTCCCGCTGAGTAAACTCAAAAGTTGAAAAGAGACCGAGAGAGAGAATGCCTTCAACCTCAGCCCATCCCGCTCAGAGCCTCATTTCGCCGAGCTCAGACACTGCACTGTACCAATGAAGCCATTCAGCGGCCTGTCACCTCGTGATGGCAGCCGTAAGAAAATGTGGCCTGCATGGGGATGCGGTCGGTGGGATGTGGGGTGTGGTGGGGGGCTTGTGGGGCCTCGGTGGTTCGGCGGAAAAATGTTTGCAGAAGAATTTAGCATCTGTGGATTGAGGGGTAGCTGGTGCTGTTTCCCTTAAGCACGTTTTAAACCTCTGATTTGCTGCTGTAGTCAAGAGTCATAAGCAAACATGGTTTCTACACTAGATGGGTGATTTTAAATCCTCATAACCATTTAGTGTTCTTTAGTGTGTGTGTGCCTGGAGATGTTTTGTTGCTTGTGTGACCTCCAATATTTCCTACACACCTTGATCAAGAGACTGTTTAGAAGATTGGATGCCTGGTTGATCAAGCTTTATTGTCAGTTTGACTAACATACATTTGTAATGCAGACAGATTGAAATGGGACTTCTCTCAGAGATCTGTGCACACTTAGTTGAATAAGCTGAATAAGTAAAAGAAATGTGTGTATTACACACTGATCCAGAATAAAGTATTGCATTCATTTTAAGGATGAGTGTAGCGGTTGCAGTTAAGATATAGAGCAATGTTTTCCTTAACAGTTTAGTCCATAGTCATTACGAGTATTAATTAATTTCACAGTTTTAGAATTAGCTGCTCGCTGCACATAAACCTTTATCTGAACCGAAGGTGATTCATTTTAAATTTGAAACACTTACATTTGGAAATGATAAAAAAACAGTGTGTGTGTGTGTGTCCAAGTTGCCCCAAGCAGAGAATGAATGAATCAGGTGCGGGGATGAATTGATGAGACTATAATGTCCATTTAGGCGGGCTGTAAAAGGCTGCTATGTGTTGAGCGACACCGCTGCGATCTTTCGCAGTCAGGCTGCACTTCACATAGAGGGGAAAGTGGGGAAACGTGAGAGAGATGGCCACTTGCATTCATCTGTAGAGCCCTTCACTGAATCCCGTCTCCTTTGCTTTTGGCATGAGGGACAGCACGGGACAATCGGCGCTTGTTTTAAACGCCTGTTGTTTCACTCCCCTCGAGGCGTCCTGTTCATTCTCCCTCAAGTGTGTGAGGTTAAAGAGGCTCACATCATATCCGGGTTGAAGGTGGCGGGGGCTGTAGCACATTTTGCCCTCTCCTGTTTCCCCCTCTTTACACTAGAGCAGCTATGAGTGGGTACTCGAATCCCGGCTCAGAAACCGAGGTCACACCGGATTGTAGTACCTTCGTCAAAAGGACACACACGGCCTCTTTACACATATGGGGGTGGAATAATACAGGAAAAGCTGATGGACATTTAACAAGCCATTTTGAGGCCTGTATGGTAAAATCGCAGACAAGCTCATTACAGGCCGGTTGACCTCATCAATCACTGTAGTCATATCCCTTCATCTTAAGCAAGAACTTACAACTGTTGCGGAAATAGGTTGTTTCAGGAAAACTGGATTTCCAAGCCGACAAGGTCTAACGATCCTCTTCCTATGCATGTGCCTTTGTCCTGTAATTTTACCTTGGATAGTTCCAGCATCACCTAAATCGAAGGAAACCTGAAACAGATTCGGCCTTGTATGCAGCATGCTTTATGCGATGCATGATGTGTCATTTTTTCCCAGCTTTTCCCATCACATCTTGGCCGAACTCTTGACACACTCCTTAACTGACTCATCGGAAACCCAGGTTCCCAAAAGCATTTTAGCAGTAACATCATCATTGTCTATCGGCTTACAAAGGAACAATGGTGGTTGCAGCTCTGGGGTCTTGTGGAGGAACCCTGCCCAGGTCGCAGGAGGTCAGTTTATTAGTAGGAGGGGGATGGTGAAACTGATTTCATTATCTCAACACAAGATAAACTCTGGACAATGGAAAGTGACAGGTTGGGTTTTTTTAAACACTTTTTTTTGGAATGCTTTTCTTTATCTTTGCATTTCACAACACATTTAGTCTTGGGGTGAGGTGTTGTGTTTGTTAAGCAGACGGACGTGTGTATTAAAGAGCATTAAAATAGTGTAAATCTTTGCTTGAAAACACAATAAAAGCTCAATTTATAAATTGGCTTGTACAACGAAAGGACAATCTTCAATTTAAAAGAAAAACAAGGAGAAAAATGATAAAAGTATAATAAGTACATAGAGTGTAATAGACTACTGAAACATCAGTTGTTGAAAATATGAATTGAAGACTTGATCAACTATGGTGTTTTTTAATCAAAGATGAACTGATGCCACACAACAAAGTCCATATCAAGGCCTTGTGGAGTACTTGCATATATATATTGTATTTGCAAAAACAGTATAAAGTCTATTATGTATCTTCTGTCTACTATTGTAACTAAACTGTTAGAAAGAAGTGAGCTTACCAGAGCTCTGCAGTCCACTGCTAATCTCTACTTGAGACTAGCAGCAGGCTGCATCAGCCAACAACATACCAGATACTCTAAACAAATTGCATTTGACAACATATTAATATGAGATAATATCTGGTCCATCTTATGTCCAACAGTGTTATTGGAACCCAAGCTAAATCAGTAGCGTACGGTTCTAGGATTCGTCTCAATTGTAAAGATTTCATTGCATTTCTTTCTTTGACGGTTGACGTCTTACTTTTTGATACAGTTAGTAACGTTTCTGGATTGTCACACACACACACACACAATCGGAACAGCATATACCAGACCATGGCTATTGCAGTTGTTCTTCATAGTGACTGGAAGGCGCAAAAACCACAGGCAGGCAGAAAGTAAAATAAAGCAGAATTTTATCCGAAGTCAAAGATGAATTTCTTGTTATGTAGTCACAAAAATGTCCAGGTTCTATGAAATGGATATCCAGCTTGGATCAAGACTAACAGCTTGTTGCCAAAATATGTAATTTTAAGACATCAGTTTAGTCTGTAGTAAGCCCCTTGGCTGGCTGTGAAAAAAAAGACTGTCAGATGAAAGTGTCATCTGAGAGAAGGATTATGATTTCTCTTCAGTATCACTTCCTTATCAGACACCCAAGAGGCTTTTCTGTGTGGCTGCAAGCTGTTGAGGTAGACTAACACAGTCTGCCAGACAATGGCATATTGTCTAGTGTGTTTGCCACCGGCCCTAATCTGATGCAGAGACAGAGGTTGGGGTCTATGCAGAGGCCACCAACAACAAAATGCAGCCATCGCAGAGCGAAGGAAGAGGGGTAGTGAAATTAGTTTCTGCTCTTAACTCTAGGGTTTGTGTTAGGATGAGGAAAGGGCAAATAGTTTTTAAGTTATGATTTACAATGGGCCCTCCCATAGCTACAAAGTTGACGCAACCTCAAGGGCTGGGCGGTTGGGTTTCTTTTCTTATGTTTCCATATGATGGGAGATATTAGATTCCAAATTGTGCTGACTCAATGCCAGGCCACTGTCTCCTCTAAGATAGAAGCCAGAGACAAGAGACAGAGAGTCAGAGAGACTATGAGCGGAGCTTGGATATAGAGACATGTGGTTGTCTTTAGCAACTTACTCTGAACCTCCCCTCCCTCACAACATGTTGCTGCCATCATCTCGCTCCCTCTCTTCTCTGTCTAAATCTCACCGTGGCTCTGAGCCAAAATGAGGTTTGCTCATGTTTTGTAATCAGCTCATTAGAGAGAAAGTAGGATGAAAACCATACTGGTTATGTGCAGGGCTCATCATTGTGCTCAGTTGTTTCACATGCGGGCTGCTCTCAGGGTGAACTCAGCGACGTCAACAGGTGGTCACATTGCAGCAACGCATTCCAGGAAAATAAAAAGAGCGGTGAAAGCGGCAGAAAATCCACATCAAGTCGGTTGTTAAGCAGCAAAGTACACATTAATGTTTGTACAGACTTATGTTGCACGATAAAGAGCACATCAATATGAGAGTTGTTTTAACACTGAAAGCTGTCTTTGTGTTCAGATGTGGGTAGGATTGCAGTATGGCTCTTGATTTTGTAAGTCACATTGAGATGCACATTTAGTACTTTTAATCCAGAACACACAATTAAAGGGACACGAAAGCTCAGTTGGCTCATGGCAAAGCACACTTCAGCTTGTAAAAAAATTCCTTCATTGGTGCAGTGGTGCATTGCAGTATTACAATGGCTTCTATGGCTCTAGAGGATCAGGAATATCTGATAAAAGTAACCCTGATGATGCCAGGAATGAGCATAACAGAGACATTTAACTGCAGCTCATACTACAGCGGCATGATCAAACCTCACATATTGTTTGATCCATGATAGGCGAATTTAAAGTGAGTCATCGCATAGGGGGTTTGACAGTCTGAATCTTACAGCCCGTTCAGACCTTGCGTTAAGATCCGATCTGGGCTATCCGGCTGCAAGTGGCCAGCTTTAGGTGCTCATATTCAGACCTGGCATTAACGTGCATCTCCTAAAGACATTGGTGATTAAAGAAATAGTAAGTTAACCACACATGGCTCCTTACACATCAACATGCCTGCGTCGATAATTAACACATAATCACACTCGTGTACTCATATTAAATACTTTCATTCGTAAATTCTTGGGGTCTTGGGGGTGTTCAGACCTGTCTTTTACGCCCAGATCAGATGTTAAGGCAAGGTCTGAACAGGCCCTTAAGGTCACGTTTGTTGAATACAAAGAATAGCAGCGTACATTTGACAGAGGGACATCTTGAAAACAACAACATTATATCTACTGATAGTTGTAAGTCATTTCACAGTTAACAGTTGTTACAATTAACACAAGACCTAACCTGGCGATGCGCTTTGACAGCTGCCATAGATGCATCCCCAGTGAACACACATACACCCCCGGCCAACTTCAAGGGGAGTCCCCCTTCTTGTCTGACATCTAACAAGGAGGTAGCAGCAGCTGGCTTGAACGAGCCAGCAATGCATACCCACAGACGCACAATGTCGGATATCCGAATCACTTCTACTGCCGTGGTGATTCGCCGCAACAATGTGGAAGTTGCACCACAACCGAACCCAACTGCAGCAAACGCCAGCCTTGATTTGGCCAAATCACTGGCTTGTGGGCATATCCGCTGTGACTGTGCACAGGAACACACATACACAGTGTCAGCTTTTCTTAAGTAGTTGTCGGGGTTATTGACAGCTGAAGCAGTTCAGAGTGAGTGCTAACAACACATTTAGGATGAATGACCCAGGCCAAATGCTTAAGAGAGGAAGCCGGCTCAACTCTGCAGCGGGCAATGCTGCACCAGTGACAGCTGTGAGTGTAACACACGCAGCCAAACTTTAACACAGTTACAGGGCCAGCTCAGCGATCATTTAGCTGTGATTTGCAAGTAACGAAAACTTCACAGATTGTAGTTTGAGAATTTCTTTTTGTAATTTAATCTGTTGGGCTTTGGTTAATTTTGTAAAATGTACAGTGTTTGAATGTCTTGAGAAACCCCCCTTTGGAATTTCCTAGTCGTGTAACATAGGCTACCCTGTCATTTCACAATTAAACATCTCAGAATGCTGAAACCAGCTTTGTTTAGCATGTCAGCAGCGCGTCTTCAGAGCCAGCAGTGTCGGATGATGTCCTGGCTGAAAGGTATTCATGTTCCCCCTCAGGATGAATTCTTATCATTTTGGCCATCCCCCCCCCCCCCTCCTCCACACTAAACAGAACACGTTTTTTCTACACATAACTTCATGATACTAAAACGACAACCTTGTAGTTGGGTTGCAAGTTTGCAAAGAAAAGGGATCACGACAGTAAAAATGACAGTATCTTTGGTTCTATACAGAAGACGTAGGTCAGTGTTATAGGCATGCAGTGGAATGTTTGTGGAGTACTATTCTTTACCCTTCATCAGTATCCAAGACAAAAACCCATGTTGCATCAATTCTAGATTCCTCCCACTTGGGGACTATGTACTGGTCATGAGCTCCACATCTGTTTTGTGTTGGTTGAGGGAGACAAAGAGATCAACCACAGGATATTGCCTTTACTAGCAGGAAAGGTCAGGTTCAGGGGTGGGGTAAGAACTCATCCGCGGAGCTTTTCTCTGCTGTTTTAGATGCCTTTTATATTACATCAGTTGTTAGTGTCTCATCTCTGTATCATCTGAAAACCACAGGTTGGTTGGGTTTTGATAAGGGACTAAAGTCCCCAAGTGCAGTCTGCAGATTATAACAGAACGGATAGATTTTTAAAAATAAAATAATTAAAAGATGGAGAAACAGTTTGAGAAAGAAAGCACTAATGTGCGTGGCTACACATATAATAAAGTTGCATACAAGTCAAATTGCTTAGAAAAGCTTCTCCCTGGTATGAGAAAGCCTACCGCGGCTTACATGCATGACAGCCTGTAGTGATGAGTGTTTCAACCTCTGAATCCGACTAATGGATAATGTTCTGCTGTCAAGCCTTTCACAGTCTACTTCATGACCTTTCCGACCTGAGCTTCAAATTTTCACAGGGAGACGTTTCTCCATAGACAAGTGATTCACCCACAGAGAATGCGCCCTGTCCTAGTCTAAACTTGTCTTCTCTCGGAGGTCTCTGAAGCTTGCCGTCCATTTTAGTGTATCATCTGTCAACAAAAACATTCCTAGTCTGATATTCATTGCCTTGCACTGATAACATACACATTTTTCCCACATAAGATAATTTTATGGAGTTGCTTATGCTGTAAGTGCCAGGTTTTTGAAATGTGCAGATCTTTAAATTTGCCCACCTTTTCTATCCCCAAAGGTGTTTCAGTCTGCAGTAATACATTTGTGGCTACATAGGGCCATTTTGGTCTCCCCCAACTACTTGAATGACATTTCTTGCTGTGGCTGAAAATCAGGCTGGTATGCTTAGACTCAACCAACACAGTAGTCGTTCGCTATAAAACCAAAACACTCTTCAGAGCTGACGGGGCCAGGATAATTGGGTTAATTATTTTTCTGTCACTCACGCACATTCTCATTTGTTCACACACTGTCTATTGTTATATATAACCCACATTTATAATTCCTGCTTTAAAAGTGCATAAGTTTAACAAATACTTATGTTGGCCACATAAATCCAAGATCTGGTACATAAAAATCCCATTTAGGTAAATATTGTTGAAGAAGTCCACATTATGAAGGTGATTCCAGAGTGATTAGAGCAGAGGTTTTCCGTGACTTTTATTTTACACTGCCATGACCCAAGGTGCCCATTAATATGTATTTATCCTGGCCCAAAATTCAGAGGAATTAAAAAGTTAAAACATTGTAATGATGGAAGTTGGCAGGAATACAGTCTCAAATGTAGTGAACCACCGCTGAACGCCTTAAAATCTGTTTTTTTATAGTGAATATTTGACTGCACCGCAGCAGCCAAGAGTAAAAATGAACTGAATAGTGTAAAGAAGGACACGTTTGTTAAGTTAAAAACACTTTCATGGAGAGAACATCTGGTAAGTCAAATTAAAGGTTCCCTATGAAACTGTTGCAGAGTACTGGGGAAGGGCCGGCCGAGGTGGTTAGGGCTGGCTATGTGAGGGGAAAACCATGTGTTCTTTTTGTGTAAATTATGCGAGGAACTCTGTGGATCCGGATATAGTAGAGGTACAACTGAAGCGTGGTGAAAGATGAAGCCTATGTGGAGCCCGTCACCACCATCTTCTACACCTGTCTACCTGTAAATTAGATCTGATGTTTGTAGCATTCCACCTTAGTGTATCATTGTGTTTAGCCTTTTGCCCGCTGGAGCGCAACGAGTTGTGTATACACTGGTTGGTTTTCTGTGAATAGGACAAAGCTTGAAGAACGGACTGGATTAACAGCTGAACTAAGCAGTAAACACATATAACATATAGAATTAACATGTTCAGTGCTCTGAAAGATCTCTCTTTTTTTCTGTCTCTACCCGGCTGGCCTCCAGCAGATGGGTCCCTCCATATGAGCTGGGCTCTGCTCAAGGTTTCTTCCAGTCAAAAGGGAGTTTGTCCTTCTCACCCTCGCCTTCAGGCTTGCTCTCTGGGTTTCAGGCTCTGGGTGCTCCTTGTTATTGATGCTACATATATAAATAAAATTGAATATTGACTGCAACACTCTCCGCTGTGTTCACAGGCAACCGCTAACTTTGTCTGCCGTTACAGTGTTTTTCGTTGTATGCTGTTTGGTGCATTTAGAGCTTTGCTGCAGCTATCTGCAATTCCTGAATCATGCTCAGAAGTGAGATTCTGTGTCAGTGTGTCCATATGAAGAGGTGTTTTCAGGTAGTTTATCATTTGAAGTACATTTAATATAAAAATCACAATTACAACAGCTTTGCTACTCACAGTTCAAAGGAAGTTGCTCAAATGGATCATTTTGGACAGGTTTAGTGCACTATATTATAATAGCATAAGGAGAAAATGCTACATGTCATTGGGTCATCTAAACAATGCATTATTCTGAAAATAATAAGTAATCAATTGAAGAAATGATTGAAAATGAAGAAATGATTGAAAGGCTCTTTCACCAGCATGCCTATAGCTGCCTATAGCAGGCTGGCGAAAGAGCAAATCAAAGTAACGTAACGTCTGTGATGAAGACAAAAATATGTAAAACAAGATGGTATTTTGGCTTTTGGTGGATGTTATGTTAACCTGCATGAGTGTCACCATCAGAAACCTGAGTAGAGAGGTCTGCAGGTGGCATAGGGGCAGAGACCTTACCTATCCATCTCTCTTGAGTCTGCCAAGTGAGCAGAGTGTGGGACAGCAGTGGGTGAGATTCTCATTGAGTGTGTGCAAAATGACTCTGTGCATCCGTGTGTGTGTGTGTGTTTGTCTGTGTGTGTGTGTGTGTGCTGCCAGGAAAGAGCGCCTACCAGCATACGGATCGCATTTACTGAAAGATAGGAAGGAAGAAAGTAAGAAGAGCAAAGCCTGGAAATCTTCAAAATGAGAGGGCCTCTTTTGATGTGTGTTTGCATTCCTTTCAGTGTTGGTGAAAGGGGAGCTGTTGAACGGTAGTGGAGGAGAGGAACACTTGAAACTGAACGAGGCGCTAAGAAAAACACACACTGGGTCTCATAACAAAAGTCCTGCGAGTGTGAGACAAAGGGGGTAGAAGCTAAATTAACAGAGAGAGGAAGAGGAGGTCAGAGAAGAGAAAAGACAAGATTTGAAAGAATCTGCAAATGGAGCAAGATAATGGCAGACCTAAAGTATAAACTCATTAGTCAAGTGATTTTTTTCGGACTCATTTCTTTCAAGATACCTGCTCTGTTTTTTTCTGCTCTGGATACAGTTGACTTTCCCCATTACCTCAGTGTTTTTTTCCGGGCGCCTCATGTGGTGAAGTGCCATGTCTGGATGGTCAGTGACAGAAAGAGCTCGGTGAAGGGAAATCTAGATGTAGTATCTCTTTTATAAACTGTATTTGCCACCCTGCTCACTATACCAGCCCAGGTCCCTTTATGCTACCTCTTGTAGCCATGAATCATTAAATAAGTCAATTTGATATTCAGCCAGAACATATTCAAAGTCCGGGTGTGGGCGGACTGTGATTGAAAATAGCGCTGAAGAATTTGTTGAATGCATTAAATACAAGTCATGTTTCTTGGCATCTGAGCTCACTTCAACAACAGTTAAACCCGCAGTCTTCCTCAGGGAAAAAGAAAAACACACAGTTTCTTTGCCCCAAAGCAGATTATTCACTAAAGGCAAAGACATTTCTCAGTGGAAAAAAACATCCAGTTTTGTGGCTGTGTGGCAGGAAGGAACAAGAACAAAGCAGCTTTAATGTAAAACTTTTAGGGTTAAGGTTTCGGATATGGTTAGTTCAGACTCACCAGTGAAAATGCAGCTTTGAATTGAAATGAACCAAATAAATCATTTACACCAGTAATCTGCCCAATTCTTATTTTTGGACTTTTCTGCTAGACAGCAATTTATGTGGAGCTTTTGTATTGGCACTTCCCAGAATATATATATTGTGGATCATCTGAATCCATTTATTCCAAAAATACCAGATGCAGAAGATTTAATGAGCGGATGTCGAGGTTAAAGATGTAATATAACGTGGTGATATAACATATTATAACATATTTCCAAAATGACAAATCATTATTTGACTACCCTGGATGTAGGTGCCTGTTTTAAGTGAGGGCAATGCTGCTCTGCTCTCTGAAATCTCCAAGCCTGCGGTCACATGGCACCAGAGGGTGGGGTAAGATCCCTTATCCCGTTCGTGCCGCAGTGGGCTGCCCAGCCAACCAGAAGATGAGAAAAGAAGTGCGCCCTTGTTGTTTGTTCGCCTTTGGCCCTTGCCATCTGTCCTCTTGGTTCTTGACACCTGTACTAGCCCGTCAGAGCTGGGCTTCCCTGTCATTGGGGGCAACACAGGTCTAGCCTTTCGGGAGACATTGGCTAACGGGGGTAATGTCACAGCTCCATGAAATTAAGGGAGGGGGTGAATTTGGGGCCACAAATGTACTAAAATATAGCTTTTCATTAATATGTTTAATCTTACAGCACCCTAAACTGAACCTGCTATTTTTTTAAGTGAATGACTTGTGCAGGTGCTTGTACCCAAACTCTTCTTCATCAGAATATTGGCTCAAGCTTCAGAGGCAATAGGAAAGCAAATAGCTGGCATGCTGTAAAAGCATCACAGCTATTAATGCGATGCCAGATGTTCATCAGATGGTGGTGTTAAGGGGAGGATTCTCAGTTATTTTTTAGGGGTCAGCCTGCTTGAAAAGCAAACACTGTTGCTCCAAGCGCCGGCGTGTTCATGGACACTTCTTATCTGAGCCAAAGGGGTTCAGCACCAAAAAAGAGTCTGCTTTCTGGCCAAGAGTGAACACGATAAAGGCCCATGAAAGAGCATGTTAAATTCTATCGCTAAGGTGATGTCAGAGTGACGGAGTTCTTCAGGACAAGACGGCTCGCTGGCTAGCTTGGGTACGTTTGGCAGGAGAAAAAAAGAAACAGATGCAGCCTAAACCTGTTAGTCGCCCACCTCTAATCGGCTTACATTGGCTCAGTGACAGGCGACTGGCACCTCCAAAGGGTCACAGACATGGTTGCTAGTACACACATCGCACAATAGAGGATGACATGTTGGAAATCCACATGAAACCAAAACCAGTACTTCACACATTCAGCTAGCAGTAACCAGATCACTGAACAATTACGTTTTCCTTTTAATGACAGTATCATTCTCAGCATGTGCAGTTGTGTGTTTGCATTTACATGGTCTCACACCATCCAGTACGGCAGGATTTTTAATAGGTTATTTAAATCCTTTGGACTTTGGTGCTTTTATGTCGAGCCAAAATTACATTTCCCTTAGTCAAGTGGAATTTAATTTCTGTTTCAGTCTCCTTTGGATACAAGTCAAGCCATAAACACATTTAGCTTATTATACCTTACAAGAAATCGGCCTTTGCTTCTTGTGTAAAGGTTTTAATCAACTTTTCATAGCTCAAACAGGTGTGAGGAGAAGACTAAAAAGCGTCATTTGGACACATGCCCCAAAGCTCTTGTAAAATATTGAGTTTTCTTAAACTTGCAGACCCTATATGGAAACATTTCTCTTCCTTGCACCTGTGAAATGTGAAGTCACCTCCTCAAATAACATGCAGTTGTTCAGTCTTGTAGTAACGTCCTCTCAGCATTCTGTCAAAGCACACACAACGTTTTCTCACCAGCGTCTGAAAGCAGGTGGAGAAGCGATGACCACAAGTTAGCCAGAGAGTGTGGAATGACTTTCCCCTTCCAGGCTGGTCAGGGAAACCGGCTCTTTATTTGCTCTCTGCACAGGATGATCTTGTAGGTCCCACCAAGTCAAACAAGTGGCATGTTGCCAAGTCATCGAGCCTTTCACGCAGACATAAGGGGGTATTGACACAGCGTTTGCAGCTAAAACCTAATAACCTCAGCGCTAAGAGCCACTCACATTTACAATTGGAAAAGAAGAGGCGCTGTTGACTCATTACATCAAACTGAGAAACCTCTGTGTGTGTTTAGGGCCCTGGCTGACAGAATAAAAACATGTGCACATCTGAAAAAACTGTAAATGCTGTGATACGACTCAGATGCTCATTCTTTTTCATTTAGGATGGTTATTTGACTCTAAAGTATAATATTTTTAATATTTTAAATTGTAGTCAGATTTAATGAGAACTACACGAAGACAACAGACAATAAATACTTATTTCAATTAATAATTTTACACCGTGGTATATTTTACTCTTATACCATGGTGTGTTTTTGCCCTGCAAATCAATGCCTGTGTAGTGCAGTCTGCAAGAGTCTGAGAATAGTCAAATTTCTCTTTTGTTTGGTTTTTGTTAATTCCACAAAAGTCGTGTTTTAATTTGTGGAAGCTTTTCAGTGAGAACTTAAATCCTGCTGTTCTACTGGCTTCTGTAACTTACCACAATTGCTGGGCTTTTCCTTTATTTGAAAAAGGTGAAACTTGGTATTGGGGTTTGCGTTGTGACAGCGTGCTGTAGCACTTGTGCCTGGACAAATCCGCTTGATTTGTTAATACACAAAAAACTACAGGTCCTAACATGTGTTGTATTAGGGTTTGTTTTTTTTGTTTTTTTTGCTCTGCTTGCTTGTTCCATAGTAACTTAAACCCTTTTCGAAATTATATCTATGTCTATGATAACTGGCACAATTTTACTCGTGTCTTTTTTTACTTTAACCATTTTTGGTTAGAAATATCCTTGAACTCTTACCAACATTATTAATAGACGGCTCTCATGACTAAAATAATGTTTGAAGGCTGGCTTTTCAAGAATTTGTTTTTCCTCTGGCACAGAACAGCTTTAACTTTCTGTAGGTGCAGTTTTTTTGTTCATCCATGTTTATCACTGCTAACTGTTCAGTACCAACATGCCACTGTTTTCACAGCTGTAAATGTTAAATGTACTGCTTCCTTCACATCCACATGATGTTTTCCCACATCAGATATTACATTATTGTCTCTCTTTTCTTTCCAGGTTGTGACGAAAATTGAAGAGCAGCATGGAAACTTCGGCTCCAACAGCCACTGACAAGAAGGAGTGTAAGAGCTCTGGCCTGGATGGAACCAGCTTCTCAGAACTCCCAAAGAAACCGTCGCCAACCACTCTGACCAGAGGTACAGCCCTTTTCAAATGCTCTTTTCTCGCTTACTTTTTACATTAGATGTTTGTCAGGATGGACATACAGCAGTAGGCATGGAACACGCTACAGTATAAAAGTAATTTGATGAGTAACTGGCAGTACCATAGCTGTATCCATTTCATATATTAGTATGATATCCTGATGTGTTTCTGTAGGATTTTGTACTCTGCAGTGCAATGAACTGTAACATTAGGGCTACTCTCATAAGTAGCTGGGTGGCACATGAAAAGAGTTAAAACCAGAGATGGGGGCTGCATGTTGCAGAGATGTCAGAGAATGGGTGATGAAAAAATGTTATAATGAGGTCGAAAGACCTTGTTCTCACCTCCCGAGTGTAAATTTCATGAATTACTAAAAAAGGCTGGCATAGCAGTGGACGACATGGTGTATCAGAGGCCTCGGATAAAGGCTGGGAGGAGGGAAGCACCTTTGAAATGCTAACAAGATGTCGTATGACATTGTGGCGTTAGCGCTATTTCTGCTTAATGATGGGCTTGGTGGCCTGCCATGAGAGGAGCCATGAGCATTAATTGTTTAGGGATGCGTGGCGAGAAACTAGGGCGTTTCTGTGCGTCCTCCCTGGCATCTCCACAAAGGGGCCACAAGTTTTTCGAACCAGCAAAAGAAAATATTGCTCTTGCCATGACATGAATTATTCAGCCACTTACACAGTTATGACCCTTGTGTGCCATGTAGGCTGTGCGGGTTGAATTTTCATAACCTTGCCCTGCTGAAAAACAGTAGTCTGCACCCATCAGAGGATATTTGTGCTTGTGAGGTAACAACGAGGGAGCAGGATGTGCAAGATTCCCTCTATGAAGGAGTCATAATTAAAAGATGAGAGCTCATGTTTTCATTAGTGAATGTGTGATGAAAACTCCTCATAACGAGGTTGGAGGACCTTGTTGGGGCCTCTGTGGTACCAGTGTTATAAATTACTAACGCCTGTTGGTGGAGTCGGCTGATGGACACTGAAACCCCTCAGGAAGACGCGCTGGCATCAAGTGAGGGCCCACTGCAGGAACGTATCATTCAAGTGGTTTTACTGTTTAATGAAGGGCCTGGTGGCCTGCCATCACAAAGCTTACTTTGTCATGCAGGAAAACAGTGAAAGTAGGACATTAGTATGCCATTAGATCATTTTAATGCTCGGCTTCTGCTTGAAATTTTGATTATTCCTTATTTTTATTTCAGAAATCAGTATGCATGTGCGAACAAAATATGGGCCAAATGTGAATACATAAAGTAGCTTTGTAAGATGTCATGAGCTTGTTTACTTAAAGATCCTCATTTATTCGACTTACTTATGTTTGAAATGGAACTGTAAAGTACTCTGAACAATCCCGGCTACATAGTGGTGTCATTTAGGGAGAAACATTTTGAAAACATCTTGTTAATCATAATTCGTTGTGTCATCTGGTCACAAATCTCCTAACTTGTTTCATGAGTTCTCGCTTTGCTCTTCTTTCATGGAGACATGCTGCCCAGTTGAACTTGTCTGTGTGTGAGTGTAGAAACGCGACGTGTGTCTGATTTCTAATGGAGAGCGTATGTCAGGGTCCAAGGGGGAGTAGAGGAAGAAGAATAGACACTAGGGATGTTGGCACAAAGGCCTAAGCCATGTTCAGTTCATATGATAGGAATCAGGCTTGTTTCTCAATGCCTTGTTAATGGTTTTAAATGGGCGCCCACATTTTGTGTGACAGCCTGCATCTGTCTTGCTACAGGGTTTGCTTCCACAGGCCTGGCCTTTGCAACCTGACTCTGAGGCCCTTGGATTTATGAGTCTGTGTTGGCTTGTGCTTTACCATGTCAGAGTAACATGTGTTCAGATTAGGTGCCCGCTTCCAGGACTGTAAAACATCTCATGATTTCAAAGGAATACCTGTGATTGATGCACCCCCCTTCATTCCTACTTCACACCAAAGACTACAGGCGCTCAGATGCATGGTGTTTTGCTGCTTTCCCCTGGCCGCGGCTGAGGAAGAGTGACGGTTTAAACACAGATCTGCCAAACTTGTTTTACGGCCCTTATTATATCCTGCAAAAGTTTGCCAACGAGAATTTTTCCATCATCGCTCACTTTGGTGTTGACTGTACGAGGCCAGTGGGGCATACATGCTTAGTTATTTCTGCCTAACTGGTGTGTTATATTCATCTTTCTTAGAATTTGGCCATAGCTTGCGAAGTCTGGGCAAAGATTGATGTTCTTCAACATAAAAAACACACTGTCCACAGATAGTTATTCATGGCTTTGATGTATCTAAGGAGTGTCCCAATGAGAGAACAATATCCTCACCTTTCTCAAAACTTTCTGTCTCTAAATACGAATACAGTGTTAAATCATCCCACCTCCAGCATTTCCTCATGAAAATGTATCAGCTGCAAGTCTTACTTGTCTGACTCGATATTTTCATTGTGGTTCACTGTGGCATAGATGGATGATGAAGAGAGGTCTGGTATAATTAGTCTTTCTGGGAGTAGAGCGTGGATTTGCGATAAGGAGCTGGGTGTTAATCATGGCCATAGCAGGTAAGTCTTAGTTGCAGCTCGAGTCTGAAGGGTCTCCACCAGGGTCTCCCCACTGGCCCCTGAGCCTTTCTTGGGAAGGTCCTCTGGAGTGGGTCACAGCCCCCCTGGCAGAAAAAAAATAGACCCCCCCCCCCCCATCACTCCCCATCCATAGGCCTACTCCAAAGGGACAGCCACTAATCTTCCTGAGAAAGAGATTTCTGCCTTTCTTTCTATGCTCCTAAATGAGGCTCTTACGCCGCTGTGGTTCCACCGGTCGGCTAAAAGGTGGAGGAGGGGGTGGGGGCGTTCAGTGGCTAGGGTTATGCAGGGATGACTGCATTCAACCCTGTGCTCCCTTTGGATTTAACTCCACAGCCCTCATTTGAAAGAATCAGAGAATTCATCTCCTGATGCGTGAAGTGTTAGACTCAGCTAAAAAAAGAAAATGCCTTCCCTCACAATGATCTCGCATCCATGTGTCTTTCATTCATATGATATTCCATTGAGACTCCAAAATCAAAAAAATCAAAACATGGGAAGAATTACTTGTTTTTTCATGATTAAGTTATGAATGCGAATGTCTACTCTAAGCGTTACTTGGTAGTTCAGACTTGGTAAGTTTGACTCTGAAGTATAAAATCTGGAGGACTGGCGGTCACAGCACGGTCCTTCTGTAACTGGAACAGCAGGGTACTTGACGATGTCACCGCTTTAGCTCATCAAAAAAGGAGGAGGATAGAAAACAACCCTGTCTCTTTCCATTTTCATTTCTAAATAATTAAAACATCAAATTTTGTCATTTGAAGATCTGTAGCTCAATGAAGTTCAATGGAGTATAAAGTAATGAATGTTTTAGAGAGGTGTAGATTTATTTATTGCCTGCCCAACAATGAAACAAATAGAAACGTTCTCAAGCATCAGCACGCACTTGACGAAACGGCTCAGATGTTGGAGAAAAAATGTATTCTGGTAAACCTCACAAATGAACATCAGAGAATTGAAAACCAGCTGAATAAATTGTAAATGTTAAACCCAGCCTTCAGGCAGCTGCCACAGCGTTAAACCCCATGGATGTAGCCATAAAACCGTAAGCACTGACTGCAGCTAGCTGGCAAAGCATGCCAGGTCCTGAAAGAAAGACATTACATCTCTGAAAACATCAGAGCAAATCCTCAAGTAGCCACTATCTTGGTAAATTGATCTGCGCAATTAACATATTGCTAATCTTAAAGCTTAATCATTCAAAATGTAACCCACAGTTTTTGATTGAAGAGTTCTTTGACCAAGCCAAGCTAAGCGTGCAGCACAGTGCAGCTCAGTGTTATCTTTTTCATCCAAAGAAGTGCTTTAGCTCAAGTTACGTGGATGTACATACAAGAAACACCTCCCCTGGCTCCTAAAGCCACCAAACATGTCATGGATCTCAGTTTTAACAGTCCAAAGTATATATTCGGATCCCCAGTGTTGAGAGAGAATCAGCTCTATCAGGTGTCATCTGCAGTAACATTTTGTAACAGCATATCAATAATGCCTTTCCTGATACACGAGAAGACATGCAAGCAACAAGCTTACAGGAAGGCCTATTGACCAGGTCCCACTGTTGTTTATTTTCCTGTCAGGGTCTATAGCGGCACACTATCAGGAAGTCACTGCCGTCCAAGAATGACTTCAAAAGAGATCGTTTCTGTCCCGGAATGACTTTCAGTTTGTGGCCATGTATTCGCAAAAATATAGCTTCATCATCTGCAGAGTCAGTTTACATCTGGTTAGGTTTTGTGATATTGTCAGTATAGCCTTAAGTTGAGATGAGACACATTTAACCCACATTCGAAGGCACTACAGAGACTAATCTTTCTTGTTTTGAGAAGGAGAATATCACAAGACAAATGTTTATTTTAGTGATTGCTCAGCAGGATTCAAATTATATTTTCTTAGTTAATGTCTATTGTACATTGACTCAATGGAAGGCGACACCATTTGGCAGGTCTCTAATGTGGCGAGGAAACATAAATCAAACTCAAATGAAAGGACAATTCTGATATTGGTTGTTTCTTTGGAACACTCCGCCTCTGCTTCAAAGCCTCCAGAATTAAAAAAAGCAACATGGTATGCTTTGGGCCATGTCTGCGAATATAAATCTCTCTGTACCAGAGGCGTCTACACGCACAGGGCCCAAAGACAACATGTTACATTCCTCGCCATTTACAAGCAGTGGGAGAGGAGGTGGAGGCAATATATGGATGCTTTAGGGGATTAGCCAACACCCCGTCAACCAGATTTCTCTCCCTATCCCTCGAGTCTCTCCCTTCTCCCTTGCTTGTACTTCCCTTTCTCTTTTTGTGCTTCATCCTCTCTTAAACAGAAAGCCCTTTCCCAGCATGCACAGTGTAATCCATGCCCCCACCTCAAAGACACTTCCTGCCTGTTTTGTTTGTCGGACTGATGGGAATCGGACCAATAAAGTGCCAAACTCGTTCCACTTCTTTAAGGTGTCACACCAGGCAACCGCTTTCTTTTAACAGGAAGACGTTGCATGTTATGAAGGAGTTTGCTGAGAGCCCATGCCTGTGCATTTGCATGCTGTGAACTCTCAGTCCTTCCGACTCAGTGTAACCCTTGGTATCCATCAGACTTGAGCTCCCAGACTGCCAACCTCGACTACTTTCATCTGCTAATGTAGCCCTAACACTCACAGTTCAAGTGAAGCAAAATAAACGTCGGAGGAGTTTGGACGTGGTAAAACAAAAATGTGTGCTAGCTGTAAACACAGGCAGGAGGCGCTTATATAAACAGGCCGGGTTCCTATTGCTGAGTTGGTCTAGAGGCGGACAGTTTGTGGTCAGGCTCTTCCGGCTTGTCACCCCGAAACCCCTCCACCTCCCCTCCTCTCTCCTCTCGTGCAGACACAGCTGTGGTCCGCCCTCAGAGAAACACTGCTGGAGGAAAAGAATCAGTTACAGTGCTACACGAAGCAAGGAAGCCCACTCATCCATGATCAGACACGCATGTCTACATTTATGCAGGCCTCACTTGAATGCATACGGAACATACTGTAGACCTCCTCTGCACACCCAAATGTTTGTACCAACATCTACTTCTATAGGGACGGTATTAGCCCATTTTATGTTTTAGACGACTGCTCTAAAAACTCCTCAGAGAACGGGGTTTAGAGTTTCCACACAAAAACTCTTTCCAATTAATGCCTGATTTAACTGTGTTTTAAGTGCCTCAGATAGCTAGAGGAGTAAATTGATTTTTGCCATCGGTGAAATCCCTCCTGAGGGGAATATTGCTTCTTGTAATTACCGATCTAAGGTTTCAACACTGCTGCTCGTCCACCTCT
Source organism: Chelon labrosus (assembly GCF_963514085.1). Taxonomy (NCBI): domain Eukaryota; kingdom Metazoa; phylum Chordata; class Actinopteri; order Mugiliformes; family Mugilidae; genus Chelon; species Chelon labrosus. The sequence continues at coordinate 28,550,330 of NC_140341.1, forward strand.
GCTAGCGTTTAGCAATTAGCCTAATCACTCAGAGCTCAGGCACACAATGACTTGTTTTATACATATCACCTGGCAGTCTTTGGGTTCAAACTTTAAAAATAAAATGGACGGGCCCAACAATATCCAAGTATCCTGCCATTCAGCAGCTGGGTCTCAAGTGGAGGCAGAGGAATTCTATAAACATTTATGGAAAAATAAACTTTTACAATATGTTTTCGTGGTCACGTCCTCCAGCCACATCACCAACCTTCCCTAAAACTGATGATTCGCCCTAAACTAGATGACCAGCAGAATAAGCAGAGGAGGCTGCCTGAGTAAATAGTGGACAAAGGTATAACAAACAAAAGCTGTCCCGGCCACAATTCACCGCCTCTTGGACCATGTCCTACAAACAGGATCAGAAAGAAAAAACTGAAAGGCTTCCCAAACAAACATCACGTGTTGAACTTCCTGCAGTTTAATTTGAATTTCTTACTTAGCATTCAAAACTCAAATTTCAACACACTCAGAGCTTTTTGTAAGGGTAATAAAAAACATGGATATTAGTCTCATCTCTGCATAGTAAGCTAGGCGTTATTTAGCATAGCCTAGCATAAAGGCTGGAGACATGGGGAAAAGCTAGCCTGGTTCTATTCAAAATATACACTCACTAAAATGTAACAAAAACAACCTGTGTTTTTTCGGGGAGCTCTAAGTATTTTTTGGCTGCGGGGCACAGTAACTGCTGAGTGAGAGAAGACTTTGTCATCAGTTTGAGATAGCTTAGATGGAGAGAAGTACAAACTGTTGTTTGTCTTCAGGAAACAAATATATCTAACCTTGGGGGTGTCAGTGAGTGTAATTTGGGTTGCTGTAGAGGTCCAAGTCAACTGTTCTATGTCTCAACATGGAAAAGAAAAGTGGAAGAACTACAATTGTTGGTTGGTTTTCTCACACAGTTCCTCTTGCATCATTTGTTACCCCTGAATAAAAATAACTGTTATTTGGAGAAATTTCTTGACAGTTATCAGCAACATGGTGGTAAGAAGAAGACTGGAAACCAGACCAATTTTTTGTGGCAGAAAGTAGTGGTCTGGAACTGCGATTTTGCAACAAAATGTCTCTGATTGGTTGTAAGTCTAACGAAGTGTTTCCAGAGGTATTTGTTTCTCTGCATTGGTTGAAACTCTCCCCACAATGAAATTCAAATGGCTGGTCAGGCTAGGTAAGAAAAGGAGAACCATCTTTGTAAGGCATGCTAACATGTGATATTTGGTTAAAATACAGCTAAACAGAGAATTAATTCAGCTTCCAAACTAATGATGAATGAAAACCAATTCAAACCCACATCTGCCCAATAAACATCCATAACAGCTGAATTAAAGTAAAAACACTCTTACGACAAGGTTCACTGCTTCACTTAAAGCTTCTGACGTAAGTGCCACGATGCCGCTGTCTAATAAATAGTCTGCGAATGAAAGAGGTTTGTTGAATGAAAGCCTATAGGTGTTAGCATAGCGTGTAAGCCTGTTGTGTTTTGCTTGCCAGGTGATTTCCCCAATGGTCTTAGCTAAGCCTGAGAATTCCTGGCTTGGCTTCAAAGAAGAGCGCGGCCATCCAGTGACAGCAGCGAATACAGACATGTTCGTGGTAGACATGGATCTGATGTGCATCGTGCGGATAACAGTTTGTTTGTTTGCTTGACCACCTTCATCATGATCATGGTACATGTCCAATGATTTGTAAAAGAAGGACTGTGGATTTGTCTCAGCACAGTAATACTCCAGTTGAACTGAAAACTGTCCCAAGTGTCCATAATTACAGCCCATATAATCTGTTTACATTCTTACCTTTACTTTGTAAAACATCCATGGAGTTTATTACTGAGTAAGAGGTTGTTTCATGCACACTGCACCACTGTAGTATGCAAAACTACGCACAGTTATAAATCTATCTGAAGCAGGTTCAATTTGAATACATATCTTTTTCTCTAGATTTGGGAGTTATATTCACTCTAAGGCTGAAACTTCCTTCCTAATTTAACAAACGTAGACTCAGCAGAACTGAGGTGTTTTTATCAAAACAACCGCAAAGTTCTAGCGTGGACATGGAGTTTCAAATTTAGTTGTCTTAGTGTAGCCTTGCAATCACATCACGTCCCAGTTGGTTTAATACGGGCTGTCTCTTGATCATTGTCTAATCAGAGATTAGACAATCACCTGTGCCTGTGCTGTCTTGTTGTGGCATTGTGCTTCTTCATTACTGCAGCGATTTTCTTTCCAAAAGCACAGGAGTCAATCAGCTCCACTTTTTCAACCCATGAACATTCTGTGGATAACGCTAGGTTTGTTTTTTTTGGTCATCATCCTGGAGAGGTTCGTACAGGCAAGAATATATGTGTTTTTCGTAACAGTGCAGTGCAAATGCAGTGTTAGCTTTGGCAAAACAGGTTTGAGATGCTTAAGTGATAAAGGTACTGTAAATCCTCTTTATTCAGTGGAGTTCTAGTCTTAGAGAGAATCTGGCCCATCTGAAATTCCCACGGAGCAAGGCGGGGGAGAGAGCGAGAGAGAGAGACAGAGAGAGAGAGAGGGAGGCTACTCAGCTGAAGAGGGGGTATTGTTTACATATCAAGACGCTTCCTCTAACTCCCAGGAAAAGCTGTAATTTGCGTTGCGAGGTTTTACAGTTTAATTTCTCCATTGTGCAGGGGGATAACCCCTTAATTATAGAGGAGGAAGTAGCCCTAAGCCTCGGACAGAGGGTGAGGCCTCAGTGAGTTTTAGACCCCGTGTTCTCCTGCTCTCATTCCAGGTTTGCTGCGGCCATTTTGATTGTTCAAGAGCACACATGGGGTGTCTGGGGTCTAGCCAATTGGCACTCTGCTCCAGGTAATATTTCCGTTTGTGAGGCTATGCTTCAGTCCAGAGAAGGGTTGGGGATCCTTACCCGGAATGGGAACCACCTCATAAAATCATCCCAACTTTTGGAAAACTGAACGCAAAACTCTTTTTTATAACACGCAATGCAGTTGACATCCAGGCTGGGCGCTTACGTTGAAAGCCAGTGACAGACATGAGCAAATATTGACGTAAGTCATAAATGTTCCAAGAAGTACAGATGGTGAAATATATGGATACTGCAAAACTATCTATCAACACATCATTAAGCTGTGTATTTAGTCTGAGGAAATCGGCAGACAGTTTAGTTTTTTTCCTCCATATTTTAAAAGCAGTTTAACTTGAAGTGAAATGTTTTCCTGACTTTGATGGAAGTTTGTTTCTCAAGACATTTTCAGTTTAGGAAATCAGTTTGGGTTTATATTATCTGAACATGTTAGCTGAAACAATTAAGGGCTTCATCATTAATTAATTCATCTGTGTTCTAATATTTTATTCATAATGTGTAGTCATTCTTTGTTCTTTTGGCTTTTTCTGGCTATAGTTTAGCGTTCTGTTCCATATTACACAAATAAATGGCACGCATAACTGGCAGATTACCTAATAGTGAAAATAATCAGCGGTTACAACCAGGAGTAACCATTGCTTCATGTTTCACATATATCTGTCCTGAACCCTTAAAGAAGTACACATGTGACCATCCCAAATAATCTGACGTTTTGTAGAATCAGGCCATTTTGAGCATAAAACAACTGGGAACATTTTGCCATCTTGTTTTTGTGAAAGCCTTATTTAGTGTATTGTGAGCTCATCCTGTGGCTTCGTTTGGGTACACTGACTAACTCATTCAAAGGAAACTGCTGTAAAGCTGTTTTTACAGGTGTGCATTAAATTAGACTGAGACCTAGACTGATGGTGATTTTGTGAAATGGGTCTTGTACACATATCAGTGTGTGTGTTGTCCTGACTGTTTGGCTTAGGCAGCTTGTCCTAGCTGTGGAGACAGTGTAATTGCCCAGAACCTGGCCTCAGGGCAGATAGAGTAACAACAATAATAGTAGGCTTTCACTTTGGGTGACTCATTTCTTACACAAAAACAGGTAATCAGAGCAACTTTACAAAACGTGCCTAGTTATAAATATTTCTTGCTTTATGTTTTTGTATGGTAGAAATATTTTGAAAAAGTATGCTTGTGTCAACTTAAAGGTGACAGAGAATGAAAAAACGTTTTTACCTTGTCTTAGTTGAATAACGGTAGTCTGCCCGCATTCACGAACATACGAAAAGTGCTAGACATTCTGAACATCTCCGTTTCATAGAAATTCCTCCTTTAGAAATGTCAGCCAGAAAATGGCCCAATCTGAACAACGGATACATATTACGTAAAATGCATCTCACTGCCCCCCCACTCTCATTCAATTCCCTCCCCTTCAAAATAATTTGCATACATCCGCCCTCTCGCCTCCAAAGGGAAGTACATTGCAGCAGTGCTTGCGGAGTTCAAGGCGAAATGGCGAGTCGCGTTCCGAGGTGTGCTCTTCCAGGCTGTGCAAGCGGTGTGCAAACTTTCCATTACATTCCCACCGAAAGAAATGCACGAGATGCGTGGCTGCTGTTCATTTATAATCGGATTCCAACTACATTCAACCACAGACTGCTACTTCGTTTGTGTGTCACTCCGAACCTATTCCAACTTTTCTATACACTTTCAACTTTTAATACAAAACAAGCATCCGCCTTTGAGCGAGCCTCTGTCTATTTTGATGCTCCTATTGTTACAGTCCAGTTGAAACGGTTCTATTTTCGTTCTGCTCGAACGGTAGGCTACCGTCAGCCCAAGACCCAAACAGCCTCGGGCAGGTTTATGCAGTAGAGTAGAATTACTATTTATTCTCAATGTAATGCTGCAAAAGGATTAGGCTAATGTCCAAATGGTTAGCCCGTGCTATAACTTCGTTAGGACACTTTGGGCAAGGAATGTATTACGCTTGAAACAAACAAAAAAAACATTCAAATAGAAACGTTTAAATCCAGCCTTTGCTGGACTGGTTCTTCTTCCTCCGATTCAGTGTCCTCTTCGGATTCGGGCTCAAACATATAAGGCTGAATCTGTGAATGTGCCATATCTGTAAAATTTTGGTCTGTCCGTGTTCTGAAGATAGCGAAGTTTACATTCTTTGAGTGGCAGCAAATGCAGCCAATCAGCGTCAAGTGCTTGCATTTCATAATGAGGTTGCCAGTTAAGCCCGAAGGGGCGCCAAATAGGTGCAAAACCACGCGTTTAAAATCCCCCACCCTAATATAGCTTTCTGAGAGAGGTTTTTAGGAAGCTTCTAAGGCATTACAGACCCAACCAAAATTTTGTTGTCTACATGTCACATCACAGATCAAGGATAAATACCCCGTTCAATCATTTTATGTCACCTTTAATGTTACCTTACTATTACACACTGGTAACTTTGTGTTGGCCATTCTTAATTCTAAAAGTCTACACTGGAAGATGAAGGTGGAGGTTTTCTGTAGACACATGTTCAGCAAAAATTGGCACACACAAATATATATTTTGTTATTGGTGAATGTTAGACCTTAAACCCAAGACATTAAACTTATAGACTTAGAAACATCTGTTCTCCAGTCTTCAAGACATTTTAGGATAATTTCATTTAAAGGTCCCATACTTCGCAAACTGGTGAGAATTACCAGTTTCAGTGTAGAAAATGGACCAACAGTGTCCAGATAAAAATTAGCATGATCCTTCCCCCTCATTACCTGCTTCTTCTCAGGTGAGCAGAGTGCAAAGCAGAAATGGTAGCCATGTGGAGCAGCTTCTGCTTAATCTAAAATGTATACCAAATGGTCTGCAATGTGTGTGCAAAAGCGAATGCAAGAGTTTTTGTGCAACATCGGCGGAAGTGAAGACCCAGTGGATTTTTTATGGCAAAAATGTTGACGTCCCTACAACAGTAGGAAAATCTCTATATGTTTAGTAAGCACGCTGCACAGCTAATGTGGCTAACATTATTATTAACTTTGATTGTTTGCACACTGTAATGATTGGGATCAGCTTTATGCTTCAGCATACCTAAAATGAGCTCTTGCCAGCCTTGTACATCTGGGGAATTGGGCAGCAGCATCTCATTTACATTAAAGCTAAAGACATTGAAACAGATCTGTGTGTAACAGGGTTAAATCATTTCGGGAAAATGTTCTGTATAGTATTTTGAGCTGATGCTTGACACAGAAGTTTCAGCTCCCAGTCACAGAAACATTTACAATCTTACCTTTGTCCTTTGTTCAGTGTTTCAGCCTGGCTTGTAATAAACATTACAATAAGGCTTATCTTTGTCAAAGATGAGTGTCTGTATGCACATTCATCTCAGCCTTTCCCTTCCAGTCTCTAAATCTGTCCTCCTCCTCCTCCCTTCCTTCACTCTCCTGCCACGCAGTTACTAGCACCATTAGGCTGTCATAACACGGCACATATAACCTGAGGTGATCCCAGAACTGAGTGAACCAAGTGTCCCTTGGGGCCAGGCGTTGTAGCAGCCAAACAGGATCGCTACCTCATGGTCTGGGATGATGGGTACCACATGTAAGCAGGGGCAACTGCTGGCCTTAATAGGAGCTGACAAGTGGCGGTCTGACAGGGGGAGATCAGATGGCTTGGACTGGACTATTGCTCTATAGAAACCGAGCTCTGTTTCCATAGGTCCTGTGGCAGAGAGATTTGCTTTCAGTACTGCCTTGTAGAGGAGAAACACTCATCTCATGGCTTGCTTGGTCCCTCAGTTATTGTAAACCTACACTGGCCTGGTAGACATACATGCTCCTATTCACATGGTTTCTCTTCTGCTATTAATGGTTTCCACCATTTCAACAAAATGAAAAAATCTGCACCGGAGTGATCACAGCAAGTTTGAATGGAAATACAATCCCTGCTGTGCTGTGGCGTTAAATAACTGAGCTTTGCAGAGTTTCAACACACGATCCTCATCTCTACTTGAGACTAGAGGCTTGCAGCTAAATCATCTACCAATCTCTGAACTGCATAGTGGGTAATGCAGGTGACAGATTGTCATGGCTCTGTATGGATTTATTTCTCTTTCTTTAACTCTTTGGGGGACTAATTGTGCAGTTAAAGCGCTTCTGCGCAGCCATGGTTCAAAGTTAAACGTCAGACTGAACCCGAGCTACTTCATTTTCAAGACATAAGAGATCCTTGGCTGGGAAACGTAGCTCTCGTTGGACAATTTAGCAAGACTTTTGCTTTTACATTGAAGATCTGTCCATATAACGCCAATAAATGTTTCTTCTCAACCGCTGTGACACTTACAACACCGCACAAGAAGAAGCGCCATCACCAATACATGGGGGAAATATAAAAAAATCACAGCTTTTCTGAAGTGCCAAATTGGTGCTGGATGGACTGAAATAGGACAGTGGTGTTTCGCGTGTGACATGGTACATCTCAAGAATGTATGCCTCGACGTCACCGGTGTGTGTGCTCATGCCGAAAACACTCATATGTACAGCAGTGTGTAGGGTTAGGTATTATGAATACTGCAAATCCTACAAACCACTTTCTGTTTAGACTGCTGAGTCATGATTCTCTCCCCTCTCTGAAGCCACAGCAGACAGTGTAACTTCATATGGCAGTTGTTGTGAACGCTTAATGTGGTCCATGGAAAGAAAAGATTAAGAATAATACAGTGGCAACATGTGGTACCCTTTCCTCACACAAAGAACAAGAGTTGGTTGATGAAGATCACAACTGTGCCACATGTGGGTCATTACCAAGAGCCAGGAAGGGATTGTTAAAACTTCAATGTGCTCCGAGATTGGAGCTTTGAAGCGGGGCTAAGAGAAAAGAGTTAGGGTTGCTTCTAATCAAGGCGATGTCAAAAACAAAAGCCTCAATGACCAAATTCTAGGAAGACCATTTCTGACATAGCAAGAAGAAACAAACTAAATGGTAAAACAATATAACTGCTCCATCAGTTGTTGTTTTTGTTGTTGCTGTTGTGCTTTAGATCAAATCAAGATCAGTGTACATTACTCTGGATTTGGTCTGGAGTCTGGAGTTGAGTTTGGCATGAGTCCCCACTGTAATTGTTTCACTGTGTCGCTATTCGATTGCACCGTGTCTAAGATTGACATCCCATAAGCTCTCTACTTTAAGGGATCTTATTTTAGCCTTCAAAAATATCATATTTGAAGAAATCCCACTCTTATAATCAAAGTTGTACTCTAAGCAAAAACATATAACTGCCAGTGTCTTGATTTTTTCTCTGAACTATTTCTGTGGCAGTGATTCAGCTCAATGACTCCATGTTCAATGAGTACTCTCATATAATCACAACCTCAATAAAAGCATATGGCTACAGTGTTGTTCTGATTTTATTGATAGAATGTTACTATGGAGACAGTGCAAACCGGCTTTGCAGTTAGCTAACAATTCAGCTAACTAGGTAAGTAGGTAAAGTAAGTTGGCAATTTAACCAGCATGCTTAAACTTTAGCTGAATAAAAATAAAGCTTGTTTCTTAAAGTTAGAAGTGGTATCAATGAAACTGCATTCTCCTTAGCTTTCTGTGAGTGAACTTTGGAGCTTTGTTTTAAATCAGGAACATATAAAACTCTGGATACCATCTTAATTTTCAAGCAAATGATTTAAACTTTCAAGCATTCAGGTTAAACATGAAACTGTAGTGTGATTACCGCCACCTATTTGATTTGTAAATGTCACTAAATACCATTAAATTTGTTTTGCTACTCCCCAATAGTTCGTGTAGGTGTCGCTGCAACTGGGAAATTGGCTAATACGTAACACTGTATACGTGTATTACAGGGCACCTTTAACGAAGGGGTGGAAAGTTGGTCTTGAGTTGCTCTGTTGGGAACTGATTATGCCCTGGTAAAGATCTGCCAGGCCAGTCAAATAATTTGGTTCGGCTTTATGAGGTGATGATTAGTTTACAGCAAAATTATGTCATAAAACATATTGACAGTTAAATTTTACTTTAAAGGGCTGTTAACAGTGATTAAGGCATTTGTTGAGAATGATTGGCTCGGATTGGTTGTTGGCTTATCCACTTGCATGCAGAGGTATTTGTTTTCTATTCATCGGTTGAAACACATGCCATAATGAAATCACTACGGGGTGTTACCAGACTCGCATTCTAAGAAATGAGAATTGCTGCACCACCAAATTACCACACTCGCCTTATTAATTTCCCATTACTTACCGTTTTTATTGGGATTTTTGTAGAAACACCAAAATTGTGTTTTCAACCGTCTCTAAAAAGGATTTAACTCTGTAGTCACAGCTTGACAAGCGATACAAAAAGGTCCGCCCTTAATCAGAGCCTGCATGCTTTAGCTACTTTTTCAGCAGCTTGATTGTGTCACTGTCATTGCCAATTCTCTGTAGAACTGGATTCTTTTATTTTGACATATTCACTGCGCCTGTAGTTTACAGCAAATGAACGCGCAATGCAATCCAGATGCTGAGTGAAAGTATGGGCCTGTAGGAATTTAGTGGATCGATGTTAAAGTCATTTCTTTTTACTTTATACTTAGGAACAATGGGAGCTGTGAAGTTAGACGTAACTTTTAGATTTTTCTGGTGAGTAATTTCACCTGTCACTAATTGTTTAATCGCCATATTAAAGTGTCTGTTATAAAAAGATCTTTTGTGAACACTAATGGCCATACATACCATTGAAAGAATACGCTGAACGCTGAATAACACATGACACTTAGGAACACATTCATTTCCAGAAACCCAATCTAAGCATAGCCCATCTATGACGTGCCAATGCCCCAGTCTAGTAATTATCATAAATTGGGACATTATAATGAAGCTCTATTGGGAGAAATTTTACAGTTGAATTGCGTTCTTAGACTTCAAGGAGAAAATGTAGAATCACTCAGTCAAAGAAAATTGTATCTAAGAGTTGGCCATTTATAGCAAATGATTAAAAAGTTGTCAGGAAACGTCCTGCTCTGGCCTTGCTCTTAGAGGCAGAACTCAGGCAAAATTTAAGGAGCAAAGCTGGAGTTCTAGTGGGCGGACTAGTACCCTCTCAACAAACACATATATGATCAGATTTAATGTTGTAGATTTTCAAGAACGACGATTGAGTAAATGTGCTTTAAACTGCTGTTCATGATTTGAAGGGTGAACTTAAACTTTTGTGCATCTGTTGAGAAATAGTATCAAAATGGATTTGTGCCTGTTTGTTTGTTCAGACCTAAATTTCCAGTGTGTCTTAAACCACTATTACTCTTCGCTACCAAGAGAACGCAGTTCACCCTCTCTTCACCCTCTGTCATGATTTCTTTGGGATCAAGTTTAAATTGGTTCCTGGGCTTGTTCCTCCAAACATGGCAAGCATGGCCCTCGTGGTACACTTGCCAGGTTTGGAAGCGCGGTATCAGCAATTCCAACATGGCTTTGAATGGAGCTTCCTACTTTTAACATGATTTATTACTTTAGTTTGCTTGTTTTGTATTCATATATGTTTTTTCCTTGAAAAGATATTAAACGCTGTCTTCATTTTAACGTTTGAGTCCCGAGGCTTTCTGGTTAAACTTGCTGGAAAGCGATTTCTCTTTCACTCTTTCAACAGTTACTGCTGAAGAGGTTTTGAGCAAGGCATCCACTGAGGGCCAGCTGCTCCACTAGGGTTGCACCCTCAGCAGAGGCCTGTGGTTAAATTGGGCATATCCCGTGCGGCTATGTTTATAACTACGAACTGAGAAAACAGGGTTTACATGTCAAACTGAACAAAGAACAAAACTGATATCATAAAAATCTGGATTTGTGTAAAATGTGTAATTCTATTATTTAAAAGTTTAATGTAACATATATTGCAAAACCCTTATGAATGAAAGTGACATTACACAATTGCTGAGCAATTTCCTAATGATTGTAAAGCCTTTCCTGAGCGTATCCATAAAAGTGTGAGATAAAGGAGATTCCCCCACAGGCTTACCCCGCAGTGACTCAACCCTCGGAGTGTCACACAAGGGAAGTGGCGTGTCGGCTAATTTTATCACACAATGCATGCTGTTTGTCAGTGCAGCTCCAGTGACAAACGATTCCTTATCTTGAGGGCTGTTGTTTGTTGTTGCTGAGTAATGTCCTGGCCACTCGCACCATTCTCTGGAGCCTTCCGAGACTTCGTGAGCCCTGCTGCTAGCTGTCAGGAGCCATGCTCACATCACAGTCAAATGATTCCAAGTACATCTTCCCTTGATTTGTACACATCTCAATTGTCATTTCTCTCGTGGGCTAACTGTTCTCTGTGTTTCCCATTTCCTTTTCCTCTCTTAAGCTTTCCACCACTCTCTGCGATGGCCTTTCCATTTGCCTACATATTTTCTAATGAAAGCAAACATGTAGACTAACACAGATCAGGTTCCTTTTCTTTTTCAATGTTGCAAAACCCTCTCTGTAAACAGATCGACCCTGTTGGCATCGAAGGCCTGATGAAAGCGACATGTGTAGCTCATAGGGCGCCTTGTTTATTTGACTTCCATGCTTGCATTAAGGCAAAGTAAACATATCAATGGCACTCCAGGCTGCAGAACAAGCAGAAGGATGCAAGCGCTGGTTCACCGTTTGATCACTTTTGCAGCGCCATGCTTACTGCAAATTGTAGCTACAGGGAGGAGGGAGATCCCCCTCTTGGTAAGTGAACCAATGATTAATGTCATCCGGCACCGGTGGTGTTAAAACCTTTGTTTTTCACTTTTTAAATTCAAAATGTTTTTGTCTGTAGAAAGAAAGTATCCTAAAATCATATTGCCACATCTGGCCTTATTGCACATAGAGGATGATGTGCAGACTGTTACAAAAATAAATATTATATATATAGACAGTGTTGGAGTAAAATGAGGTTTCTCTGCCGTTGGGCCCTGTAGTAATTGTGTTACCTTCAGGCAGAGAAGCATTCGAACCATACAAGAGGTTACGGCCTCAGTATTAATACCCTCTTCTGCTTCTTCTTTCCTTTCCTTTTTACTACATGAGCCTACTTTCTTCCTTTAGTCTGAACCCACTGTGTTTTGTTTATTGTGTTCACTCAGTTAATCCAACTTTCTTAAGCAGCACTTAAACTGCTCCAACATCCAACAAACAGATTGAAGGCCATGGGAGCTTGGGGCCAGTGTGGTTGGGAGATGTTCTTTTGTCTACCTTTGACATCCATTTACTCTGTCCAGCTAGCTAAAACCTCATTAGACAGACAATAAGTCCGCAAGCGTGTCATAACTCACAGAGGAAACTTGCTGTAACAATGAATTTCATTTCATTAAAAAGAAAATGACCTGTGTGTCGCTCTCAGTTGACCAGTCATATTGCACATTATCTGTAATACTCTATTCAAAGCAGATGATGTGTGTACTATTTCATGAATGGCTCTAACTAAATTGCAAAATAAACTCCTGTTGAAAGGTAATTTAATCCAAGAGGGTGAGGAGATTTTTCTAAAACTGAGCCGACAAGACAGATCACTCTGTAAGGTCCAGAAACACTTAATCCAAGACGTCTTCTGAAACAAGATATTCTGTTTGTGTTTCGCTGATTATGCTATCCAGAGCAATTTACAAGTTTTCGAGAGAGCCGGCCAAGACATTTTTCATGGGGATGCAGGCATTCGGCTTTGTAAGGTTCAGTCAAACTAAGAGGGCTTTTAAAAATATCGGATTGATAAATATATTTCACATAAAACGGCCGACATCAGCTGCATTTTTTCCCCAAAATGTCGGCCACCTCGCGAAAAGAGAAAGAGCAGGTCAGCATGGGGAGCAAAAAAAATAAAAAATCACCTGAGAGCCAATCCATTTGGTTGAAGGCCCTCTGACCTGCTCCACAGCTGTTTCTTGTTAGCGGTTTAAAACCAATTCCCAGAGTTTCCACACTGAATCCTGCCCCGAAGAAAGAGGCCAGACAAGAAGGGGGTTTATGAGATCCTGCAAGTCTCTCTGTGTGTATATAAACAGTGCAGTCTTAATGTTTTATCTTATCGGGATAGCTGACCTGAGAGCGCAGGGGCCTGCACTTAAGATGCTCTGCCCTGTGTTATGAACACCACCAACAGTCAGCTGTGTTGGCCTCAGTTTCTTCACGGTCTTATTTTTCTTTAACATTATTAACCCTCAACTGAACCTCAGCGACACGCAGAGAAGGGTCATTTAGAGAGAGCCGACGTTTGTTTTAAATATTGCAGATAATTAAGTACAGGCTATTATACACTGTATACCACAATACAGTGTATTGTAATGTACTGGCTTCTCTGAATGCTTGTATACAGGCTAAAAAAAATAAAACGCCAGATTGCACTCAGGTTCAGAAATATGGTAGACTAAGTGTTTTTGTCAGTATGTTCTACATGCAAGCGCACAAAGTAGAAGAATATTTGCTGTGTCTGAATGCTAAATCTTATCTAATTAGTCATAATTAAACAAATGGATATCAGTTGTTTATTTAATCAAATTCCCACGCTGATAGGTAAAAAGATTTTTAGGAAGACAAATAGCTTAACACATTAATTATTTCCTCTCAGGATGAATTTATGCCCATAAGTCCATCTGTGTCTCAAATGTACCTTCATTGTTCAAAGGGGAAATGTTGTGTATCCCTCTGTTAATACCATAGACACATCTAACGGATTCAGTGTGGCAGTTTGATGGAGACCAGGCTAGGTCTGTCCACGAGATACTCCCCAGCTCCTCGTTGGGGCCTAGAGAGCCGTCTCCCCGGGGGGTGCCTCACCTCGGGGTGAACCCCAGCTGAGACGGCTTTAGATTGATGTGCGCTGCCTCCTTCTCCCACACATTGTGTGCTGTTTTGGGTACTTCCTCTGCCGTTCCCTTCTTCCCTTTAAAGAAAAACGCGCTGTTTACAAGTCGGCGGTGGTGGGGGGTGGTGGTGGGGGTGGGGGTGCTGAGCTTGCGCTACGAATGCCGTCATAGGGCGCTGAGGACGCTCTTTGTGTGAACTGGCAGCTTCTCCGTCAGCTGTGTCTGAGAGGTTAAAGGGCTCACGGGAGACAGAGGAAAGCTCTGAGTTCCCGCCGTTTGAAGTGACTTGGCTTGATTGGTGCATTTGCACTTGCCAGAAAGTGGCAAGCAAATGCAGTTCGGACCTGAGTGAAGAAAATGATGAGATTACACATAAACAAATCAGTTTTGTATTGTTGGGATGAGTGAGAATAACGCATAAGTTGCTGAGACAGCTCCCTAGATAATCCAGTACCCGTACGGTGTTCAGCACATCTACAGCTCAATGTAAACCCCAACTGGGCCCGTCCTATTTTCCCGTGCATCCTCATAACCAGCAGTTTTTCTTGTCGTAACCACAACAATAACAAACCCAGTGCATTAATTACTTGATCAGCCTCACACCTGTGCTCTAAAGTGGCCAGCCAATAAATCAGAAGTCTGCACAGGAAGCTGATTTTCCTGACACCTCATCAGTCTTCACAGAGAAGCCCACTGCCTGCCACATGGTGAGGCTCACTAAGCCAAGCTACCTGTACGTTTACACAGAATCACACAGAATACACCCCACCCAATTAGGCAATAATTCCCAGGTGCTTCAGCTGGATACTAGTGGTTGTATTACTACTTGAAATCTTGAAACTCTAATTTTGGCGTTTTTAGTTATTATTACGCAGTGGGGACAACATTCTGCTAGTGATATTTATCAAAAAGAATGACAGAAACATAAATGTATTAGCAGTTAAGTGAAAATGCCTGACAAAAGCAAAAGTCTCTAGTGCCTTTGAGTTTCCCTTGGTAGTTATTTTACACTGAGGGGTCGTTAGTACCACCAGCTAATGGCAACGTAGGTGAGATAAGGTCCTGGTAGCACTCAGTCCTTAGAACAATTATGGGAGGCGGTGCAGCACCTTGTAGCCCAGGTGATGGATAGTTTTGGTGGTGGGTTCAAGGGGTTGACGCTGAGAATAAGGAGTGATTGGCTGAGGCAGCCCTCCAAATTTGACATAGACAAATCACAGAAGAGAGAAGCCAGCTGCGTCTGAGTGGGATCTGTAAACACGCCGGGACAGGAACTGAGGCAGCAGAGGTCTGGGCAGCAACACAGCAGCTCTGCGAGATGATACAACACATATGGGGGTGTGGAGGTAGGAGGAATGAGGGTGTCATGGCAACAAGATATTGTAAACAGGCCCAAGGCCTTATACTTATAAGATTTTAATCATGCACTCGCGTATATTCATCAAGCATATCATGAAAAAATCTTACTCAATGTAGATCTTACCACAAAAAAAAAGACTGTGCAGAAAAGCTGTACTAATTTTTTTAAATTAACACATTTTCAATATGAAAATTCAAAAACAGAAGTTGGTGGAGACTAAAACAGAGCTAAAAGACAGCGAGTGCTCCTCACCTCGCCAGAATGTTTTTATTACCTAAAAAAAAAAAAGCATTTTTCCCCCCATATGTTCCATGTTATCAAAACCCAATCTGTAAATTAAACACTTGCAATTGCATGATCAAAATGCTACATTATGATAATCTGATCATGCATCCAAGCCGAGTTGATATTTAATACCATCTTCATTGGACACATTTTGGTTTGTACTCTAAATGTATTGAGTTCCAATACTGAGCTACATTAAAAATATAAATATCTGATTTCCTGACTTGCCAAATAAAGTTAAAAAGTTGAAGCACCATGCCGTCTTTCCAGTGCTCGCACAAAACCCCTGGAAAAAAAATCCTTTGTTAGTGTTCCCAGGCAGTGAGTGTTTGATGTGTACATCATAACATATACAGACTTAGCCGGAGTTCACAGGGACTAATGAATTTCCGCTCAAACCATCTTGTGTCATTACGAAGACCATTGCCCTAATCCACTTACCTTCTGCCCAGAATCCTCCTATCAATAAAAAAGGTATCATTTTACTCTCCCTGAGGGCTGTTAAAAGTAAAGAGCCATCCTGTTAAGACTTCCTTTCATAGAAGGCAGTGGTTTTGTGCTCTTTTGTAAGCCTCTAATCCCTCTGTCGCCATCACTCGCCCATGTACTGCCCTACAGGAAGCGACGTCTTGCAAACCAAACCTGCAGATTTCATGTTGTGAGTGTAGTGCAGGATTCCCGGATTAGTCTAAACACACGCTTGTTTTTTTTTTTTTTTTTTTTATTAACCTTGGGTATAGCACTTACTGTAGCGTGGTTTGTGTGTGTCTGTGTTTAAAAAGGCATTTCTGTTCAGCCTCCAAGTAACACGTTTGTGTTTGTCTGCGTTTCTCTTGATGGTTGCTAACTGAGACTGAACTGCAGAACAAATCAGTGTCTGTGTGTATAATTGTGAGTGTGAGTGTGTATGCAAGCACATGAGCATTTGTGTATAGCCGTTGGCACAGTGCTGTGTAGTTAGGACCCAGGCCAACTTCTTCTGGTGGAATTTCCTGTCTGAATCTTGCACCCCCACCTCTCCTACTCCTCTGCTCTTCACTTCCTTATTTTCCTCCGTGCCCCACAGCCCCCACCCTCATCTCTTTCACTGCCTCTTTCTTTCAAGGCACGACAAAGTCTTTTTTCCCTGAAAATTATTCCTGGCCTGGCCTCTTGGGGTATTATTATTATTATCATTGAGTACTTCCTCGAAGTCATGAGCCCACTCTGCTCTCCACTTTAGCATGGTCCTAATCTGGGCCTTCATTTGGACATAATGAGAGAGTGCTTTTCCTTCTTCTTTCTCTGAGTCATGAGACTCGAAGGGGCCTTTGTTAACATTGAACACCTGGCATTGTCTTTAGTGGGAGATCAAACTGGAGCGTTAAGATGCAAACTAAAAAGGATGAGATGTGGGACTCTTCCTGCTGCTTGGCAGGATGTTTGGCACGTCTGGTGCGCCTCATTATGGGGGCTAGGAGGCAAAGATATGTTCAGTCTTAAAACAAACATGTTACGGGAGATCTGAGCAGATAAAGTCCAAAAAAAGGACCAGTTAAAGGTCCCTTTTGACTGGACTGATTTATGATATAGGAGTTAATGATAAATACAGAGAACCAGTGGGCTTAATAAGTTAGTAATAGTTGACTAGTCTTTACAGGCTCTACAGGCTCAGTATACAGTATGTATTGTGTAAGATGTTTGTTCAGGTTCAAAATAGATAATAAAGAATATGTAATACAGTATATTATAATAATAATTACAATATTTAACTGCATGGTTTTCAAAGTTTAAGACTTCACCAGTAAGGGTGAGCTGTTTCAGGTATTTGAAGTATGTTTCAGGAAGTCAAGTTTGAGTAGTATATCCATGATTAAGGGCTTATCAGACAAGATTTTGCAACTTGTTAAAGCCGTAATGGTGACCATCCTATTCTGTGTTTTAATGCGCATTGCACTTGAGACAAGCTGTGCTAATACCATCCAACTGTTTTTGACATAAGAAGCCCAGGGTGGAGTAACCCTACATGCCAACGTACCCAAAGGGGGCGGACTGGCAGTAAATCAAGAAACCGAGGCGTGTGAATCTTCCCAGCCATGTACCTGTTGGTAGTTGTCCCTGCAGCCCACAAAACAATGCAGCTGTCTTGGTGATGGAAGGTCCTGCTCAGCCCTTATCACCCCCACATTCAGCAGCACCAACCTGGGAGGGAGCAAGGGGAGAATTCAGCCTCTGGAGCTTCTGCTTGGTACTGTTTGTTTTAGTGTGTTTGTGTATATGATTCACAAATCGATTGACCATCAGCCCTTATTGAAAAAACATTCACCCACTGTCTGCTGAGACTGGTCTTTTCATTATCCAAAAATACTTGGAAAATGAAAACGAAAAAAAAAAACATCAAGATGGAGCACTTAGCACAAAAACCTGAACTAAAGCAAAACAGCATGGTTTGAAGCTTTACTTTACTTTACGGTATGTCTTAAAAAAAACTATTGAGCTGGTCTGACTTCCAGCAGAACCTTGCTGTCTGGTCTAGTGTCCTTGTCCTGTACCCTTCCCTCCCTCTCTACCAGAGATGTGCCAAGCAGCACAAGCAGGGGCCACCCCTCAGACAAAGCCAGAACTTCTGGCTCCACTTGTGAAACAAAGCTCAAACTCCTTTTCCCAGCTCTCAGTGCCCCATACTCATTTACTGGGTGCCTCTTTTGGCTTTGCAACACACAAGCTGACTCCGAATTGGCGGTCTGTCGCACAGACAAAAGGGAGGGAGGGTCACTGGCTGAGTTCCAGCGGTGTAGATCTTGATAGAAACCCAGAGCATGGGCCTTCTGAGTTCAAAGGCGAGATGAGACAAGGAGAAAAAGGAGGCATGAGACCGATTTTTACAACTCACTTTGTCTTCATGGTCAGTTCTCACTGTTCTCATTGGGTTTTGTCAACCTTTTTGCTATCTTATTTTTCAGTTATTTGTAAAAATCTCAGAGTGTTTAATACCTACCATGCGAATGGGCAAATCTGCGTTATCTTCTGTAGTGCACATCCCTGTAAAAATGATCCCAGCAAGCCCTTTGGTGGCACAAATCGTGTTTTAAGCTGAATTTGAAATGTTGAGGTTTGATGGCTAGTGTGTTCTTTCAATTTGCAATCTAAATGAAAGTTTAAATAAATAAATAATTTTGTGGATGTAAAAACTGTAAAAACCTTCCAGAAGAATATTTTGAGTAATTCTGCCGCAAAAACCAACATAACAACATCTCAGCAAATGTTATGGCGATGCCAGGCCCATCTGAAGTCAGAGGTTTCAAAGGCAAAACAGTCATTGACGGGTAATGTCTGCTCTTAAACAAATTCCACACCAGTCAAATGTTTCACAGTTCAGAGCTGCCTTCAGGGAAACTCTTTTTCCCAAGTCACGTGTAATCCCATCAGAATTAGCTAAGGACAAGATTGTACAGCGTCATGGTGATTGCCCCAGTCACAGTAACAAAAGGCTCAATCAGGGTTAAGTAGCAGTAATGACTGTCTTTGTATCTGGCATCGCCTAAAAACAACATCCAGCATTCTATCATAGCCTGCAGGCACGGAGTCCTGTTACACCTTGTTTTCACGGGCCTGACTGCAGTGAATTAGACAGGACGCATTTCAAACAGGAAGGTGTTTTTAAAAATGCAAACATTAAAAGAAAATCCAATAACTAAGCTGTGTCCTAATTCCGTGTGCTGAAATTTATAACAATAAGTCATTTGATGTCTTGATGAATTCCATATAATTTTCCTTCTACTCAAACATAGCTTAATAAAAACAACATTTGATCCACTGCGTATTTTCACTTGCTTATACTTTTCCCCCCCATGTCATCAGTGAAACACACCACTTTCTACGCAAATGTTTCACATTTGAAGCCCCCCAGTGGCTGAATAGGCTTAATCAGTCCCTTTCCTGGCAAGCTTTTAATGTGAAAAAAACAAAACAAAACAGTAGATTGTGAGTTTGGTGTGGCGACAGGATAAAATGTAAAGTGGAATTTGTTTAAAACGTTTAGTAAATCAAACAGAAACTTAGGAAGGACTGTTGTTGCTCTGATTAAATCAGGGATTTAGAAATGTTTAGAAAAGGCTGGATTTAAATACTCTCAATATGTTGGCATCAAGTTGGTATGAAATAAGGAACCTACCACTCCCCCGATACCAAATGGTAGTGTTCCTCTCATATGGACCTAATGATCCATTCTCTCTGAGCTTTGACTTTCGACCTCCGTGGTCCCAGGTCTGCTGGTGTGTGTACGGTCAGAATAGAATAGAATCCTAATAGCAACTACAGATCAACCCAAGGGAGCTGCTTTGCTTTTCTCTCTCTGTCTCTGTACCCCCACAGTGAACACACACAACCAAATTTTCACCATCAAGACAACTGCAAAGTCATCTGAAGCAGTGGCTTGTGGTTTATTTTTCTGCATCAAGCATCACGAGAAACTGTGGAGAATTACCACACACTTCATCTATGATTACAGTTCTCCTCCTCCTTAAATCAAGACAATAAGGTCCCCCACTCACTCGCTGTAATGACAATAATTAATGATAATCCACTGTGTTGCACTAATGAGATATGCCTCAAGCCATCAGACTATTTATGACAGGAAATGGTGGATTTGGGCATTCTTTGTCTGGCACATAAAAAAACAAACAAAAAAAAAACATTCATGGTTGTGTAAAACCTGCTTTGGTCTCTTGGACACAGAGACCATTAATGAACATACAGTTCTTGGGGCAAAAGCCACAGACAGTGTAGGTTTCAATTACTGGTGGATTACGGGAACTGTAAAATGGTAGTTGGATCTCATACTGCGTTTAGGGCACTAGTCAGTAAACTACATTTAAAGTGTATTTGTCTGTCTTATACAACTCTAAACAATGCAGTTCTCAACGCTGAAACTTTTTTCTCTCCTTTGTACTTACAGGTGCCCACCATCTTTTCCCCACTTTTCACACACCTATCCCGATCGACATGCGGCACCATGAGGGCCGGTACCATTATGAGCCACACCCACTCCACTCAATGCATGGGTAAGTAGCCATAGCAATATTGCAATATTTTATATTATTATTTATATTATATTTCAGTTATTTAACAAGAAGTTGCCCAACAGTGGGTGACTTACATGATAAACTCATCCTGTGGAACAAAACATGAATCAAGCGGACAGGACTTTATTTTAAATTACCGGAGATCCAAAATGTGTAGAATTTGGGGGAAATTTATATACAGAGACAGAAGCCGTCTTGAATATTGGCATTTGATGGAATTTGGTGCTCGATATAAAATATGATGTGCATGACAATTATTACTATAGGACAGTCCTTTATTCATCACACAGTTATGTGAGAAAATTAGGAATCTGCATGTTTACAGGTTAATAAAATAAAAGAACATCAGCTACATTTCTGAGCATCAATACTCCAGAATTGAGTTTAGATGTGTAAATTAATTTGTAAATTTAAAACAGTACATTCACAAACTGTGCATTAGTAAATAATGTCTTAAACATGGAGACAAGTCATTGTGACTTGTCAGTTTCACTGGTTTCATTGGTTTGTCTCTCTGAGAATTCTCTCTGAGAATTCTGAGAATGTTTTGTCCTGTTGGTCAGCGCTCGAGGCTTTTTCTGAGGTTTTCTGAGGGAGTCTGATTTTGTGAATCCATTCCTTTCAAAAGACTGGCTCATTTTGATATTTGTTTGTTTTTGAGATGTCAGCCTGGGGGTAACTCATTTTATCTGTGAAATAATCACTGTGGGGAATGATAGGGTAAGATAAGATTTGGATCAGAATCATTCAAACTCCTTGCTCCTCCCCTCGTGACATCTCTCCGTCTTGTGTGTGAAACACAGCAAAAAAATTAAAAAGAACGGCTCGCAACTGCGACTCAGTTCCTATCATTCATTTTAAAGAGTTGATCAGTATATTCAGTTCATTCGTGAACGTCGCAACTCTAATAGACAGAGCAAGAGGCAGAATGAGATGAAGAGAGACAAGCCACATTTGTACCAGTACAAGAGGCTGTTAACATTACCGCTCCTATCTCCTTTCCAGATATTTCATGGTTTGGGCCTGCCAAGAAACATTGTCTGTAGTAGAACAACTCTGCTAAAAAAAGCCAGTCAATGTCGCAAGAAGTTTAAAAATTATCTGCTTGAGAATGAGTTACAGCAATAAATCTAAAATTCTTTTACGCCCTACAAGAGAATAATAAAGAACATCATCTTAATATATGGTTCGGATTAGCATGTTTGAAGTCCAGTGGTGCGCTTAGTTTTGCAACTTGTATCGTGACCTGACCTAAAAAGAACACATTAATTTGTTTTCTGACTTATTATTGTAGCATTACCATAAAAGACTGGCCTTCTTGACATAGCCAGACCTTCATATGCTTTTTTAAAATATTAGAACCCAGGAAAAGAACCAGGGAAAGAGATCAATAGAAGTTTGGTGAGAACTCTGCTGTTACATTTAAATTCAGCAAGATCAGGTGATACACAGTGCAGGCAGAGCTATTCATCACCGGCATAGCGAGGGAAAGGAGTGTGGGGGAGTGTGTGGCTGTGCACCCGGTTTGTTGTGATTAATGTGATGTGACTCTGACAGAGTGCTCCCCCTAATTCATCAAGGCCTTGATCTAGCTGTCTTTTACCCAGCGCGTGCCAAATTCACCTAATTACCGCGCCATCGCGTAGAAATGGAGCAGGGTGTCGGTGCGGGGCACTTGGTGGCAGCACTTTGTCAGTGGCTGGTTGCAGAATGCCAGGGTCGCCCTTCCTGTCTGAAGGATCGTGTTGACGCCTTACAGAGCCCGCTTCATTACTGTTTGCGTGTAACATAATACATTCTGCAGGTTATTCTATCACAGCTGTCATAATGCAGACAATGCAGCACTATTCTTTGTTACCCGCCGTGCTTCTTGGCAATATATCGCAGCAAGCTAGTGTGGCTCAATGGGCCAGGGTATCTCACTGGATTTTCATTTGGCATTAGCGGTTTGTGTCATTGCAAGCTCCATGGTGACAGTAAATACTCAAATAACCTTAGCTCTAGTCTTATGCTCTACATTGGCTACACTCCTGGTGGTTGCCATTGAAAACCTCTGGGAAACAGCTACATGCTGTGCAGTGCAGGTGAGTATAACCAGATGTACATTTGCAAAACAAACCTGAGTTGTTCTTACAGAAAGAGAAGGAACTGTGTGAAAAAAAAAAGGACTTGAGAGAGTTGTTTAGATCTTGGAGGATTTAGACACTGGCCATTTGGCACAAACGCAGCACCCAATATCAATGCTGGAACAATTTCATGGCAGGAAATGTCAGACACAATTTGATGATCGCTATCTAAAAGGGGGTTCCAGATCCTGACAAGTAATCTAAATATGAGGCCTTGAAGAACAAACTTGGAATGTTTAATGGTTCAGTATGCATTAACAATCTTGTCAGTGTGACTTGTACATGTTTTTTCAAACCTGACTGTGGAGAGGTGTTGGCTGAGAATGGCAACGCGTCTGTTCAGATTCAGTTCAAAATCACTGACACACATTGAATAAACTTTAGTTGCCCAGCTTTTACCAAGGTAAAACGGAGAATTTTTTGTCACATTTCAAAATGCTTGATCCAGGATCTCAAAGTAGCAACTTCCTGACTGTGAACCCCTAATCTTTCACAAATTTAGGTTTCCATTGAGGAGCAACATGTCATATCCAAACTGATTCTGCAACACATTAGAAAGAGCCTTTCATGTGATGACAGTAGAACTTAGACTAACATACTGTACTCATGCGCTGTCTGCTGAATATTGTGGAGTCGGACATTTTCTGTGTGAACCCACAAGCAAGGAAAGCCAGCCACTGTGCCAGCATGTTTGGCTGGGTAATTAGCATCCGAAATCCAACCTTCCGTTCCCAGAACCTCAATGACAACGCAACGGATGAGAAAAACAGATCCCCCGCTCATTCCGCAGCACGTATTTATGCTTTTTGGGAAGCAGTCGGGGGCAAATTGCAGCACTGAAAAGTTGAAATATGCCCAAGGTTTTTGTGTGGCAGAACTGTGGCCTACGCCGCCCCTGTACACAAACAGATGTGGTCCTGCTAACCAGGCAATCAGCCTGTTCAAGGCCCACAGCCCCACACCACAGAATGTGTTGATTAAACACAGTTTACAGATCTACCATTTGGGTTGATGTTGTTTTTTCCCTTCATTGTTTTGGTTTGGTTAAAATGGGGAGGGGAAGGGCGTGGAAACAGTGGAGGGTGGTAGGTAAGGGGGGGGGGGGGTTGATTTTTGAGCCTGACGATTCGTTGTCGTGGTTTGACATTCATGTTGTTATCGTACGTTCTTTCTTGTTGGCTGCAGCCACTACTCATCGTCACAGCTAATGTTTGAATTTGGATGCTCCCTTGAGTTACAGCCAGGAATGTGCTGCTCAAAAGACAAGGGACCTATCAATCAAAAGACTGGGATGTTGCAAATCAATGGCCTGAATTTTTCACGGTTTATCGCATGGTCTCCACGTAATTTTCTTGCACTCAAAAAGACCAAATGGTATGTGACAGCAGTGGAGCTGAATAATGCGTAATTACCCCCTGTATAATCCCATCTCATTTAAGTATATTATCCCATCGTCTGACACAGTTCTACTGGGCCCCTCCTTTGTACACAGTCCCTGCTTCTCAGGGAGTATAGTATCATATTGTGTCCAAATCCTCAGCATCCTGATCAGGGCCCCAAAAACAACTATGGCAGGATCTTAGCATATCCCATGTGGGGTAGCCTGGTGATTTATCTTGATCGCATTGGCTGCCCAGTAGTACAGAAGGGAATGTGTTATATCATAATTCATCCCACCACGAGCCAGTAGGGAAAAAGCCAGAGAGGCAAATACTAACTTGTTGGTCAGTGAGGAGGGCAGGGAAGCAGGCAAATAGGGAACTTGAAGTTGGAGTGTACCTATATGACCTCATCTTGAAAACATGTTAAGCAATTAAGATGGATCATAGATCAAGTTAGCACTTGCAGAAAGAAAAAGATAACTTGTGGAAAATTTAAATTTTCACATATAGTTTGAGGCATTCTTCCAGATATATTAGATGTCTAGAGCAGTTAGCAAAAAGGTTGCCGTGTGGATTACTGCACACTCTTTAAGTTTCGTTACAAAGAACACCCATTGCAAAATATGCTTGTGGAACTGGGTGGAACTGAACTGGAACTGAAAGTCCACCAAAGTAAAACTTGTTTTGTTTTTACAATTTCTACTGCCTTCATTTTTTGACTACGTATTGGTTGTGTTTGACATTGGCTTAGTCTTCCATTGACTAGAATCTAAAAAGAAACGGTCTATCACATTTTTCTTTGCCTCACCACTGAGTGTAATGCACTCTGCCTCACCAGCAGTCTAATATACATTCACTCTGGTATGCGCTTACTCATAGGGTTACTCATATGTTCAACAAGCTGCACCTTGTCCAAATCACTTTTTCTCACAGCAGCGTTTTAACAATGGAACAACAGCATGTAATCACACAGTACAGAACACAGAGACAAATAGCAATTACTTGACTGAAAGCACATACTATACACATATACTGGCGCATACTGGCTTCTTCTGCATTGGCTTATTTTCTCTCAGTCTATCTTTATTTCCCAAGTATTATCAAATGTCAAGGCACCTTTATCTGTACGGTTTCCCATGTCTTAGTCTATCTCCAACAGGACAGCCACCCATAGTGTTCAGGTTTGATGGAAGTTTCTTTAAATGGCAACTACTGATTAAGACACGGGGCTCTCACAGGGCTCAGAGCCCCTCCAAAAGCTTTCTATTCATCTTCAGTGACTGAAGCCTCTGGAAAACACACAGACTTCAAGTAACATCTTGTCAGTGAAAGGGTGGACCGACAAGGCTTCAATAATGGTACCTGCCAGACAGGACTGTTATTTGCAGCGCCCTGACAGGCAACAGCAGTAAATTTAACCTTATTATCACAGCTTCATATACAATGTTTGAGTGATTTACTGCAATTGGAGTGGT
This sequence comes from Chelon labrosus, assembly GCF_963514085.1. Lineage (NCBI taxonomy): Eukaryota > Metazoa > Chordata > Actinopteri > Mugiliformes > Mugilidae > Chelon > Chelon labrosus. Next base: position 28,575,708 of record NC_140341.1, read on the forward strand.
GTGCGTCAACAGGCTGGTTTGTTTGAAGCCAAGAAACAAATAACTGTTGTTGATGGATGTAGGTTTAAAGTAAAATGTTGTTAGGTTTGGTAGTTTCTTCTTAAAACTAGTTCACTCTGCATATTTTCCTCTTGGTGATCATTTAACATTTAAGGGAACTCATATTACCTTATGAGTAATGTATATATATATAGATATAGCATATATAGATATATATATATCTTTCTTATCTGTGCAGTAGAGCTAAACTCCTGTCCACAGACCATTAAAATGTGTAAATGAGACACGCACTGTGTTAAAATGTGGGAAACAGGAAAGCGCTGAGTGAGGGATGAGCAAAATTCTGGACTGGGATCTAAAGATAAAATACAATTTTAAAGTAAGTATCAGTATCCTTTGCAAAGTATTAGAACCATACTTATGAAACCTAAATGAAATCTTACATCCGCTGTGATTCATTGTGAAATCAGCATCAGTGCTGGATGGAAGTAAAGATGAAACATGCTACACAGATTCTTGAACTGCCTTACGCAGGTGTTTCTAGGCTGTTTAGTTCTTCTAAATGCTGGGAATCCTAATATGCAATCACTCTGATGAGCTTTAAGTCACCTAGACTAATAAGAACAGTACCGGTGCCAGCTTTCCCAGGTAGTTCATCAGTGAAGCACCCGAGCACTAATTCGAAGAGGCAGTGCCAACCTCTCTGTATGCTGCTTAGAGGCGGACCAAACGAAGCGTGTTTTTGTGTATGGAGCGTCTGTTTCTTCTCACTTTCCCCTCCTGCCCAGAACAGAGAGCTCTTTATAGTTGTTTGTAGGGGAAGAGTGGGCCCGACGGCAGAAAGTTGGCCCTCAGACAAGGCCAGCAGTCTGCAGGCGCTTACTGGAAATGGAGCGAGGGCCTGGGCAGGGCTGTGCCGGGTGCAGGTTGGCGTCCACACAGAAACAGAAAGAGAGAGAGTCTGAGCGGGGAAGCCTTAGATGATGAGGGTGGAGGGGGTACATCTGGGTCCTGCCAGGTCTCTGGCCTACCTTTCATAGCCACAGACTCCTGACAGAGTTTTCTTGAGACGTATCAACCACTCTTCTACACACAAACTTGTGCTTTATAAGCTTGTCCCAGAGTCATCTTTAACTGACTTTAACATAACCGTATTGGGTTGATTAACCATTCTTTACAGTTTTCTTACACATACACACATAGCGTATCCAAGCTACAGTTATTTCTGCCAGGAATTTAAACCACATGCATAAACACTCATTTGTTCATAGCGTCCATTGAGCTGCTAAAGTGTAAACTTAAACAGCATTTGCTCTGATCACTCACAAGAGAACTATGCCTTTGTTTTTTTTATTGCATTCTATGTGGCTGTTGTGGACAGATTCAAGTAAAGAAGTAAGACAAAGAAAAGTGCTAAAGCAATCTTTGACAGATTTCAAGGCAAGCATAAAGTCACTTTACTTTCTCACTTTACACTGTAAAGCCGTGCTAGCTGGAGTTAAATCACCGAAAAAAAGACAGTGAACTGACCTTAAGCCTGTATTCCATTTATGCGCCTGTAATGTTTTACTCATTTCTTACTCAGACTCATTGTGTGAGGCCTTTCTCCACCCCACTGAGAGGATTATAGTTAGTCACTAGTCTGGTAAGGCAGAACCCCTCAGCCTTCATAGCTGACCGTACGTTTTACAGTCATTTCCTTTTGACTACCTGTGACTAATTGATTAGCAGTTCCTTGTGATAACAGAGAATGAAAAATGTTGTATCATCCCGTTGGACTGTAATCCAGTAATCCACTTTCATGAAGACCATTCGCTAATAATCAAATATGTCTTGCATATGTTTAAACAAGTTTCTTTATCAGTTCATATCTAACTAAGTGTGGTGTTCTGGCCATGCCATCAACAGTATTTGCTCGACCAGAGTGCAGTCTTAACTAAAATTGCCTAAATACGATTCCTGTAGATGTGTTTTTTGACACAGTGTTCATTTATAACTAGTATAACTAGGCTCTATTATTCAATTTATACAGCTTAAGTTTCTTACTGATGGCTGAATTTCTTGAGGTTTTTGCACCACCCACCAAAGACCACTTATCAGAGCAACATAAGTACCACTGCCCGTTCAGAGGGTTGTGCCAAGGCCGGGAGACGTTTTTATCTAGAGCTCAGATCCTTGGAGTTATCAAGAACTACAACACTCACGTCTCTGTGTTTATGCAAGCAGTGTTGCCAATAACTGGCCAGAGGGGACAGATTTATTGCATATGCTGATTTGACAAGCAGGCTGACAGAGAACTTCAGACAAGGTTTGAGCCATAGGTGACCTTAGGCAGCTACGTAAGGTTTTGAGCACTCATCTGTGTTCTCTTATCATGCACCATGTAATACCTGAGTTAAGAGACCCTGCAGTTTTGCCCACCCAAAGAGACAGATACACTTTCTTGTAGCCTCACAGTTGAAATGTGGTCTTGACTTGTCTGTAGCTTTAGGGCTTAATAGAAGAAGGTGAACAAAAAGGGATTATTATGTACAGTATTAGCTGTGGGACTGGGGTAGGGGGAAGGGTGCAATTGGATTGTGTCTGCAGACACTTTTTTGGAACGACAGAAGTTAAGGCTTGTCTATGAACATACCACTGAAGAACAGTCACAATGATAATAATAATTGAGCACAATGCAAGTAATTAAAGTAAGGATGGCTGCCTCTACTGATCTCATACTGTCTGTTTTACTCTTCCCCTTAATCTTTGACCCTCCTCCTCCAAACCCTGCCCACTTATTTTTTTTTCCCACTGTCTGCTATCTCTCTACATTTGTACCATTTGTTGAATGGTTTCTAATTTTTACTCTCTCTCCACAGACCTCCAGGACTGACAGGCAGTCCAGTCATCTCTGATATTTCTCTGATCCGCCTATCGCCACACGCGGCGACTGGTACGGGTGAGTCGCCATTCAGCCCTCCACATCCTTACGTCAGCCCCCACATGGAGCACTACCTACGTTCGGTACACGGGAGTCCCACCCTCTCTATGATCTCAGCTGCCCGAGGACTGAGCCCCGCCGAAGGTAAGATGTCACGCACACACTTCACAGTAGCAGCACTAAGATGTTAGCTCGGGTGTAATATGTGCCATTATAAATTCATCAGTAATTGTAACTTATGGTTTGAGACATAATAGCATGGTGGCAACTTTGAACTTACTCTGTAAAGTACATTACGGCATCTCACTGGATTGCACTGTGGAGTCATTTTGTATTTTCCATTCTGGTGTGTCCAAAGGGTGGTTTAAGCCCAATAAGAAAAAGTTTATATGACATGTTGCCTGACAACATTAAAAGCAGCAAAAGCTTGAGAGAGAAGTTAAAACCCTGTGTCTTTCACACCTCAGCCAAGCACCTGGCCAATCACAGTGTGAAGTGGGTGTGAATGTCTTCTTGTCAGTTTCATTAAACTACAGAAGTGTTCGGACACAGCTCCCCAATCCACCAGAAAGAAAGAATGGGTTCCCCAAGATCTTTGACCATCTGACAAGCACTTAAGAAGAAGGATCCCAGTCCAGTAATTCAACCTCTCAAAGTAGAGGGCAAATTTTAGTTTAGAAACCTCTTGCAGTAGAATTACATATATACACAGACATGTAGGTACAGACATTTAAAGTACTCATCATTTGAAAGCTCTTGGAAAAAAAGTAGAAATAGACACAGATGTTTCTTACATGCCTATACAGATGGTTAACATGTAAACAACTTCCTGTTAGATTATAATCACCATTATCCATCTGCAAGATGGGAACACTCATGCCTTAGTCTTATTATGGTGTATGTAATGTATACAAACTGAAGGCTAAACTGCAAGTGATGTGGAAAATCTTTCAAATGGAAGCTATTCTGTAATCACTTTGACCAGCTAACATTAAGGAGGTGAGATCAGAGTTGAGTGAGTTTAGAATTTATGTATCCTGTGCACTATAAACCAACTCTGTATGCTTGGCTGCAGGTCACCTCAATTACACAGACTTCAGTTTACACAGCTGATTATTTAACCAACAGTGATAATTAGCCTTGCACCTTATACATTCCCCTGCTGGAGGTACTGAAGCATACCTTTCATCAAGCAAGTGATGGTGTTTTTGCATGTGTGCGCATGCTGGTGATTTGTGGCTGCATCAGGGACATGCTTTGCGGTGCAAGCAACTTGCCTGCGTGTTTGTAGTATTTGGATAGGGAAAACCATGAAAATTAGTACAGACAGACACTTGATGTGCATGAACTAAGTTCACACAATGTCCCAACTGTCCTCTCTACTACTGTTCGAACAAAAAGTTGAAGAGGAGAGGAGTCAAAGACCTGCCGTATGCACCAATAAATCACCAACAACACGCTGTTGGCAAGTAATGTCTCCTACCTTTCAAGAGAAGAAATGCGGAAGAGATGCTGTCACTGATAAAGTGGAAGGGCGTATGGCACCAAATGGAGGGCACTCTGCTGCACTGCAAAACATAAAGTCTGTGGAAGCATGGAGTTTAGTGGAGCATGTGTAAACTTCTGATAAGGATACCTGGGTGCCAGGCATGTGTTGAGGGTTATTTGTGAAACCCAAATTGCTTTATCTAAAACTTATTACAAAATAACTAAACTAAAACAAAAGCAACTGGACTTGTTGAAAGTTTTCTTGATGACATTTCCCACTCATTTAAGTGGCTTCCTCTGTTCAAAATGACTGGTGTGGACTTTAAGTTTTTCTGGATTGTGGGAGGAAGCAAAGGCATGGCACATGGATGAACTAAATTCTTACCAGCATAACGTTTTTCTGGTTTTACTGGGACAAATGAGAGTTTAGCTCCTATCTCTCAACCCTCTGTAGTCATAAGTAAGGTCACACATGCAACACTCACACACAAAATGCTTCTCCGCAGAGGTGGTAACGTGATTTGGCATCCATGGAGAGACCAAAGGAGCATGCCTGGGTCGCTGCTGCAGCAACACATAAAAAAACTGTCTGTGCTCTGTTACCGCAGCTATGGACTAATGGGTTCTGATGGATCCATAGTTTTGCTTTATGTGTGTGATTGTGTTCGCGGATATGTGTGCAGAAGGTGGTTGGCTGTAGTATTGCTCCCCAATTGTCCACAGTGATCCCAACCCCCACTCGCTCATGGAAACCACCATGCATATTAATCCACCATCAGCCCACACCCCTGTCTCCACCAAACACCCACTGGGGAAAGGAAGGGGAGGAAGCAGGAAATGGGGGGAAAGGGGGACACAGGCACACTTAGATGTAGGAAAAAGTAAAACCATCCATCTCTCACCCTTATGGTTCTTGACATTTTTAAATGTGGCTTTACTGGGTGCAGGTGTTAACACATTTTTATGTCAACATTAGTTCTGCTCATGCAGTGCTTAAGACTTCCTCAACATTATGAGTGAATATAACTGTGTGTGTGAGTGGAAGTTTACTTATATCAGAATTGGGGACTTTCATCAGCACACACACCAGTTGATTGGGGACGCCTTTCCCTTTGGGGACCAAAACCACCCTCTCCGATTAGATTTAATTTCATTTGAATTCAGTACGCTCCAAAATGCACTTCTGTCTTAAAATCTCCACCGTCCCTAAAAGGGACTTTTTCAGATTTTTGTGTATGTGTGTGACCCCCTCTCCACCCCCTCCAAGGCAATCTGTGTGTAACTCCTCACTGTCCTTAGTGTGTGTGTGTGTATATGTGTGCGTCTACCTCTGTACCGTTCACTCTGCATTTGACTTCAGCCTGTCAAACATAATACATGCACAACACTAAATAGGTGCAGAATTGTGGTGTTCCTTCCCTTTCTAGCCTGCCTCTGCCCCGTTCAGTCTCTTCCTCAGCTTCCTTTACCCTCTAGAGATATTTTCCCATAACTCAGAAAGCCTCAAAGACATCAGACATCTTTTATCAAAGGCCTCATGCCCCCAGGGCATGCACACAACCACAAATCTGTAAAGCAGGCATTCATGTCCTCTGTTGAGTTGTTCTTCCAACCTTTCTCTTCATGACTTTTTTTTTTTTTTGTTATTCTGTCAAGGCCTATGTCAAGTGCTGTCTGAATTTATTACTTCATTATAGGAACAGCAAAAGCCAAAATGTATTTTGCTCAGCTCGTTGTCAAAGTTACTTTAAAAGCCTTGCTTCACAGAGTTATTATGATCACGATAGTCTGAAGGATAAGTGAGAATTCTAACATGTTTTCCTTCTGGTTAGTCATTTGTGCAGTATTCTATTATAGGGCATAGCATTTTCATTGCTGTTGTTTATCATTTCAACAAGCAGCAAACTTCTTCTCCCCATCTCTCTTCTGCTACAGTCACCCACGAACACTTGAAGGAGCGTGCCCTGTTCAGCCTCCCCCCACCACCACCTGGGGCCAACCCTACAGAGTACTACCACCTGATGGCCAGTGCCAGTCAGAGAAGTCCTTATGGTGACCTGTTGATGCAAAGCGGTGCGGCAGCTGCAGCAGCAGCGGCAGCGGCAGCGGCTGCAGCTCATCTACCAGATTACATCAGCCCTCTCGATGGTGAGGAAAAGAATGTTTGCTATGTTACTAGTTGAAACCAAGATGTTCAGTTACCGCTGGGTATTCATAATACGAGGATTACTTGAGAGATAAAAAAATCTTTGTCCAGTATCATCTGTTTTAATTAATTTCCATATCAAATCTACTTACTCACATGCTCCCAAATAAATGCAGCATATTTGGTTTTCACTGGTAGATTCTGACCTCTAGAACTGAGCAAGATTGTTGAGAAGAATTCTAACTGTTGGTCTTGCTGAAGACCGCCCGACAGACACTAAACTTCACATAAGTTTTGTTTGGACTTTGACAAAGGTTTGGCCTTTTATTAACCTTGAACCAGATCCAAATCTGAACCTGTGAGGGTTTAAAAACAACCAACATTATATGTCAGTATGATAGTTACATGTCAAAAATGATCTATCTACCATGCTTGTGACTTTACAGCATATGCATGACTTTAATCCCTGGTATACATAACAACCGAACTTAACAACCGTCTTGTCCTTTGTTCTCAGCACCAGGCATGTTGATACCAACCTCTTATTCTTACTCTTGAGGCTTTTTCGTGTAAGGTTTGCCCACATCAAAGGGAGTGATTTTTACACTTGGGGGGGTCAAGGATAGTTGAGGGTGCACAAACATGAAATGCCTGAAGGCCAGTAGCTTGTAAAAACACCTTAAAGTCTGTCGTTCTGTTGGTTTATGTTGTGTTTGTACTATTATTATGAGTCACATCCTACAAAATAAAGTTCAGGGTAACCATAAAAGGAGCAGCATGGAGGGAATTTGGCATGAGAAATATCCTGATAGCTTTATCCCTGCTCTGTATCAGTGTCATACTCTTAAAGCAGGGATTAACCTCACGGGCTGCATGCAAGATTAAGAGCTGGGAGTGGTAGACCATTTTACCAGCTGCAGGTTAACGGTGACACACAAATACACAGAGTGGCAGACAGAAATTTAACAGAAATTAATGCTCACAAACAAATTCACAAAGGCCAGCCTATTCTCCCAAGCTGGTTAGAACTTTAGTTCTCTATCGAAATGATGGTCAGGCACCGGAATGTAGACTTTGGCAATGATACACATCCAAGAAACCTTCAGCCCTTATGAATATTGTAGGAAACAGAATGTCCACAAAGCAGAAAACTGTCCATGAATGTCAACCTTTCGATGACTGGTAATCAAATATCCCGCTTGGCAAAGAGACCCACTTCGCTCAAGGAGCTGGCTATTTCATTCAACCACCCACCCAGAGAAAATAAAAAAACTACTCCACTGCTTACCCTGCTGCAATGTCACACAGGTTGAAGACACTAATGCAACCATCTGCACAGGTAGGAAAACACAACTGAGAGGAAAAAAAGGCAATCAGATATAGGATTTCTTGGTCATTAATCTTTTAAATTGCTCAAATCACTTAGTTAAACACAGCAGTACTGAAAGGGAAGGGTGAGGAAGGTTTGCAGAAGCTATAGACCACCTTCTTTTTTCTCCCCCCTCCTCCTCCCCGTTCCCCCGTTTTTCTCCCCTTCCTTCTACCACCTCAGTGACCGCTGCTGTGCTGCTTTGCCCGCACTTGTTTGGGATGGTTGTTTGCTCATGTAACCACAGCCCCCACCTCCCTCACCCCCACCGTCTGCTTCAATGCAGTGTACACACTCGCTGCCACTATCCTACCAACTTTTATTTAGTGTTCTACCATCTTAGGAGTGATGTGGTCGGGTTTGGGTCACTCTGCCAGTCTGAAGGCCCTTCCATCGTGGCCTCCAGGCACAGGCACTATATTGACCAAGGCGGGCGACTAATGGTCATTGCGGCCAGCCTCCGCCTGAATCAAAGACCTTATTTACTACCAGGGCATAGGAGGACTAGAAGCAGAGATGGCAAATATGTGTCTTATCCCTTACCGTTAGTTTTGGAAGGCAGCGCAGATAAAACCCATATTAAAAATCAATTTATGCACTAATATTCAGTAGACCTACCACAAGAACTCAGAGCCCTGAGTGAGTCCATAGTATGACTTGTGAACCGACTCCCCCTCCTATTCCTGTTTTCTCTCTGGATAAGTGAATTGCAAGGCTCAGGGTTAAACCAAGAAACAGTGAGTGCTGTTGTAAGAAGTGTGCTGGTGGAAAAGTTGTGGACACATGCACTGGTAAAATATTATTGACATGACTGCAGGTCTTTCTGGTCCACTAAAGAATTTCAGGATTTACTGTTGGGCATACCTCAAGCCAGACACTTAAAAACAGGAATTTCTCCCTAGACAATGATGAGAACCTTTCAAGATGCTGCTACAACTATCGGCATCTTTTCTTTTACACGACTTAAACACAAACCCCAAAGCTTTTGGTCTTATTGTCTTCACACCTAACACGTTGGTTTATTACGTTTTTACTAGTTTCATGTAAAGAAAGTTCCAAGTTGCATAGAATAAAATAAGTCATCATTTTTGACTGACTAACTTTTGTACCAGATGCTCCACATCTGTTTAGGCTGTCAAAGATGACATTCCATATCCCCAGAGGTTCTGTGTGACAAATAGTCTTGTGCTTAAGGTTACTCTTGATGCTGTTTGGGGTCAATGCCGTGCTCCTGCAGTAGTCTGAGCCCAGGTTAAAACATGGTATCTGGAAGCTGATCTCAGCCTCCACAGATGGAATTAAAGTAAGATGGAGAAAAACGAATTCCATGACATTAAAACAGACATGAAAGTGTGATCAGAATTAGCATTGGTACACTAAGACTGTTTGTGTGAGCAGGTATGGAAGGAGTTGGTGTGCAGAAAAATATCAGTTTGCAGGAAAACATTGACGCTCCCATGACAAAAGCAGTGGCCAAAGTAAATGTCTGCCATGCTGAGGAAAAAAAGATTTCACTGTTAATGCAGCGGAGGGAGTCAAGGTGATACATTTTTGCACTGATGTGGTGGTGAGGAGAGAGGAGGGTTGGAGGGAACTGGTCCCCTCAGACTGCATACACAAACACTTAACTATATGTTGGTTCATGAGCACATGGGTGGAAGTGTGTGCATAAACACGCTGGCAAACACAACGGTGGCTTTAGGATGCACACTAGGGGCTCATAGAGGATTCAGCGCAAACCTCCTCACTAATAAAATTCACAGTGTTAGTATTAGTGAGATTTAGCAGGGAAAATAAACATTCTCCCACTCTGGCAGGCCCGAGGGGTGGATGAAGATGTGGAGGCCTGGGGCCCTGCTGGCACAAACTCAACTCTGGTGTGGTCGTGTAGATGTGGGGGCGCCTAGCATAGTGCAGCTCTCACTTCACCTTACTCAGGGTCAAGGGGGTTATTCACTAATGCCATTTTTTTCCCATCTAATTCACACAAAAAACAATAATCAAATATGAGGCATTAGAATGTTTTTAGGAATGAACTTTACTGTGATTTCAGCTTTTATTAAAGTTACATGATCATCTCTGAACATTCTCTGATCTGGCTGGCTTTATACTTTTGCAATGTCTTTTCACCAGTAGTGTTGTGCTGTAGGGGATATAGCGTATTGCTGTTTCGCTTCTCTTCCTTGTGCATACAAGTACTGCAAAACCCCCAGCAATGCCCCTTCCCTAACCTCCTTAACTCAGAGTTAGTTATTTAATTTCTGTGAACAATTTATTATTTACAATTTTTTCTAAATGCTAAAATACATACCATGCATTGAACTGACCAGCTGCTTGTCAAAAGACCTTGAAACAGTGTTAACATAGGTCCGAGCAGTATTAATCATCAACTTGTGTCAGCCCTCTCTTTGCCCGTAGAAGCTGATGTAACATTGTCAGCTAACATAAGGTAGGTAAATGGCCTTGTTTAAGGTACCACTACTTTCAAATTTTTAACTCATAGGACAAAACACATTAAAATGCATTCAAATGTTATGCATCCTCTTGACTTGGCTCTGTACCCGGTAAGAGGAAATGCTAAGATTTTTTTTTTCTGTTAGCAGAGACAGTTTGTTCACACATTTCAAGGATATTGAATGGTTTGCATTTCTCACTACATGTTTGAGAATGTATTGGCACAGAGCGGAACTCTTGGCTCTGTGTTTGTGTCCAGCTCAGCTGCGATCCAACTCCTGCTAGTCGTTCTGTTGTTGGCGTAACTGTACTGTCTCTGTTAGTTCCACTGTCTCCATGGACTTGCGAAGAGGCCACTGGATTCTTAGAGATGTGGAAACTGGAAATGTTTTCACTCATAAAAATGGCATGAATAAAAACTTTAAGTTGTAAGTTTAAAATGTTAACTGTAAAAAAAAGGATGATTTTCTCCAAGTTTAGAATCAATATTATGAGAGTAAAGGTTACATATCAGTTCTTGGCAGAGACTTATAGTGACCCTCCATGAGCTCAGGCCATGATGACACTGGGTGCTAGCTGAGGATTAGCCTTACCCTTCAATTAAAGCATTTTCATTTTCCACAAAACCATTTCAGTTAACACAGCACAAGCAAGTCCTTAAAATAATCACACACAAATGCACACACACGCTGCTCTTTTAGTTTTTTTTTTTTTTTTACTGTATCAATGTGCACTGGAGTGCCTGTAATTATACCTCTCTATATAAATCCAGATCCCGCAATTACAACCAGCCCACGACTCAGTCCCACAGAGCAGTGGCGCACACATAGACACAGACTTGCATATTTACACGTACACACGCATGCCGTACTACCACACAGTGCTGCTTCGCCACAGCCTGTGCAACATCTGTTTTCTCACTCCCTGCCGGAACCTGCTCACCCTTTCAATTATAACCACCACCTATAAAACTCTTCTTTACCAAGTGGTGAGAGTGGTGCGCGTGCTTGCGTGTGTGCTTGCGTGCATATGTGTGCGTTTTAAATTTGTTCCAGGTAAAATTAGGTTAGATCAAGTACGTGCGTTGGAACAGCACTGAGCTAAACAACACAAGCTTGTCTGCGCCTCAACTCTAGAACGCTGCCGAAACTTAATGTTTGTGGCTGGAGGCATTAAGAATTCTTTTGAGCTGAGCTAGATGTATAGATTGAGGGGGTGGTTTGAAGATGAAGGTAGAGGGCGGTGTTGTGGGCACTGTGCCCAGAGGGGTGAGGCAGGCGCCAGCCTACTAGGCCACCAGGTTGTGAGGCCTGTTTCCTGCTTCATAAAGGGGAATATTAATACACTTATCTCTTATTAAATCTGTTGGCAAGCCTCAGTGTAAAAAATAGCAAATCCTAGCAGCTTCACGACCGGTTTGGAGCAGTGCATAGCTTGTTTGAATGAACTCCCCATTCATGACGATCTATGTTCCCAAGTGGAGGATCGCCTGCACTCTAGCTTTTTTTTCCCCCTCTCTTCCCGGCTCTCCTCTTTACTCCATTCCCACCCCTCTACATGGTTGACAAATGCTGACACAATTATTTATTAACCCCAAACAGATGCATTCCTGAGGACCGTTTGTTGTTTTTGCCAAGTCTTTAATGCACATCTATATCATCTCTTGCATAGTTCTTTTTTTTTTTTTTTGAGGTCCCTAACTACTGTTGCTTGCCATCTGAAGTTCCCAGGGGCCTTTTAACTGAGTGCATATGCCTCTGCTTTACGACTCGCCACCTCCAAACATAATAGCTTTGTATGTAAGACCGTGCTTAATGGCTGGAGGTCTGGCGCAGTGATTATGGCGGTGCCTGGATTCATTTGGCTAGAGGAGTTGTGAGTTCCACCAGCACAGAGTCGGCGATTGGCAACATATTGACAGCAGTGGGGTTGACATGCAGCAAATGTGTGTGTATGTACGTTTGTGTGTGTGTGTGTGTGTGAGAGAGTGTCAGATCACTTTGCGTGTGCTTAGGTGAACTGTGATGGGCCCATTATGAGTTTCCTGCCTCTTGCGCCTCTGATGATGTCTGCAATAAGTCCTAATTACACAAGAGCGCAAACACACACACAGCCTGGCTTACCCCCTGATACTGGGAACCAGCACCTGTTGGTCCCAACCAATAATTTGTTTTTGTGTTTGTGGGAACTACATGCCTCAGAAATTTCAAAGAAATGAATACACGTGAATGAGGGACTATCAGTACATGTGGAAAAATAAATAGCCCTCTCTTCAAGTTCATGGGAAAGTAGTCAACCCCATTATTTTTTTTTTTTTTTTTTTTACAAGAATAAGAAAACAGTGCAAGAATCAGGTCTTGCAGGAGGCCATGAACTCTACCTTTGTGAGTCAGCCTTGTTCTTTTTTAATGGTATTCTGAAATCAATTTGCTTAAATTGCCTCCATTTGACTTGCCCAAGTACAGCAGTCTCAAAGAGATTGCTATCACAGTAATTACTGAGAATGATTGGGGCCAATTCATTATGCATAAGAGGATGTGAATGTTAAATAAGGGAGCTGTGTGTGTGTGTGTGTGTGTGAACGAGAGAGATAGGAAGAGAGATGCTTGAGATAGAATGTAGTTTAACATGGCTGTGACCTCCACTAGAATGCTGGGTTAAATTGTTCTTCTAACATGGTGCGTCTAAGCCCAGACAGAGTTTGAACTGAAATACAAGGAGTTTGCACCACACATCTAAAACTGTCGAATATCAAATGGAAAAACAGATGACAATGTTGCGTCTCATTTTGTCTGCATCCAGTGTCACGTTTTTCGAGCCCAAGGCTGACGCCACGACTGAGCAGGAAGAGGGCGCTGTCGATCTCGCCTCTGTCAGATGCCAGCATTGACTTGCAGACCATGATCCGCACCTCGCCCAACTCCCTAGTGGCCTACATCAACAACTCCCGCTCCAGCTCGGCTGCCAGCAGCTCCTATGGGCACCTTTCAGTCGGAGGGATCAGGTGCGTCTATGGTGTGCATGCAGGTTAGGTGGCAAGCACATGCGCATGTAGAAAGGCATATACAGCACACTCTTGAGCATTCATGCTAATTGCGATATCTCTTAACTCATATGGGACGAACATAAATGGTGTTGTGAATACTAACTTTATCTTTTAGTCACATAAGAAGCAGTGATGGTGAGGGATTATTTATTTATAAGTCTGTTTTCAGCAACATATGCAATGCATTTGTTGAAATCTGACCATAGGGTAACCTTTAGAAATGCTGATTCCCAGGTGCCCCATTCCAAAATGCTCACAGCTGAGCAGCATAGCTCTGACTGTAGACTGATGCAATGTTGCATGTGGTATTTTAATCGGATATGTTAACAAATACTACTGAATGCACGTTAGCTTGTAATAAAAACCCATATGCTAGAGGGCTGTTACAATGCTAAACGACACATAGCGTACACGCTATTAGCGTCTTACGGGAATACTGGACTTCTAGCACGCCAATTTCCCCAGTCACTTGGCAGTGGGGTCCTATGTGACAAAAACAGGGCAACTGATTTAAATGTGAGTTTAGTCTGTGCTACTACACAAAAATCGCTATATATTTTATATTAAATAAGATTTTGTTCTCTTCTCACACAGCCCCACCTTCAGCTTCCCCCATCCCATCAACCCAGTGGCCTACCAACAGCTGTTGTCCCAGCAGAGAGGTCTCAATGCCTTCGGCCACACGCCTCCTCTCGTTCAGCCGTCGCCATCCTCTTTCTCTGCACGCCAACACCCACTCACTGCTTCACCTATGTCCACCCACAACAACTCCAACTCCGAGGCAAATCAGGTAGGAATCAGCGAGTGTGTGCTCTCAAATGTACAAGGAATGAACCAAGGAACTCCACACAGATTAAAGTTTTACCTCAGATCCTTTGAGAGTTTCTCAAATAGCTCAGATACAAAACATGATTTTCACTGTTGGGTCATTCGAGTTTGTGTGAATGGAAATGGAAAAACTCTCTTTCTTATTGATTATTATCTATTGTTTGAGGACAAGGACAAAAACTCAGTGGCCCTTTCTGTAGCAGAAAATAATTTACTAGGGTTTCTCAGCAACATGCTGCCAGTCCAGATATAAGTTAGAATCAGTATTAATTGTTTCAGATAACCAATAACCATTCTCAATAGGACTGAAACTAATGATGATTTACATTTACAATAGAGGTGATGAAAACTGACAGTTGTCCTAAAACAACCGCAAATTTGAGGAGCTGTAACTGAGGCACGTTTACTTGACTTGGAGCCTAAATGTGTTATCATCAAGATTTTTTTTTTGTAAATTAAGTCTTAGGTCAGAAATATGCAGGAGACTCCCTCACAGTTCCATCTGTCTTACTTCCTGCTGTCTCCCCTGCTCCTCTTTATCAGCCCACTGTATACTCTGTGGCCACTCATAATGTAAACTTCCCACTCAGTGAATCACACCACCTCACACTACTATCAGCCGCCTACAGCTCTGTTTCAGCACAGTGTCTGCCAGCACACACCAACACTCTCCAAGTGTGCAAGAGTATAGAGTATTCTTTGCACACATACAAACAGACACACTCCCATTCACACACAGACATTTCAACAGTGATCAGAACCATATTTCCCTTTTGGTTTCCAGCCAACTGAATGAATCATCGAGGCTCCCAGAAATCTTAAACTGCACTGTAGTGTCTGGCTGGGATTAGAGGACCCCCACCCAACACCTAATGTTGGACCCGGTCCAATGAGGGTTGAATACACACACAAACACACTCATTATTCTCTTTCTTTTGTATTAGTCCATTAAGGCTTTAACACGCCTTCTGAGTATGATCTAAGCAGATCAAAGCAAACATACAGACTCCCCAAACCTCCTCCCCAATATGTAGTGAGGGTAATAACTCCTCTTCTTTCATATTTCCTTGTGGCTTTGGCGATCGTAAAGCAGTCTAAACTGTTTAGTCTCGGCGGCGGGTCTAAGTCTGACTTATGGGCCGTGGTGCCTGGTGCAACCAGGATTCTTCACATCTCTTTGCAGCAGAGCATCGAGAGAAAAAAAATTGTACTGTAATTTTGTGACTTGTATTCTTACTCTAGTGCTCCATGTGGTGTGTAAAGCAGGGGTGTCAGCTGAGTGGAATCTGTTGGTTTAACACATCTAATGAATAGGAAAATGATATTTGTTCTTTTCTGCTTCTAAAATGCATTCAGTATGTGTGTCTTGAACTTTGCCTCTTGTTTTATATCTGTTTCAGAACGCCAGTGGAGACCCAGCAGTTAGTAGCACAGTCAACCCATTGACTACTAAGAGGTCAAAGGTTAAGACTGAAGCAGAGGGTCCACTGCCCATTTCACCATCCTCTCAGGTGAGAAAATAACATAACAATAACAGTGGTAGAAAGAATTAATTTCTGTGCAACTAAACATTAATGGTAAGCTTTGCTGGTTTTGTTAATGACCTTCAGAAATCCTTCAACTGCTGCGTACATTTTTTCATGCAGCTTAGCTGTCCGTATCGGCCCCAGCTACTTACCATGGGACAAGCCCCATCTTTAGCTGTTGTTGCTAATTTGGCTCTAATTGATTATAGGTAATGAATAAAAATGTAGCTTTAATCAGTGACAAGAGGTGTTGTCACGAAATGAGAATGAGCAACAACACTACAATTAAGAAGTAGATAAGAGAGGTGCAGAACAGTACAGAATGTCTCTTTAACATATTGACCACAGATGTGTGTCAGAGATGCAGCCTGTGGTTTCATTCTAGCCATAGCCCCACACTTTAATAGGTACACACATCTGTACAGTTAGTCCCCTTCTAACAAATTGTGTCTTACTCCAGGATCATGGTGGAGGGATATTGGACCTGAGTGAAGATCTGGATAAAGATGAATGCAAACAGGAGCCCGAGGCCATATATGAGACCAACTGCCACTGGGAGGGTTGTTCCAAGGAGTATGACACCCAGGACCAACTTGTTCATGTGAGTGCTAAGCTTAGTGACAATTATATTTTCTTATACAACAACTTGTTAAGAGACAGAGTATATAGAACGCCACATCTCTCAGTCACATCACGCTAGTCTGGAGGCCATTCATGTCATCAGCATTATTGGTTTCCTTTCTTGTTAATGATGCTATCAGAACACATATTGTTGTGTGAAAAAAATGAAAAGTTCAAACCACTCTCCTGCTACTAATTAAATCCATGCTGATTGAATCCGGTCAGAAAGTGTCCAGTGACTGATCCGTTCCTCCTGGGTTGACACGCACAACGTTAATGAGCCTGTTGGCTCTTGCGAGATTCAAGCACGAGCCCCACAGCTGTGCTCAACAACACACACAAACACTGCATCCGTGACCCGTAACCCCTAACCTCTTACTCCCAGCTACACCCCCAGCCTCTGAAGCTCAGAGGGCCAGCAATAAATCCATCGTCATGCCAGCAACTCTGGAGTTATAGAGCTCTATGCTCCCCTTTTTTTCCAAGCCTTGCTTCCTACTTTCTGACTGTCTGTCAGTCATATCAGGCAAGTGGGACTTGTGTGGTAAACAGGTCTTAGTGGGTCCACTATGAGACCAGAATTACCTTTAGGAACTGTTGCCCCTTCACCAACTCGCTGGTCAAAAGCTCTTGTGAGAGCTTGCCAAATTTAGCAACACAACTAGCAGAGTTTGGTGGTCTGATCTTGGACATGGATGGACATTGTGAGGCCATAGCATTCCTAAATACTCACTACTTCAAACTTCTATAAACTACTATAAACTTTAAATAAATTCCACGTGTGCTGTGCCAGGGGTTCTCACAATATTAGTAAAGAAAAAAAACACACCTGTGGGTTTTTCTTTTTTCTGCTTGACTGAGTAATCCTGTTTCCGTGGCCCCAAAATTATAGATTTACTGTAGTGTGTAACCTGAAAATAGAGATCTCTGCATGGGCCACACACTTATTTTAGTCCTCCTCCTTCACCCAAAATAGATCTCAGCAGAATCTCCAACCACAGAGCTGTTTCACTAGTGGAATGGCCACATTTGTAGAACATTGCAGGCTTGGATGTTTTCAATACTAAAGTGCCTTTTACTGTAAACACACACCTGAGGTGGAGTTGGAATCAAGTCATTGTTCATATCAGTTAATCTCAATTAAGTAAATCACAAGTCCTGTCACACAAGTAGTGAATGAGGTCCCAAGCCCTTAACTTTGAGTTTGTGAGTTCCTATAATTCGCATTTTTAAACCATTTGTTGTGTAAAACTATTTTGTGATTCGTGCTTCACAAAAAAAGATGATTTGCTGCTCAAACTTTTAATTATTTCAATAGCTTTATTAATTATTTTTTAATAATTATTTAAGCACAACAACTATTCTGGTGGTGTCACCATGGGCTCTGGTTAACTGTCATAGTATTTCCCTATTTTTAGAATGTTCAAAAACCAAACATTGAATAAGTTCGCGGAGAAATGACTGCATCTATGACTCAATACATGGAATACATGGCAGAAATCATTAATTTTCTGTTAAGTGAGAAACGTTAACTTTATTTTACCTTGCAGTTTTGTTGCTGTAACATTAGCAGATTCCACAGTGTGTCCATCTAAAGACTCCACTGGTTATCTTGTTTGGGTGAACATCAAAGTAGAAGAAGGGGAGGGAACCCGCAACATACTTGTGTATTTAAACAGATCCTTTCAGCACAATGGCTCAAACGGAGCCTGTGATATGGAGAACTAGGTGGGGCCTTTGTGGTGGACGCAAGGGATTGCCTGGTATGCAATGTACAGCTACTTAAATAACATAGTATTTAATCTTTGGGCTAGATGGAAGGTTTAAAGTGATTTTAAATTAAAAGGTTCAACTCTGGGAGAGTATAGCAAAGTATATTTTGATTTTGGGAAGTCAAGTCTAGTGTCATCAAATTGGTGACTAGACCAGACCAGTTCCATCAATTCTGGTCTGAGGATACTCAGATTCTTCTCTAGCAGAGCAAAAGAATATGTTTTTATCAAACGTATAATGAACTTGCTACTGGAATTAATTTATGATGTATAATTCTGGAGATTAGATGAGTTTTTTAAGAGAATCCTCAGAGAGAGAAAATAATTTAGGTTACTTTTCATAGCACACATAATTACAGCTGAGTGCAGTCACATTTGTCTCAGTGTACCAGAGTAGTTAATGTGCGAGTTCAGAAATCACACAGGAAACACAGGACCCATCAAAAATAAGGAGAATGGAAGATAATGACGGTCGCAAACTCCTCTTCCTGACCACTTTTTACTAGGATCCAAGGAAGTTCCTCTTCCTAGAGAAAGGTTAACACAAACACACGCAGCCTGAAAAAACAGAGTGCTTTTATAGGTTTTGTTTCCTATTGACATAGGCATAATAACTGTCAACTCTAATTGATGGCGCCGTCTCTCACAATGTGTGTGAAAGTAACGATGCATGCGTAGACACATGACAGAAGAATTTTCTGGTGAGAGAAAGGCAAGAATTTGCTGACATGTCTTCAGAAGGCACGCACTTCTGGTTTCTAGGCACATTTATTTATTTATTTTGCGCATTTATGACTCTGTATCACAGACATGTGTTGAGATACGTCGCGATGATTGACTTGGATTGATTTCTCACTTCAGCACATCAATAATGACCACATCCATGGTGAGAAGAAGGAGTTTGTGTGTCGCTGGGAGGAATGTTCACGGGAGAAGAAGCCCTTCAAAGCCCAGTATATGCTGGTGGTCCACATGAGGCGACACACGGGGGAGAAGCCGCATAAATGCACAGTAAGAGCCTCATATTCTTGGAAATTACTGTGGTAGTAACTGACAGGTTAACTGATTAACCAACTACTAGAGATAGAAGTTAAGTATTACTCAGATGTACAAGACTCTCTTCGCCTGTGAAAGAAACTGACTTACAAAAAAAGTTGATCTGATTTCCTTTGTGCTTGTCATCACTGATATTCTCCATGTTGATAAATCATGGGGTTTCACTGAAGCCTTCATTTGCTGTGTGAAGATCAAATTGAGGCCTGTTTGCTTGGCTTCAAAGCTCGTTCATAGTCTCTTGTGAATGCATTAAAACAGATGACTTGTAAAGGAGAGAGAGTTAAGAAAGCTGATTGACAGTGTGGGTGTGTAATTAAAATCTGCAGACAAGCAGGGGGCCATGGGTCCTTATTAAGACCAAGCTGTACATTCCATGCACAAATCCCACATGCATCTTCTCATAACACTCTAGCTCCCCTTTAGTCTTGTCTTTTCAGGGAGAATCTTCTGACTTTTTTATTCCCTTTCTGAGCTACTCTAATTAGATTCTCTTTTAATTTCAGAGCCAATTACACTCACAATGACTGCACAGAAGGAATATCAAATTATAGCTTGTACAGTACAAGAGAATACAAAGGCTAAACACAGACTTCTCTTTGTTTCTACAAAGCACACCAGACAAAGAGCTCTACCTCACCTCACACAGTTTAGATATTTCACATAATAATCCTTTTTATCAAAGTGTAGCAGGGCCTTGCTTTTGTGTGGCGCGCCACAGTAGGTGGGCAAGAGTCCAAGAGTAGATTACATTTAAAAACTGAGACGCACACAGCATTTTATGTTGTTGTTAGCCGGCTCTTTTCTCTGACCAGCTGCAGAAAAAATAACACTGCACTCAGGCGGTCAGTCTCACCGTCTGTCCGTCTGTCTCTCTGCAGTTTGAAGGCTGCTCCAAAGCTTACTCCCGCCTGGAGAACCTAAAAACTCACCTCAGGTCCCACACTGGGGAGAAGCCCTATGTGTGTGAGCATGAAGGCTGCAATAAGGCCTTCTCCAACGCCTCTGACCGAGCCAAGCACCAGAACCGCACACACTCAAATGAGGTATGTTCTTGCATTTGCCTTTAATCAATTGGTGGGATTTCATGCAATTTGTTTGATTTTACTGTTGGACCTAGCATCAGCAGTATTAACGTCTTCACATTTGTACTGTTTGGTGTCTTATGACAGTCATTGTCATATGGGACATTCTGAAGATATATTCTGAAAAATCTGCCCAGAACCATTTTATTGCATGCTAATATTTTCCATCCACATCTGAATGCCACAATAAGAACCGTGTCAAATCCCTCTTGGCAGAAACCATACGTGTGCAAAATCCCAGGCTGTACGAAGCGCTACACGGACCCAAGCTCTCTCAGGAAGCATGTCAAGACAGTCCATGGGCCCGAAGCCCATGTCACCAAGAAACAACGAAGCGATGTTCCTCCAAGACCGCAACCACCCAAAGGCGGGGAGAATGAGTCAAACTCTAAGCATGGTTCCAGAGGCACCGACGGCAAGATTGAGGCCAACAGCACCTCTAGAGGAGTGGAAGACTGCCTACAAGTCAAATCTATTAAGACGGAGAACTCTATGGTGAGCCTAGGCCACATAAAACTATTAATGTCACCAGTTAATACAACGCGATCCTTGCACGACAGTTATACTGTTAAGAAACTGACAAAGATGGGCACACACATTTTCTTACTTTCCTCAACTTTACTAACATTGCTCTGAAATTAAATCTTTACTGCTAGTGCTGCCCTGCATCCTTTCTAACTCTCTTGTCACTTGAACTTACATTTCTCCTCCCTTTAAAACCCACCTAATGGACAGACTTCTCTGAGGTGAGCATAGAAACAGTCTCAGCATGGGAAATATGTTGTGTCACATGATACATCTGTGCAATTTTGCATAATGGAAATGTAACATGATTGCATGATTATCCATATCCATGTATTTAAAACACCCAAGTAGACGTATCCATGCACTAACTCACGCAGACTGCCATTAAACCTTTTTTCCCCTTTTTTTTCTGTCCATAAGATCACTGAAAGTAGCCTCCATTGTGAACGATAAAATGATAAAAGCCGTATTCACATTATTATTCAAAGGCTGGGGTTGGTTTAGCATGTGTGCTGAGCAAGTAGTGGTAGCATCAAGCTGTGAACAAGACTTTAGTTCATTTTAGGCCAGTGTGAATTACTGTCACCGCCGGATTGTTGCTAACAGATCTATTATCCACTTGTTTTCTGGTTGTGAATAAATGACACTCCTCTATAATTACTGAGATTATGGAGCTATTGGCCTGCATTAGTTATTACAAAATGCCATTACAATCAGAATTTTTTTGCTTTATTAATTTTATTCATATTGAAGAATGCCTAATGGCGTTCTCTAAATTTACCATGAGACACTAGTTTTTATCTTTCATTTATGTTCATTTCTTATTTTACATTTGACTTATTTTTCCCAGTTGTTTTTCTTGACATCATACTGTATATTCAAATAGCAAATTGATATCAGTGCTATGTTTTACAGAACATCTATTTACTAGTTGAAAATTGATTGACGTACCACTTCCATTTATAATCAGTCTCTTATAGTACGATTCATCACACTTACATCAAAGTCCTCCCTACTGTCCTCCTCCAGACGTATCAGTCCAGTCCTGGCGGCCACTCATCATGCAGCAGTGAGCCATCGCCTCTCAGCAGTGCCAACAACAACGACAGTGGGGTAGAGATGGCCATGCACAGCGGGGGCAGCTTCGGGGACCTCAGCGCACAGGATGAGTGCCCCATGGTTGACTCAACTGTTACTACTGGGGGACAGCAGGCAGGGGTGGGGCTTCAGTTGAGGAAAGCCGTGGGTCATGGTGGCGCAGTTACCATCAAGCTGGAAAACATCAAAAAGGAAAGGCTGAAGACAGTGAGGGACTCCTGCCCCTGGGTTAACTCCGCACCACAGCCACTACAGGGCCAACGCAACAGCATGAAGCTGCCTCCCATACCTGCAGTCGGTAAGCACAAAATGCTAATAAAATCTTTTAGTTGTCCAAAATATAATAGATACATGATAACTGAATGTCACAACTTAGAAGAGTAAGCCCAACAGCTTGAACGGTTATATCCAGTAATGCTCACTCTGTAATTCCTTGTGTAGATTTGCCATTAGTTGGGTTCATCATGTAATAATTTTCTCTTTCCTATCTCTTAGGTTCCCTGCTGGAGAGCTCCAATGTGATAAGTAACTTCAGTGGTCCGTATCCTGGTCAACGCATGGGTGACCTCTCAGTAACACTGCTGAATCAGCTAAATGAGCGCCGCGACAGCACCACCAGCACCATCAGCTCAGCTTACACCATGAGTCGGCGTTCCTCCGGTATTTCACCCTGCTATTCCAGCCGTCGCTCTAGTGAGACGTCTCAATTTGGCGGTAACCGTCACAACAATATCAGTTCAGCTGATTCCTATGACCCAATCTCCACCGATCTGTCTCGCCGCTCCAGTGAGGCTAGTCATTGTGGAGGTGGAGGTGTCGGTGGAGGAGGCAGCGGAGGCCTCCCAAGTCTTCTCAGTCTTACACCAGCTCAGCATTATCGGCTCAAGGCGAAATATGCTGCTGCCACTGGTGGAGCTCCACCTACCCCTCTCCCCAATATGGATCGAATGAGCCTGAGGACGCGCATGGCACTCTACAATGACTCCCAGGAAGGTTCATCACACCTATACCATCAGCCACCTCCTGGAACTGTGCCAAGGCGAAGCAGTGATATTGGATATGGCACACATAGCATGATGCCCCATGAAGTACCCACCAGCCTTCCACGTCGTGCCAGTGATCCAGTGCGTCGTCCCACACTGGACCCTCTCTCCCTTCCAAGAGTCCAGCGCTATAACAGCATGAACAGCATGAACCCCATGAATGCTCATTCAGCTGCAGAACGCCAGCAGGCACTGGCTATGCAGGGCTACACTCGATCCGATGGAAGTCTGCAACGCTATCCATTTGCTCCTAGACCTCCTAGTATTTCTGAGAATGTAGCCATGGAGAACATGGCAGTAGATGGAATGATGGCTGGGGGGGAACAGAGTGGAGAAGATGACATGGTGCTTCCAGATGATGTGGTACAGTACCTCAGGTCACAGAATTCTGGGCCTTCAGGTCACAACTTGGGGCAAATTGACTATAATTCTAGCAATCAGACTCAGGGCTACCAGACAAGCATGGCCCCTCCAGCATCATTTTGTGCACAGAGGAGGATGGCCATGGTGGATGCCACCATGGCTCAATCCGCTCAGGATTTGCAGTCTTGCCACATGGGTCCTAATGGCTCCCAGCAGTCTTTCTCAGCACCATCAGACAACATGAACAAGAATAACATGCCGGTGCAGTGGAATGAGGTGAGCTCAGGGACGGTGGACACCGCAACCAAGCTTTCAAAACAACCACAGCATCCTCTTAGGGGGAACCTAGCTGTTGTTCAGCAGAGGCACACCTTTGGTACATTCCAGGCACAAGGTCAAGGCTTGAGCGGCAACCAGCAGGTTTTGCCTATGAGTCAAAACATATCTATGCAGGGGTATGCAAACCACGGCAGCCAGAGACTGATGGACATCACTGCCCAGCAGCAACAGCAACTGAGGCAATTCAATAATGTAAATTTTAGTGAGCAAATGAGTCCTCAGCAAGGGTTTGGCCAAGAGGCAATCCCAAATTCTATATCTGGGAGCACTACCATGCGACCTACCTGCAACAGTATGGTAGATCCAGAACTGCAAAGTCACAGAGCAAGGACACAGAGTGATGGGTATTCACATGGGAACCAAGTGGATCAGCAGCAAAATTACATTCTTTCCCAACAGCAGCACATCCCAAATGGAGGCAGAGGAATGTTACAACCCAGACCCCCCACAGAGCCCAAGTCTATGGTCAGGCAGCACACAGGGTCTAGCATGACACAACCGAGCCGAATACCCAAGTCATCGGATTTGGGCTCCAGTCATGGTAATGACACCTCTGAGGCAAGTCCAAAGAGGCCCAGTGGGTCAGTGGCACACAGCAGCAACTCAGAAAATCAGAATGCTACTGTGTTCTACACAGGTCAGATTCATATGTTTCAGCCAACCACTGTCAGCTTTGATGCCCCCATGTCCCCGTGTGCCAGCCAGGCTCCTGTGAGCAACAACACTATTGCGGCCAACATGGCCTCGCCAGGAGTGAACCAGGTCTCCAGCAGTACGGTGGATTCTTCCACTGGTGGATGTGGGAACACAGAGCATGCCCAAATTGACTTTGACACCATGCTCGATGATGGGGATCACTCCAGTCTAATGTCAGGCACCCTGAGTCCTGGCCTACTGCAGAGCCTGTCCCAGAGTTCCTCACGCCTCACCACCCCCCGCAACTCTGTCACCCTTGCATCTGTACCGGCAGGGATTGGCAACATGGCCATTGGTGACATGAACTCCATGCTCACAGCCTTGGCTGAAGAAAGCAAGTTTCTCAACATGATAAGCT
Source organism: Chelon labrosus (assembly GCF_963514085.1). Classification (NCBI taxonomy): domain Eukaryota; kingdom Metazoa; phylum Chordata; class Actinopteri; order Mugiliformes; family Mugilidae; genus Chelon; species Chelon labrosus. The sequence continues at coordinate 28,600,441 of NC_140341.1, forward strand.
GAGAGCAATTAAACACCTCATCATCCATCCATTTTTACCATGTCTATCAGGAATACATGGACTACACCAGAAAGCACTGATTGTATTATTCAAAACTGATCATTTCATACACTCAGTCATTGTTCAGTAATATGCCTGTCTTGTAATATTTGCTTCAGATTATAATATGTTACATTTAAAACGTATAATAAATATAGCTAGGGTTAAGGACCATTTTCTGTCATTCTTTTTTTGAAAGCCATACTTTTTAGCTACAAATCTGTGACGGCCCAGGGTATATAAATGCATCAAAACAATTGCCATTCAGTATTTGCTGGTGTAATAGGCCTTTAGAAAGTGGTGCACTGATAGCAGTCCGCATAGTGCCTTGCTGAATACCATCAAGGTTGAACATCTGAGCACAGTATGAAAACAGAGTTACCAGAAAATGGACATGATATGTAGATATCAGATAATATTTTCTCATGAAACTGTTATGTGTGTAGATTATACTATATGGTACTTTTGTTTATGCTATAGGTTTCTGACGTTTAAACTAGGGCTGTCAAAAGCACCTTGTAATATGAACACATACGCATATGAACCTACCAATTAATAAAAGACAACTAAATGATGAAAGATTGTATTATTTTTCAGTTACAGCTTGTTTTTAGACTTTTTTGCAGTGATGCAGTAATGAAACGCATCCTGTTACAACCATGTATGCTGAATTAAAAAAAAAAAAAAGTGCACCCTTTTGGGACTGAGTTTAAAACTCTATCACATACCCCAAAAGGCTAGTGTGTGCGATTTGTAGCAGACAGATTCTTACAGAACTACAATGTGTTAAATGGAGTGCTATACTGCCAACAGGTGAGCTCTGATATTATTGAACAAAGCCCAGGCTGAACAAACTATGCTTGAAGTAACGTACACATGTCTATTTTGGAAGAGAAAGAAATATTAACTGCTTCGCATATGCACTTAAATCTATTACACTGCAGCACAGGAAATAAAAAGAAATGTTCTATTGTTGCTACCTGTTCCGTGCACAACTTTTATTGCTAAGTTTTAATTGCATATACATTTTGGAAAAACATTTCTTAAACATGTATGTTTTTTAAATAACTAAATTTCATTAAATTTAATACATAATAAATCCCATTCAGTGAGATCGCAATTAAAAAAAACTAAAGCATTGACAGCCCTAGCTTAAACACATGGTTGTTCAACGTCACGAGCCACAGATATTAAGTGCTTTTTGATCATGGTCTGAGCTCTCGGGGATGGTTAAATCAGATTTCCTTCTTTCCTCTCTGGATCAGAGACATAAACTCTGCATGGTCCATCTCACAAGGGTAAATGATTGAAAAGGACAAGGATATGGCTGTGTGTTAGTCTATCAGGGCACGTGTACCCTTGTGTATCTGATGAGGAGCATTCTCTAAAAGAATATACAAGTACCTCTGTGTGTTCTCAGTAGAGATCCAACTCTAATTAACACATTCATACTCCCCCCTCATTGCACACCATATCTCCCCTGGGTTCTTGATGAACCGCAGAGTGCAAGAAGGGACTCAGACTTTGATAATGAAATCCTGTTTCGGACAGGATTGGCGAACTAGGTCTGCAAATTCCTCATTTTTATTATGTTTGCTGAATTTCTAAGTAGCCTTTCAAATGTCTGTGTGTATGCTACCATCCACTTTTACTATGCTCAGTGTGTGTGGGTTTGTGTGTGAGTGTGTGTATATAGCTTTTGTACATTTCAAATAAAGTATCATCTTTTTTTTTTTCTGTTTAAATTCCTTCGTTGTGTCTTCTTTGAAATAACATGTTCTGTGGTCCCTCGGGGCCACATGAAAGTAAGCCTAGTATGATACTGGTGTAATCATCCTTGGCATGTTCTGAGTCTGCTGTCGAGCATTGCGCTGAGGGCAGAAACCAGTAAGCTGGTGCACTGTAACTCCAGTGATCATCCAGTGCGTATAGAGCAGAAGGTTCGTATTAATGACAACAACTTGTGCTCAGACAGCACATACAAAGTGTATCGCCTACAGTAGACAAATATAACAAGGGATAACTACACGAATCAAACTGCATGTAAGATATGTATAATCACTTGTCGTACTTACTGCATATTCATTTCCGTCAGTGTCAAAACAGGTCTCTGGTAGCTGAAGTTGACCTTTCTTGTGTGACAAATAGCAGAAAATTACTAAATAGTCCATCAGTATTTTACAAATAACAAATAGTAACTTCACTAAAGAGGCAAATAAACTGAACAATGCATCATCAGTCAATGGTTATAATCACAAAAACTAATTACACATGGCATGATGCTTTTTTTATACTGCCAGGTCTGGGGGTTGTGTCATTCTTGGCATTTTTCTCTCAGCAAAAGATCAATTAAACCCATTCTACAAAATGTCTTACTCTTTATTTAAAGGAGTATGATGGCTATGCAAAACCACACGCAACAATGTCATGGTATTGCACCTCGAACTGACCAATTACACGGGTGTGATTCTGTCATTAAATACCGTATCAGCATGTGGTTAATTATTGATGGGGGACACATAGCATTTGAGAGATCAGATCTCTGACCAGATACAATATACTGCAAAAATTAAATCAAGAATGAACTAATGGAAGTATTTAAAGTTTATCATTTACATTATGATGACAGGGCCTTTGGGGAATTCTTTTGGCGATCTATATGTGTTTGTTTTCAGTGCATTCTTAAACAGATTTCAGAAGTCTCGCTGCAAAATGCTGATTTTCAAATTAGGCATTTAATTTCTTAAATGCATATATTCTTGCATTTCACTTTGTGTGTCAGATTAAACAAAAGCATCATAACTGATGTGGTGTCACAATAAACCAATTTTATTTCACACTAACATATTTATTTATATACAGATACTTACTTATTTGTATAAGAATCAGGTTGCAATGATCTTCAACAATAGAGGGGCAAGGTTTTTCCTGTGCGTACATCAGTGTCTTTCTTGCAGCTCTGTTAATAAAATGAGAAGCTTCCTCGGTACATTACATATTTGTGCTTTTATCCCCAATTCTTCACTCTGTATATTAGAACAAGACCGGAGTGAAAACGGGTGAAACAGGATACTGCATACATGGAAAATGCATAAATTGCATTATCTAAAGTTAGATGGCACACTGTCCAAAATGAACAGTGGCAAGCTGACCCTGAAGAAATGGGTCTGAGGAAATCAGGAGAAAGAGTGAGCTATTGTAGACCACGACTAGCCAGAGGTGGGCAGCAAAAAGAGACTAGACATTAGGGGTTGAGTGTGTAAGAGAAGATGCAAAGTGCTAAAAGAGAGGAAAGAAATCACTTTTAATTTGACAGCAAATTCAGCTGGGAACCGCTGAGAAACAGAGCTCACTGATTACTTTTGCCACTGGAATTCCTTATTCTCTTAGAGAGAGGATGGGAGAAAAATAGCCCCAGGGTAAGGAGTCTCAACTGAGAGGAGAACAAGAGGTTAGTGAGGCAGAAATGGATGATTAGACAGATAGATGAGGAGGGCTGGTGTGCTCTGAAGCGCACAGCTTCATATTGTAAACAGCGTGGTGTATGTACAGCACGGTGAAAAGTAAAGGGGTCGCCACGATTTATTCACGCAAAATGTAAAGACAGCCAAGGGAGACCTTTCCAACATCACATCATATCACATGTTCTTATCTAACTGACATGCAGTAAGACCAATATTCATTCCTTTTAGATTGGACTTCACTGCAGAGCTGATTGCCTAACAGTTACTATGGTAAGTTGTGGGGCATAAACCACAATAGCAGATGAAAAAATGATAAAAATCTCTGTAGAGTTAACAGAGGCTCCAGTCAGTGTTAAAGGGAATATGTTTATTACCAAGGTATTGATGTACTGCATTGCTGTTGTCTTTTAACACCTGCAGCGCTCGTAATCCTGAAAGCATGTGAAAATGTCCCAAAAAAATTTAAATAAATTTCTATATAAACTTATCTAAGTTAATAGAGGGACTGGCCACTTTGAATGACCACTGTGTGTCATCAGCTCCACTCACCATTTGGATTAAGCAAGAATTAGAGTCAGTCAGTGCCATGGTGACATCAGCCAAAGCAACCACACCGACCTTCAAATCCACTCTGGGGTTTGTCCGTGTGAGTGGACAGTCAGGAAAATAACAGCACTTTGGGATGAAGTTTTATGTTCTGGCAAAGATACAAGATAATTTAAAGTCTATTTTAAGTAGAAGGCTTTCAGAGGAAGTCAGCTGTTGGTTGGTGACATTTGCACCATACACCGACGCTACCACCAGACAAAACAACATGCTTCAGAGGGGCAGAAGGTCATGTGGATGAAAGATTGCCATCCTCAGTTGACCCACATGAAACATATGCCTTGGAAATAGCCCCCCAAATATAGTGGTAGTAGTAGTAGTAGTATTAAGACCAATGTACACTGAAGACTCATGTTCAGATCATGAGTCTGGAAACACGTTATTTGGATTTCATTGTTGGCATGTTTCTACCGATAAAGAAGAAAAGGTATACCCTTGCTTGCAATTGGATACAACTAACTTTATTGCTTTACAACTTCCATGCTTTAAATGACAATTAAAATAAAATATATATATCCTTCAACTGAGTAAAGAGTAAAGCTAAAACATCAGTGTGACAGTCAGTCAAAGAGTACTTATAGGAATGAACGAAGGATCATGGAGAGGACCAGGATGCCACTTCACTGCCACCTTAATCCTTCTTAAGAAGGCTGTGGACTAGAAAGATTTTGTGGAGCCACTGTGGAGGCCTGAGCTGGGCCCAGGGTGCAAAAAAAAAAAAGTCTTCAGGACTGTGAATGTAGGGATAAAACTAATAGTACTAGCTCTTAAGATGTAGGTTATATAATGTATACCCTCTGGATGGCATGAAATTTGGTATAGATTTTTTTAAGTGCCTGAGAATAATTCAAAATGTCTTCATGAAAGTTTGTGTTTTCTTTTTTGGCAAAATGTCATGTATTTATTGGATACTTACATTATTCTGTACAAGTATATATGATTCCCATATGATGGTAATTCTCATAATAGAGAGCTTGTGTATATGTAGTTTAAATTGTAATGTATCTGTTCATTTTGCTGCTTCATTAATTCATCTGGACATTGCCGTAAAAGAGCACATAAGTTAATAAACAATAATAAGAAATGGTTGCTGGCAACTATACAAACTGCAAAATGATCAGTACTCCTATAAATATATCAAACAATGCTAATGTAAAACTGTAGTACAATTGGTTAAGATTCTGTTTGAAATGCTCAATATATCTGGGCGCATTTGAACAAGTATTGGAGTGTGTCACATTTTGCTCTTTGACCTTAGAGGCCAGGTCATCATAATAAAGCGATTCACCGGCTGGGGCTGTTGTGCCTTTCTCCCCAGGCTTTTGCTCATACTCTCATCAAAGGTTTCCTGCACTAAGCTCTGTGCCTACTAAGATCAAAAGGGCATGACCCGTGTCTGAGTCAGGGTTACCTACTGCTCCAACAAATCTCCGGCCCATCCTGCTGCTGCTGGCCCGAGGGCGGAACGTGCCCCACTAAACTCTAGAAGTGCAAGAATTATGATCAACTCTCACATAGCTATGTCAATGTCTCTGATGAAGGCTTGCATTGTGGCCTTCCTTGGGGGTGTAAGAGTCCAGGGTCAAACCCTAACCCAGATCATGACCTCTCCTAGGTTATCCTGTATTGCCAGCCAGACAGGAGGTCAGATGCTCTGAGAGCTTCGTCATGAGTGGGCCGATGAGGAATGCCATAGTTTGATTGAAGTTAGGGTAACGTCTCATTAAAGCCTTATATGAGAGAGAGAGAGCAGAGACTGAGTGACCTTGTCTTAGCTCATGCTCAGCAACGTTTTCAACTCCTCTTGATGCTTTCTAGACTTTTCCACTTCCTGTTGAATCCGGCACACCCACTCATCTCCTTCAGCCACTGTGCCTTTGAAGTGAATGGTATGCCAGTGCTCACAAGTCTGATTATTGAGGCATAGCTGAACATTTGTCTCCTGAGTAACACTGCCATTGGACTAACCCGTTCTTTAATATTCTTGGATGCATTATGAAGTTAAAGATAGATCTGTAGTAAAGAAAATATACCGGGTGAACACCACATGGAAAGTGGGCAGTTCTGTTATTTTTACTAATATTCCTTTGGTTTGGCTGACTCACATTTTATCCAGGCCACACTGACCTAAGCACCCCTCCTAACCTGTGACTGTGTGGAACCAAGGCACTAATAGACCACGGGAGGATCTGCACACTGAACTTGAACTCTTAACCTCTTTAAGGGCATCCACAGCACTGTAATTATGTAGTGGAAATGCCATGCTGAGCTGTAGTTATTCCTCTGTGTCTCCATGGCTGAGACACAGTGGAATGACTGGCCTTCAACGTGAGCCCTCTACAGCAGAATTTGCTATTACAACCTGCAAACAGATATTTTAACATGTTTGTTTTTCTTAATCACATAGACTGGGAGCCACTTAAAAAAGATCAGCACCGAGATACTCTCCATACCATCGTAAATCAGTGGAGTAACGAGGAGACTGGTGCCATTAAGGCATTTCAGAGAAACCAACTCCAGCAGGTTAAGCTGTGGAGTCAGTTTCCTTTAAGTCCCACCTCCCACCTGGTGCCTTGCGTTTAGAACAAGGGCCGAGCATCTCACAAGTATCATATAATCAACCTTCTTTCCCCCAGGGCTGGAGGCAGGAAAGGGGTTCTGATGCAGAAAAAAAGTCTGCCCAGACAAAACACAGATTGTTTCCGTCCATACAATGCACAATGGTCCACTTGCCAAATAAAGTTACTCTTTTTAGCACACACAGCAGGTTTGTGTGGAATGAGAAAACCCTGTGGCGCTGTTAGAAGGAAGGAACAAGTGTTGCATATATCCTGGACAAAATGCCGACACGTGGGATTTTGTCTATTTAGAGGATCCCCTCGTTCATTGTGGGTCATCTTCTCGCTCAATTATCAACCACTGGAATTTTGTTAAACTATGTTTAAAAATGTACTGAATGTTGCTCTGTCAATGGCCGCTAACTACTGCCAAATAGATGGTTAAAGCCTATGTCACTTTGATTACTTAGTAAGCAAAAAATATTTTGACTGATTAACAAGTGAAATTCCAAATGGCTCTCATATCACCAGATTGAAAACATTTTATCACTACAAGTCATCATCAGTGAAACACTACACAATGTCCCAGGTGATGTAAAGGGATTAAATACCCAGTGCAGCCATAAGGTCAGTGTTGTTCATCCATCCAGTGAACTGTATTACTGTGTTTGCTGATAAGTCTGGTAAAGTTCTGCAAATTTCTAAAAATCCTGTGAAAAGCTCAAAATAATGAATGTACCTACTAACAAGTATCATGGGTGTATCCAAAGCCTGGTACAGTACGTCATTCCTCTGTGCCATGGTGCTCCACTGTTGCCCAGAACTATTAAAAACACATCCTTGGGCCGCATTGTTGGTCACATGGCGATGAAAATATGTGCCCACTGGATTCCTCCATTACCGTGTAGTTTATTTTTGCTCAATCCCACATACAGCTTCCTGCTACAAGAAATACTACCACATCTTACCACAGCAAGAAGTAAGAACCAAAATGAAAACTACATTTTTTGTTTCAGTGCAGCATGCTGTTAACCTGATATAAAGATGCTTCTTACAACATTGTTTTTGCTGGCCATCACTGGTTTAAACTTCTCTCACTAGGCATATTGTACCATGCATGTACCAAGCAGTAGAGCACTATTAGTGCAAATTCTAAAAGATTTCACCTAACGTGCTATTTTGCAGCTGTTAGCTTAGCAGTTACTAATGGCTTATCCCTCCCTCTGCTTCTCCTTGGCCCCTTCTTGAATAGCTCAGATTTTGACTGTGAAGTACAGCCAGGAGGACAGGAGGACACAGTTCGGTCATTCTGTAATTGCAACAGCAGCACACTTGAAATGCATTCGGGGATAACATAAAATGGGTAGGTAAAGAACACATCCCTTCTCTGTCTCAAAAAAAAAAAAAAAACAGAGGCAATGGGACTTGTTTGAGTTTTCTTGAAGGCGTTTTTTATGTCCCTCTGCACCCCCACTGAACTTGTAGCAGGTCGTGCTTGTAACTGCCTTAACCAGCCACACCTGACAAGGTGTAGAGAAAAGGCACGTCTGCAGAGGCCTCAGGAAACAGCCATCTGTTGCTGGAGAAGCTCACCCTTTCTCATTTGCTGCCTGTTTTGTCTATTTACTGTAATTTATTTAAGGGTGCATTCACATTATTTAGTTCCAATTCAGAGAGTAATTGATAAAAAAATTACAGACACAAAGTTCTGACACACCCTCAAAACTATGCAGTTGGAAATAGTTATATGGGTGGTTAGAATTTCTTGCAGAAAATATTTCATTTTAGGAACTCAGTAAATAATCAAACTGAAAGTGGAGCATCAGCAGTGAGCGTGGTCACTGGCGTTTATTGCTGGTCTGTAGTTCGGATTTTCAGGGTGAGGTAGGACCCAAATGCTGTACACCAGGCGATGAGGCAGGAGTAGGCAAAAACAAATTCAATCAAATCAAAAGAAAACACAAAGCACTGCATAAGGCAGGAGATCCAATAACAAAAATCAAAACCTTCAAAAAGACAAGAACGTGACATGACAAGACCAGAGCTAGAAAACAAAGGGAACACAGAGAAACAGTAGCAAACAGTATGACATGACAGAGGACAAAGGGAAAGGCAGGACTATATATACACAAGGACAGAGGAGACACAGGTGAAAAAAATCAGGACGGGGCAGACAATTACAAAGGCGGGAAATCACAGGACAGAAAGGTGACGAGAAACAGGTGAAACCAATCAAGACGGGGAAGATGATCACAAAGGCGGGAAGACACAGGAAGAGACACAAGACAGGAAGCCAAGAACTTAACAAAACAAAACAGGAAACTGAAAAACATGAAACATGAACGAAACTCAAAACATGAACACAGGAAATCAAAACGCAGAACCATGACAACCATAGACATATATAGATAGACGCGTCATTGAGCGCTGCCGTCTACTAGAGCGGCGTGCCTACAGGGTGGCCATCTTGGAACAGGGCCACTCGCTCCTACAGTGCATTACATCTATGGAGGAATGGTGTTTCTACACAATAAAAGTGATCATAAATCGCTCAGTTGAAGTCCGGCATCTTTTCTTTACAATCTTCTGTCAGAAGCTAGTCTGCTGATAACATTAAGTAAAATTTGTATTTGGGTAGTAAAACCATATTTTTATCATATCTACATGTGTGACGTTTTTAACAGATCATTACGTTTGGAAATCGGTCCAAAATTCAGCGAATAATTCTACTTTGAGATTGAGGAGTACCTCTTTCCTTCGTATGTTCATGCACCGCTGCCTCTGCTAGCCCTGTACCAAGATGGCGGCGCTTTAGGCACGTCCCTCCACAGTCAATGACGCGTCTATCTATATATGTCAATGCGAAACTCAACATGAACACAGGAAATCAAAACGCAAAACCATGACAACAACATGTTCACCTTAATCAAGCATCTAGGCTCTGCATAGAAATCAGTATTTACGTATATATGAGGTGAAGGCGCACTGCTGCTGCCAGACTGTCGGATGTGTCCTCCTCTATCTTTATGAACCCCCAAATATGTACCTTGCAAAGCACCTTGAGTGAAATGCGTAAGGTAATATGGAAACTGGTGAAAAGCAGTGGTCATCAGCTTCATTTAACGATGCACAACCATAAATGTGCATGGTGACACCTAGCAGTAGGCCTCAAGCACTCACAGACTTGAAAATGATTGTCTGCTCCATTTTTTTTTTGTTATAAAACTTTGATCACATCTTAAGGAAGTATTTGACATTTAAGAAGGCATAATGAAACATCGTAACTCATAGATAAAATACCTGTTAACACACATTTTACAGATTACAGATATAACAGAAATGTTACACTTGTCTGATCAAACCCAACTGCTTGCATCAGTGACCATCAGAGGTTTAAAACGCTTTCCAGCCAGGCAGAAATCACTCAAAGGTCATTTAATGAGCATGGTAGAAATTATTTGGTGAAATTTAACATTATCCCTAAGAGCAAAAAAACAGTGAGCTGAAAGATGCTGCACAGTGGGGTGATAATTCAATGTTAGGTAGTTCAGTTAAGCCCTAATATAAAAATATACTGCTTAGTTTTCTGCCACAAGCAGAGAACAGAAGAAAAAAAATCAAGAAAATATTGAAAGTAAAAGAGAGAGAGTGAGAGAGATAGAGAGAGCGAGAGAGAGAGAGAGAGAGAGACTGACAAATTATTGGTAAAAAATATTAGTTTTAACTTCAGACTTTTTATTTAAAACCTAATGTATCGACAGCTCCTCTTCTATGTTCCCTTACCTTTCTGTAATTCAGTTTTGTTCTCACCGAATGAATGTCTCTGTTGTCCAATACGGAAAACATTTCCATCTGTTATATCACTGCTAATGAAAATATTCTGTTTGATGAAAATTTCCGTTTCTGTCAAAGACACAGCTGAACTTCATGGGATATGCTCTTACAGCATTTTAAATGTCCGTTGCCTCGTGCATGCCTTAAACACGTCTCAGTTGATGATCACTTTAGCAGTGTATAGAATACCACATGAGCTGAGACTCTTCTCAGCTTCTACCATTTTACCAAGCTGTAGCATCAAAACTGTAAGTTTTCAAGTTATAAAAATCTACAAAGAAATGGAAAGAAAAAAAAAATCGGAATCTCATGAGCTCTTTGTTTCAGACTCTGCCGACTATGTCTCTGTCATCACAGCGACCAACATGAGAAATTAGACAAGTAAATATTGTGTAAGTGTACAGCACAAAAAGGGAAAAAATGCTTCAGTTTTCTACAAAGTGGTTAGTTAGTTAGTTAATGTGCTAGACTAGAAATTGTACTTGCATGTAAATGTAAATTTTAAACTTTCATATAAAACCTCCTTTGAGGCAACAATAATGAAATCATCCATCACAGTGGCCTGATGGTCACAAAATCAAGTTTCAAGTTCCTGAATGTTTTTCAAACCATGAAATGAATATAAACCCCTGGCTGCCTGGATAAACACAGCACACACTTAAGGAAATACAGCTCAGATACTTTTCACCTCCGTTTGCTTAGGTTTTGGCACAAAAACTATTTGGTTAGGTTAGGGGAGAGATCAGTAACAGAAGACTTTTGTTATTAAAGGATATAGCGAGTTTAAGGATATGGAACTGGTTGAAAGGAACCTTGATTTGAAACTGGAAAGGGAAAGCAGCCTCTTGTGAGCGTTCAGTGTTTTAGTAACCCATCCATCCACCAGACCTCCTTCAACACCACTTCAACGCTGACAGAAGAAGGACTCATGTTCACTCAGGAGGTAAGGAGAAATAGTCATGATGTGGGACATATGCATTGATAACATGGAGTATTGTTTCACAGGAACAAGAACATTAGGAGTACAGTCATTTATTTTAATTCCTCACCACTTTGTACAGAAGCACCATAAAGACCATACTGAAGCAGAAGCACCATAGAGAGCATACTGACAGACTCCATCTTCGTCTTGTTTGGTAGCTGCTGTGCCTCAAACCAGAAGTTGGTGCAGAGAGTGGTGAGGACAGCTGGATGGACCAGGACACTGCAAAAAAATTAAGAAATTCCCCACCTGCCTCCACAGGTTCTGGAACAGCTTTGTCGCACAAGCCCTCAAACTCCTCTCCTTTTTCTGTTACATACTTTTTTTTCCTTTTTGTCCCAGAAGTCATTTTACCTGGATGCTTGGTGACAAGTAACTGCATTAGTGAGAGCAGGGCTTGAAGGAACGCATCTAAACCTTTTATTTTATGGTATCCAGGTGGTACTCTTGCCCAGTGAGAGCTGGGATAGGCTTGTTTCTGTATTTAGGGTTAAAAAAAGGTAAATTTCAGTAGTTGTTCCTGTTGTGGATCACCTGAAAAACCAGTGGCATTACATGTATAGAAAAATGCCCCAACAGGACTGTCCTTTGGCATCTTTGCATTAAAGGACATTGACTTATTAAGTCAAATAAGAAGCTAAACATGATTTCTCCATAGAGAAGTAATCCATATGTTCTTCTTAGTTGATTGCCCAATGACTGAAGGAAATTGACTCACTACTTGGCTTTTAGTAGGCTATAACTCAGGTACAGTGCTAGAGTCCTCACTGATATGTCGGCTTTTAGCACTCCAACGTGTCAAAGCATCCCATTTTAGGTGACAAAGCATTATCACACATCTAATATCCAGCTACATGGGTGGGGGTGACTAAGAGCACCATTCTGACTGACAACAGGACACCCCTGCTAAGTACTTAAATATCCAACACAACCCAGCTGCTCAGCTATTTTGAGCCAACCATCAACCACACTCGAATGTGGATCAGAGAGCAGTGATCTACACATCAAACATCACTCTAAAAAAAACAGCTATTATATGCTCTGACTAGTTTGGTTCCCAGAGTCCTCTTGACTCTTTGGACTCGTGGAAGAACACACACCAGACTGTTGGAATCAGTGCCCCACACTTCTTACTCACATGTTTATGGCGTCACAGGCATTTTCGACTTTTCTCAACACCAAGAGCCTCTGTAGCAGACAGTCATGTCAAAAATGCAATGACTGTTCAGTTCAATGACTGGGAAAAACACGAGTGAAAGATTGATCTTCAAAGTACAACATTTTGACATAAACGTATTCCCACCCTGCCCTCTCTGCTTTTTTTCTTTTTCTTTTGCCGTTTGTGTCAACGCCTGTGTGTGTCTTTTTCACATATTGCAAGCCAGTGAGAAGCTTTTACCTTTGTAATAAATGTAGGGGAAGACTTTGAATGAGATTTGGAGCCATTACTTTGGGAGGTGGCAGCAGACTACTTTAACACAACAAAGTCTGCAGTTTTAACCTCAAAAGAGGACATTTTCCGATGTCATCCGTCGGAAGACGGTGAAGGGAGACCATTTCCATGAATTTTGTGCAGATCTTTATATCCGCTCAAGGGGATGTGGAATCATCAAAAAATAAATAAATAAATAAAATTAAAAAAAAATACAAATAGTCGGGTTTATGATAAAATACTAAAAAATGCACTCACTAGCATGTTGATATTAGCATGTAGCTTCACACTGCCTCCTACATTTGCCTGGTGACTTCATGTGGTCCTGCAGATGCAGAGCAGCTTCGTGAAGGTTTGATCTTGGTCCCAATGTTTCCTCTCTGACTACTGTTTGAGTGGAATCTTTTTGGTTCTTAGTCAGACATCCACAAAGATAAACATGGACAGAGGCTTAATGAGGATGATGGTCTTTTAAATGCATTAGAATGTACTCACCACAATAAATGCCTACAATACCTGCAGTTCAACCTAACACCACTTTGGGCTTGGAATCTTTTTACTCATCACATTTAAAATAAACCTCTAAATAAACCAATTATCACCCTCATAAGTGCATTTTCCTCTATCAGATTAGCACGGTTCAAAATCCATGCTGCCACCGAGGTATAAAAGCCACTGACTGACGGTCTGGATGCAGACATCATGTGAGCTGGCAGCAGTACAGGGCCCCTGAGTATAAAAGCTGTTCCCTGGTCAGAGTGAAAAACCTGCTTTGTGCTGAATCAAAAAGCCCTTGCTGCTTTTGCTTTTCTCATCTGGCAGCATATCTCCGACAGCGGTTCCAGGAGCCAGACTCTCACCACCGCCGCGCTTCCCAACCCTGAGCCCCCCTTACTTCCCCTGCTCATTTCTGTCCATTAGAAATCCAGAGAGGGAGGTTTAGCTGAAAACAAACAACAACAAACAAAAGACCAAAGTGGGGCGAGGAGTGCTGAACGGGGGTGCAGAGGGAGAACTTCTGTGTGAAATAATTGCGAGGAACAATTTCAAACAGATGTCTGTTTGGACTTGGCCCTGGACTCGTGTCCCCGTTAAATATAGTGATTTGATTGGAAAACAAGCAGTGCGAGATGGGCTGGCGGCCAGCCGGACCATTCGAGGGCTCTCTAATGACCCCCGAGGGTCGCGGGGTCGTCAGAGTAAAAGCAGATCAGAGAGGATGTGGGGCCAGTAGCCAGGACAGGGCCCATAAATCTAGTCCATTCTCAGAGGAAGCTATCTTTTTTCACTTCACCATCAGAATTAAAATACAATCACACTCGTCACATTGTGCTCCCTCCAGTGTGCGAAGGTTATAATTCAAAGCTAGACAACAACAAGCAGGCAGAGATGGGAGGTTGGGTTGGGTGGTAGTGGACTTTTGGGAGGAAGGTCAACAGGGTTGTGTATTTTAGGCTGATGAGACCCACTGCTCATGGGGTTGTGGGAACAAAACTTTAAATATAAATTCATATATTACAATGTTTACAATGACCTAGCTGAAAAAGCTTGAAAATAGCATGAACTATTCAGTGTGATAATGTGATTTGTTCTCACTGTTGTCTACTATTCTGAAGTTAAGAAAATGTTTATTCCAATCCTCTAAACCCAGTTTATGATTGCTGCAGCAACGCATCATGAATGGGACGCATTATGCGAACGGCATTTGTGGCGGCCAAATCTCTGATGGCATAGTTGACCACGAGTTGTTCTTCCAATTTTCAGCTGGCTCAGCTTTTCACAGATGTGTTAGTGTAGGGTGGACAGCTGCACTTTATGGCAGTACGGTGCAAGATGATCAGGATCATTTTCATCCAGAACGGCCACGGAAGGAACACACGTGCTTTTCAGTTCGTCAAAAATAAAAACTTCATCGGGCTGCCAAGGAAACGGGCAGAGAGAAGAGGTTTTCTTCCTGCTGCAACAATGGCCTCAGTCAGAGTGAGCTGTTAACTGAGATCAGCGTCACACAGCTCTGATACGCTCTCTGCAGGGGAGGAAGCAATTTGTCAAAATCACTCTGAGACAAGTCACATATTGTGCAGCATAGTTTTTAGTGTAATCGATATCTTGACTCAATATCCTTTCAATTCAACATATAAATGATAAAAACAGACAATACTATCTGGTTTGTCAGCTATACTAAAGATGCCTGGCAGCAAATAGATGATGTTTAAATATTAAGCTTAATACTAAAGAGAACTGTGGTGTTTTATTATTAAAAGCTTGGCATAAAAAGCAGCTACTTTATAAATAATGTGACTATGGGACTATTCTTTCATGTAAGGATAAAACTGGCAATAGTCTATATTCCTGTCAACAAACCTAATGAATTCCCTTGGGATACGTCCTGTATAAGAGTGCGCTTCATAGATGTGTTTGGTCGAATAGTTTTTGTGTAACAATGAAGATCTGTGGCACAAAGTTATACATGTCAGACTTTGGACACATACAAGACAAAATTGTTTGTAATAATCTTTATGTTTTGATCTAAAAAAAATGAATACATTTATCTGTAATCCTGGCCCATCAACCTGCCCTGTCTTCATGGCCTACAGTTATCCACTCTCACTATTAATTCTAACATGGTATTTAATCAAATAAATGTTGTGGCCCTAACTTAGTTTTGGTCAACTTGTTTTCTACACTAACTAAAAATAGGTTTGCAGAGACTTGGGATCGAACAATTGGACCGGCTCAGTGTTTTTAAATTCAGTCCCCGTAGAAAAAGTACATTTCTGGATAAAGAGGTTTTTTTTTAACATCTAGACATGTGCTGATCAGTCCACTTCTAGTTGCTGCCTTTTTACTTTGTTTCATTAAAACTTTGAGAAGAAAATGACAAATTTATTAAAAGAACTGCGTGACTAGCGAGAGCGTTTTTAATGATTTCTTTTGATGCCATGTTAAATGACAGAGTAAAGCCAATGCTGCTCTTCAGTGGTTTTCTATTGTCGAAGGAACAAACTTAAAAAAATTATGTTGTGCTATATATTCAAATAGTAGTAATTAAGTATTACTTGAACAAAACAACTTTGCCCTAATTCACAATGTTACGCTTACTTTTTGAGCCAATGAATTGCATTTAATAACATTGTCATTAAAGTAAAGTCATTTTATTAGATTTTGCAGTGCAACCTAAATGCATCATTCTCCAACCTGCCTATGATATCTCTTATATTCAGTCATTATACCAGATAAATCATATGTAATAGAACAACTATTGTCACTAACAGCTTCATCTAGATTCATTCTGTCATGTAACATCATTGTATCACTATCAGATTCTACATGTACGCTTTAGTCAGATGTGTGTATCTATGACAGATGTATGTTTATTTCGTTCCTCCTGCTGCTCTCTTCTCTCTTTTTCTGCCCCTACCTGGTCGGCCTCAAGCAGATGGGTCCCTCCATGTCAGCCTGGAACATTAAAATCATATGCTGTGGAACGCTATTGTACACATCAAAGTATACTAAATATTTCGGGGAATACTAATGCATGAGTCAAAATGTGTCCAAATGAGGATACAATATTATAGGAGTGCCTTTAAACATATACTTAAACTGCATAAAGTAAGTACTACTTTAATGTGAACATTCTGTATGTTCTCCAATGAAAATGCTTTCAATTTTTCTCAGTCATGCACTATGAAGATGTAACTCGACTTTCTGACAGGGACAAACAGATGCATGTTTAACAGCCACTAGGACCTGTTGACCCTCAGTGATCTGCTGCCACTCTGTGATCTCACACCAACGTTTTCACTTTGGTGTGAGTGGCCACAGATCACAGTGACACACTTCAACTACCCTAGGATTATTAATTTAAATGCTGTGTAAAGCATAACACTAACAGAAAGTGAAGTGAGTATACTTATGTGCATTTCATGTGGGAAATTTTTTGGGCATAGGGATGGCTGTGGCTCAGTACATAGGATTGTCCATGAACCAGAAGGTTTGATCCCTTGTATATGGACCACATGCCGAAGTGTCCTTGAGTAAGTCACTGAACCCAAGTTGCTCCCAGTGCTGGAGTGTGAATCTATGTGAATGAATACACATAATGATTTTCCTCCTGAATCTACTCTCCATCTAGGTTACTGGTCGCACAAGCTCCCTTTCACTACAACATGCTAGGGAAAAGACACTTATCACCAGGATAACCTTCTGACCCCAATAGATGACCTTCTGAAGATTCTTTTCAGCCATGTGTCGCAGTGATACTAATACTTAAAGCTATCATGTGACTCACTCCATCTTAGAGAGAAAGACCAACACAGGGCACAGCCAAATTCATTTGTTATTGGTATTTTGTAAACATCCAAAAACAGGACAGACTATGGCCTTGAGTTTTCTTGTTCTACCAAAAAAAACAAAAAACAAGAATTCACTTTTTTCTGTTCTTTTTTGTATTCTTTCTCATCTCTAATTTAGACGTGCACCTCTTGCCGACGTTTGTCACTTGTTGAGCCATCTGCTGCTTTGACATCCCTGTGACACAGTCTAGACACGTCTCTGGAGGCTGAGGACCTGTGCCACAAAGTAACATACATATTCAGCGACACGCTCCACACCTCACTTATCATCGTGACCCACATGATAACACAACATCTGTAGAACTCCAGATGCTTGTGTGCGCGCGGGTCTCCGTGGAGCAGAAATAGGTAAATGAGAAAGAGATGAAAGAGAGTAGTAGTGGCCTGTTGACCACTCAAACCTCTGGTAGCACAGCAAGTCAGACTCTCCATTGTCCTGGGACTACAGAGTTCTTCTGTGTGGTGACCCTGCAACTGCAACTGATGGGATGCACCATCCTCCTCCAGCCTGGGGTCCACTTATAGCCATCTGTCTTTTTGTGTGCTAAAATTTATTAGCAATCAATTAACCACTATTTCAAAGTCAGTTTTACAAATGTACGCATTTTGTGGTTGACAGGACATCAAGGTTTCCAAACGGCAGGGCAAGACACTGCAAAAGTACAAGTTAGATACAAAATAGAATAAGGTAAGAGAAAAAATATATACTCTGTTGCCCATAGGTTGGAATAAAATAATTTTTTCTCATGAAATGATTGTGAAAATGTGATTCATATAAATAGGAATAAAAAGAGGAATGCGTCTAAAAACAAAACTATTCCTACTTTATGGGCAACAGTGTATATAAGAGTAAATATATTAAGGGTGCAAACAAAGTTAAGAAAGTAGGGTTAAGTTGACATTCATGAATACTATGAGTAATGAACTCCAACAGGAGTAATGCTCTTGAAAATAAATATTGCACAGAAGTCACATAATGCATAGAAACAATACCTGAGATACGTGTATTGCACATAACAAAGACCAAAATTTCACAAAATAAAATGATAGAATGATAAACAACTACATTTCCTAAGAATGAAGACAGAGCCACAGTAACAGGCACCTGAAGTGCTCCAGTACGGTCATATGCTATGTCAAAAAATAGAATTCAATGTGTGGATTTAATTGCACTTTGAGATAATTTATTTTTTTTATGGCATTTTGTGTGTTTTATAATTTAAAACTTTTTTTTTTTTTGGTTTCATGTGACTTTTTAAAACTGCAAAATGTCTTCGATAAGTGCTTTGTAATGTTGATTTGACTCCATTTACCTTTTTTGTCCACGTTTCATTCAGTGGCTCATGTCACATGATTAGTATTAAATGGAATTGAATTCAGGTTTTCTTTAATGGTAATATTAATATTTGTCTAAAATGTAACCAGCTATTCTCATCTTGCCTGAGGGTGCTGAACACTGGAACATAATGCCAAATGTTGCATCTCCCCTAAATGCATTTTCTCATTTCTGAGCTTGTGGCGCCCTCTTGTGTACAATGCAGGTAGAACTGTATCTGGTATAAAAGCGTAGCCTGGATACTAGACTCTCTGACTTCGCAGAGAGTAGGGAATGCAAATGAGCGGAGGTACGTAGGCAGGCGGAGCCAGGCTAATAAAAGCGAACACATATTTGCAAAAAGTGGTATGTTTAAAACCGGACTAGCTGTATGAGCCATGTATTTCAACTGACTAACTGACTGCAATAATGAATTCTCAAATACTGTAGTAATGTTACAATACAACTTTATTAGAAAGTAAAGGAATTAAAAACAAGTCCATGTTCACTGAAGCTTTTCATTGATTGCAAAACACGCCATAGTTTGAACTAAATTACAACGGTACTCCATCATGATAAGGTTAAAAAGAATTGTGTTTCAAACATCAAATTACTTTATGGATGAACAAAACAACAGAATAGCAAAAATGGCAAAATTTTAATATCTGGTTAAAAACAAGAGATATTTTAGCTGAATCAATGGGACTTGCTGAAAAATAGTACTGTATAATCATGATGCACTGATTTGCAAATAAAAGAATTGAAAAAGTCAATGATCATTACTGTCTCTTGTGGAATGCAAACACAAAAAAAACATTTTTGAACAAAATTACAAAGGTATTGGACTACATCACAATAAAGGTAGAAAGAACTGTCTTTCACTGTTGGATATAACAAAAACATTGACCTTTTAATACCCATTTAAAAAGTAACACACTGAAGATTATTTAAACAGATCAGCTGTATCAATAATGGAACATACTGAAATATATTACTGTATAATGTAAAAAGTTCAAAGTACACACATTTTAAAATTTCATTATGACAACAGCATCAATGTTTTCATAAAAAAAATGAATAAAAAGATCATAATATTACAGTGCCACATCAGCAACTGAAAAATGTTAACCTTATTGCCCCACGGATCAAATTTGACCTGTCTCGCATGTTTCTATATTACAGAATTTTTTATAAATGTGGTCTACAATCTATGGATTCTGCAAAGACGTGTCCAATATATAGTGATTAGTTGAGAAGAGGTTGGCTAAAAATGTGTATCACAGTTGATACATTATATTTTAGGCTTTATAAATAGTCAGACAGACTATGTTGGAATGTTGGAACGAACTCCGTCAAAGCTTTTGTTCAATGTCAAGGGCAAGAGGGCCTTTCATCGTGAAACCAATGAAGAACGTCACTTTTGAACCCTCACCATGCCCACTTATCTGGCTTCGGTACATTGGAGCAACTTCGACCTTTAGATCTGGGAAACAAGTATCTGCCACTATCAAGTTGTTCCTGACCTCGCCCGTGACCCTGCAAAGGAGCTCCTCCACCTTCTTCTCTTTCCATATCTTCCCATTCCCCCACAAGGAGGCAAACTGCTCCTGCCCAGCCGTGATGCATTTTTTTATCTCACCAATGTGCACCAGTCCTCCATAGCCCTGCTTCTTCCCTAAGAGAAAATGGACAATGGGGCTCTTGCCGTTGTACACTTCATTCATCGCAGTGTAATAAGAGTTCTTCATCTGTGAGATGAACTTCCCCAGACTTCTACATTTTGAACCGTTTGGCTGTGGCCAGAACAGCACAACTGTGATGAACAGCCATGACAAATTGTCACCAAGTGGAATTTGCTCGGACTGAACTTTGTTGAGGAGATCAATTAACTTCTGGTATGGCAGAACTTGTTGTGATTGTAGTTTGATACAACTCAACACAACATTGACATAGATGAAGTTGATTTTCTCCTTTGGAGTCGGGTCTTGCTCAGGTGCGCAAACAAAGGAATACTGTCTGGCAATCTTCTCCACTGTTTCAGTCAAGATGTCATTTGAAAGACAATTCAGAATCCCAAAATAAGTATCAGCTTTTTGCTTCTCTAGGAACTGTCTTGCCTGGTGTAGCTTCAGCTTGTTATGAAGAATCTTATTCTTTAAAAGAGATGCAGAATCTGTCTGGCAGAAAAGCTTTGCATACTGTCTGAAACATCTGAAAAGCTCATTTTGGGAAACTTCGTCACGACTGTCCTTCATTCCAAATCTGGAACCCAGGTTCACATAAAAATTGTCAAGGAAGTCAAAGTGTGTTTTCATCCTATATTTGAGGCTGTAGAGTACATCCTCAAAGTGATTTAGAATAACATAGTAGGGTTTGTTTTTGGTGCGTCTGGGATCTTGTCTTTCTACATCCTGAAGTTTAACCTCTCCAGAAAGAACCTGGCTCATTAAGTCATGACGGACAGCGTCACAGGAAAACACAGGGGTCTTTTCCAGCACTTGAATGACAAGTACTCCAACCTGAATTTCTCCCAGACAACCTGCTGTATTGAAAGGGCAGTTATCTGTTTTGATTTTTAATCTCTTAAATGACTCCTTCTTTGCAAGGCTGTGTGTGTCCTTGAACGCGTCTATAGCTGACTGAGCCATTTTGAGAAATGTGGACAGTTTGTCTGCACTGATGGGCTCTTCTTTGTGGTTTGCAATGGAATTTTTGAGCTCGTGCTTAATAACTTGTGCTGATGTGTCAGCAATATAGGAGCTGTCTTTGGAAAGATCTTTTGCTTTCTCTGCCCAGCATTTTGCTTCTGAGAAATCCTTCTTTTTCAGGTAATAGTACCTGGCCAGTAACTGACTGACAATGGCATCTTTCTCAAATCTTTTAGCGGCATTTTTTAGCACTATCTCTTCCAGTCCAGGTGTTTCATTTGCAATGTCTTGAATGAGTGGAGAGAACTTGGATTCCTCTTCTGTGGAATAATCTCTCTTCACTAAAATGTGGTGAACATCTCGCAGGAGATTGCCTTTCCCTTGTGTGCTCTCATAAAGCTTGTTTGTGGTCAGTAGAAGGTCAGTAATTTCAGCTTTCTTCACATTGTGTGTCGTTGTAAGTTCCTGCAAACACTGCCTTGCAATACTTGAATGAATCATTTTCACAGCAGTAAACACCACGTTGCCCTCAACTGAGCACATGGAAATGAAAGTGGAAAACTTCCCAAATCCATCTTCAACTTTGTTGGTTCCACAAAATGGTTTTGGTTGAAGTTCAAGAAATTCCTCACACAAAGAGACGGAGAGAGTGGCACCCTTGCAGTAAACATTCAGCAGAACTAAAACAGCCAAGAGTTGTGCATGTTTCTGGTTCATATTGAAGCTTTTGAGAGTGTTGCGGACCACACCCTGAATATACTCTGACTTAAAGTTCTTCTTCATGATCATGAAACCATAGAATGTTTCAGCATTCTTGTGTGTTTTCTCTATTTCTACAAGTTTCTCCTCAAACATTTTCTGTTCCTTGTCAGAGAGATTATTTCCAATGAACACAGTATCCGCTGTTGGTTCAATCGATTCAGAGGACTCAGATCTCATGCAGTTGAGGAGAATTATCTGTGCCGTCTTGGACTGAACGTCTTTCTTTGCACATTCTTTTTCAATGAGCTGCTGCAAGTCAAACACTTTTTCCATATCATCGAAGTCATCTATCATCAGCAAAACAGGGATTCTTATTAACTGCTCCTCATGGTCATACAGTAAAAGTCTGACCACTTGTTCAGCTACTTCAGCAAAGTCAGCATTGTTGTTCTTGAGCACAGCACAACGGAATCTGTCCCGATGAGCCCATAATGTATGCATGGCCAAAGCTGTCCCACCACATCCAGGTACATGCATGAGGTTGAGCAACACACAGGCTTTTCTCAGGGTGCCCAAATCTGGTAGGACTGTGTTCATGATGTAGTCAAACTTGTCTCGTTTGATGAATGGTGTTGAGCCAGGCTGCTCTGAGAAATAGAAATTCCACCATGACACTTTTCCTCCCTTGTAGAAATTCTCCTCTATGACAATTTTGTCCTCATTTCCTCCTTCACACTGGTTCACGGAGAGAACTCCTAAGGTATTGAGGCTACGCTCCGCTTTCCTCTCAAGAAGCACTCTGCTTCCTCCACCGCAAGGTAGGAAATGGCTGGATCTACGATTTTTTGACCAAAGACTAAGGATAGTACCATTGACTTCTGCAAAACTGAGTTCATATATGCATCTACTAGAGATGTTAACGCCACAGCGAGTATCAATGAGGTCCCTCCAGGACGTAAATGCTTTCTCATTGTCACATATACAAAGGATTTGCTCTGTGCCTCTGAGCTCTTGCCAGAATGTGCTGAATGTCTCAACAAGGGGGTCCATCTTCTCATGCACTCTCGACAAAAGTAAGAAAACGACAAGGAATTTCTTGTTTGGAAGCACATCTTTCCGACACAAGAAAGATATCACATCTCGAACCGAGGCTCCCTTGTCCATCAACCACTGGTCAATGTCAGAGGGCACCTCACGCTCAGCGCCTCCATTGCAGAATACCCAGCTGGTGTTTCGAGTTAGTTTTAACTTGTTTGCAATGTCCTCAACTCCTTCAGTAATTTTATACTGTGCTGGTATATGGACACTTACTGTGCTCTGCTGATCAAAGTAATGATGCAATCCACGTTCAGCTGATTCAGGATCAAAGTCTAAAACAGCTATTGGGTTGAGTTCTACAAGAAATCCTAGAGATTCAAACTGGCTTGAATGTGATTTATTAGTTACTATCACATACTGCTCGAAGTGAGACTTATCTAAAGACAAGGAGCCACCCGTTATCATCTGACCTAATCTAGAGCCTTGAGTACTTCTTCTTATCACACTGAGGTGCTTCTCTTCCGCTTCTTTTCGTAGTTGTGATCGTTGGGCCATACTATCAACAAACTGATTGTACTCTACCATGGGTTTGGCAAATGTGGTTGGTGCGAGAAGGTCTCTGCTACTACTGCCATCTCGGATAAAGAAACGTTTTGATGGTGGTGATTCCATTTCTTTAACTTTAGCTTTTTTCTTGCCTTTTTTTGTGTCCATGTTAATGTGGTAGATGTTTTCTTCACAGACTGTAGAATCAGGAACTATGTCCACTTCTATCACACATTTGTCAGATGACGTCATGTTCTTGTTGAGAACTTCAACAAATCGAGGAGGTTTGATGCACGTCTGAGCGGCCTGTTTGTGTTTGTGCTCAAAACAACAATTTATGGCAGATTTTAGTTCATTTGCATAAGCCTCTTTGTCCTCAACAACCACCCCCAACACCTGACCGTGGGTGAAGTTTGGTCTGTCTCCTATTCCAAAATGTATGGTGCCATTAGTGCGGCTATTCATGCAGGCAGCTGCAAAGCGAATAACCTCAGCAGTGAACTTGCTCATTTCAGTTTCATCTGTTGTATTGATGAAACCTTTATACTCATGGCAAGGTTCAATCATGTCTGAGGCACCTGACTCTGTAATATCAAGAATGCTGTTCTCCATGTATCTGAATGTATCATGGTATCTACAAAATGGATAAGGTTTGCATGGCTTCCCAGGTTGGTTAGTAGAGCTTGCTAGCTCCTCCTTCTTCAATTTTACTACCTCATCTCTGGCATGAATGATAATCTTTGCTGGTCCAAGAGTCAAACCAATATCCTTTAAGTCTGTTGCATCTAAAAGCAAGAGACTATGCCCATTAATGTCCTGCTGAAACAGTATGTCAGCAATCGTGTCATCCACACCATCCAACTTGAGGGCCCACTGTTTCACTTGATGCTTACTCCAATCCTTGATGTCAAGTGACAGATCCTCCTCCTGACACTAAAATAAAAAGTAGTTGTTTTTTTTTTCTTCTAATGTTCAGCTTACATTACTCCACACCCATCACCAATGATCATTAATATAATTTCTTCTACTCCTTACCTTCTTTGCACCTTGGTCTGCCATTGCAACGCTGGCTCCTTCGTCACAAATGTAAATCACTAATGCTGCAAACATTTCGAGAGAGTAATTAATGAAGGAATAAATATTTCACAGATATCAACAAAAAACTATTTCAACTTTACCTTAATACATCATGAACATCCATCACAGCTGGTTTATTTTTCACAAATCCTGACCACTAATGCTGCAAAAGAAAGAGGAAATATTGATGTACAAATACAGCATCTGAGCAAGCTTATAGAGTCGCTGTTCAAATTCAGTAGGCTGATCACTAAACTCACCTTTATCACTGTTCATGTTGATGAATTTAACATTAATGATGACTCTGCTCTATTGTCTAGATGCACACTAATGATTTCAGAGCACACTGGTTTGCTGGCACATCTTTTTTGGTCCTTTGTCACTGCTTCTTTCAACACTATTATTGATGGATTGTCAACTACAAGATGGCGATAGGATGGGCTTTCAGTGCGTGGTACAGACATAGGCTTTTATATACAAATTATTTTACTAGGCCTGCAGTACTAACTCTGGTCTGACACATAAATAGTTAAAACTGCTTCTTATCATAAAATGGAAGTCAGCCAAGAGGAAGGCTCATTTCTTTCTTTCTTTTCCCCCAGGACCAACCCTACAAACGTATGTGGCATCATTGTGTAATTAGCTAAACAATAAATGTGGCAGAGCTGGTTTGGTTCAGTGATTTTATTATAATTATTAACATGATAATGTTTTAACTGTTATGCCTACAAATGTAATAGTCAGATTTCGTCTCTTATACCATCCCAGTAATATCACAATCATCACCTATAATGGTAATACCTGTCTAACTGCATGAGTTTGCTCTCCAGTGCCATCTATGATCACAATAAAACCAGGAAGTAGCTTCAGTTTTAAATGCGTCTGCTCAACACATAATGTAAACGTACTTTTAGAGCTGATCTAGCTTTTTTTTTTTTTTTATGTTAAGAGCTGAATCAAACAGATATATTGCAATTGATGGATGCAAGGTATCAAGATGAAATAAGAAACACACTAAGATAAATTAATAAATAAATAAAAACTGCCAGCCAGTAGCAAAAACCACAAAAACTAAACTATGAACTAGAATCAGGCTTCATCATAACTGGGTAGGCTTATACATTTATATTGTATTCCAAATTGTATGGTGCCCTTGGTGTGGCTATTCATGGGCATCCATGAATCCAATGAGGTTATTTGCTTTGCAGCTGCCTAGCTGCAAAGCAAATAACCTCAGCAACGAACTGGTTCATTTCACTTTCATCTGTTGCGTGTTACCTTTATAATCATGGCAAGGTTCACTTAAGTCAGATCAAGAATGCTGTTCCCCATGCATCTATATCGTATACGAAATGGACGAGGTTTGCATCACGTAGCTACTGAGCAAATTTCCACACTGATAACAAAACCAAACCAAAAACAGCAAAGACAACTTACCCATCGGAGCAAAGACGGTTATACTGCGATACACGAGAGATAGAGATAGAGTTAATGTGACAGACTTTAGGAGAAAGGGACACCGACGTCCTTCGAGCTCGCTTTCACGAGAAAATATGGTACTGATGAGGAAGATGTTCTCTCTCGGTTATCATTCGCAGGAAGTGAAACCTACGCAGCACCTATTGCAAGACTGCTGACTTATTTCCGTGTTGCACATTTTTGGGGAAAAAAAAAAAAAAAAAAAAAAAAAAAGTACGCCGAATTCACTATTAGAAGTTCACCTTTGATAAGCACCACAGAGGGTACTGACAGCTGTCACAGAATAACTTTGACACGGAAGAAAACTTAAAAAAGCGATGATTCCCAGAGACAATCCGCAAAGCTAATAACATGTCTGAGTTGAGATTGAACTGAGAACTCACGACCTACGCGTTTTAAAGTAATAAAGCCTGACGACATAAACAACTTAATGTTATTAACACCTTCATGCACCTGTTCCTTTGATTTGCCCTAATGCCTCTTCTCCTTACATCTCTCACATAGGCGCTGCTGCTGTAAGTCACAGTCAAGCAAAATGACTCTTATGCACAAAGTTGCAATTGTACTTGTATCTTATTATATAGCACAACAATATAGCACACATAGTGAATAAAAATAGCAATACACTTACTGGAAAGAGGAAGAGGAAGAGGACACTAAAACTGTGTTCACAAACCACAAATCAAGTTGCTTGTCCTCTCTTTCATCAACATCCAGTCACAAAGAATCACAGTGTGCAGTGTCATAGCTGTTCCTATGACTGCACTCCTCTGGACAGAGATCTCTGATGTTGTTCTGGAATCTTCTGGAGACACTTTTCCAGTTTGCAGGTAAAGTGTCCCTGTGAAACCCGGATCTTTCGAGGGATTCGGATCATTCTGAGTCACTCACTGATATGAGCCGGGTTGTGAGAGTCACTTGACACAAAATGGCCCGATTGCAAAAGAAAGTGTTTCCAGTACATTCACTTGAGACATAATAAAGCATAGTAAACACCCAAGAACGGATTATTACAGTTACCTGTTATTGCCCTTTATCAGTTCATTGTGATCATGTAAACATAACCACTGAAAATCATAACAAGTAGCTTACATAAGCCTAAACCTAAAGCTCAAAATTAGGCTGTGCAAAAAAAATAAAAATATATCATAACATTACTCACAGTCTAGAAGAAAACAGACATTCTTGTCTGTGATTAATGGTCTAAATTTTAAAATATGGTCAGTTTTTTTCATCTTTAGACTGGCTAAAGGCGGCAAGAGATTAAGAGCATTTGTGTTTTCTCTGAGATTTCTCTGCCGAGATCTGAGAGGCAGGGCCTCCTTCCTGACAGACCCTGACTACACTCATTGAACCTGAAGACACAAATGTTGCCCTTAATGTAAATGTTGGATCTATGCAAATGCCGCACTGGCTTAGTGGGAAGATAAACCCCACACACATAAGGGAGGCACTCCAAGTGAATAAATGTCTCTCTACTCAGTGTTAACAAGTGGCCATCACAACATAAAAACATTAAAGCACTGTAAAAGATTACAAAGGTTAAAAACCTTGGCTTTCAGTGGCATGGGTGTGATCATGAGCTGATCTAACCCTGTCTTGGAATTTATGTCTCAGTGGAGCTACAGATTAAAGGCAATACAATGCAAATGCTACCTTGTGTGCATGGGGTGAGGTTAAAATGGACACGAGAGGACATCACAAGCTCCGAGTAATTTTCCACAAGGAGACATGCTCATAATTGTGAAGCAAACACAGCATATATAGTTAAACATTAGATATTTCAATCTACTCTGCTATGTAATTATTGCTGTTATTTTGAATTCCCGGCCATCTAGCTTTACCCAGGGTAGTGTTATATGTATAAGTCCACGGATGTTACACATGTTTAGATTTATTATGTATAAGTGTGTATACCAAAGATGTTGTTCATGTACGTATATAGAGGTATGAATGACTACACCAAGTGTACATAACATATATGTACAGTATAGAAGGAGAAACATTTTAATTTTCACAACCAGGCATAACATTATGACCATCTTCCTAATATTGCTAAGGTCTCCCTTGTGCCTCCAAAACAGTTGTGACTCATCAGAGAATGGACATGGGCCTTCTGAGGGTGTCCTGTGGTGTCTGGCAACAGAATGTTGTTAGTGGGGGCCTTTGGGTCCTATGAGTTGAGGGGAGGGGCCTCTGTGGCTCATCCCACAGATACTTGATCAGTTTGGGATCTAGTGAATTTGGAGGCCAGGTCAACACTTTGTGCTGTTCTTCATGTTTTTTTTAGTTGTTCCTAAAGTGTTTTTGTGTGTGTGTCTGTGTCAGGCTGCATCCTGCTGCGGATGACTGCTGCCATCAAGGAGTGTCATTACTATGGGGTGGAGGTGCCTGGTCTGGTCTAGGTGGGTGCTACATGTCTTAGTAACATTGACCGGTTAGTGTCAATTTACTTGACCTTGTGGTTTTAATGCTGTGGCTGACCAGTGTATACACAGATTTCTATCTTTTCTTGCTAGGTCCCATTCTATTTCTGTTTGAATTTCTTCTACAGGAATCAGTAAAAGTACTGTACATTGTATCTTGTCTATCTTAAGCCATCACATCTCTGGTGAAGTTGTGAACTGGTAACACTGCCAACAGCATCTATATTAAAAGTATTGAGTATTGGTTTGGATACATGGATAGAAAGCCTGATGCTGCTCTGTGATTTCAAAGACAGTTCCTCCAAATTTTCAGACATGGCCCCTACATACTTGAGCTTGTGCTTCCAAAACATTGTCAGGGTCTCCCTGTCAGGAAGAACCAATTCTTAAGAAGATATATCGCTCTGTGTTCCAAATGGACCCTCAGTCACTGAGGAATCAAACCACAGCATGGGTACAGTATATCATATTGTATCAAGTAGTCCACATTTCTTTATGCATAGTGTCAATAACTGTCAAAAGGAATATCACACAGCTAATTTTAATAAATCTTTACTGGTGCAATATGACCTTTTTCCAACCGATCTCACTTAAAACCAGCATAAGAGAAAACTAAATCTTTTTATTTTGAGCAGTATACAGAGCAAGTCAAAATCACAGATACCAACTACAGCCTGAAGTCTTGTTTAAACTATCTGTTCTAACATTCTGTAGAAGTACTATATGTCCTCACACTTCTGAATTGTTTAAAGTATTGCAATGTGTTTCAGATAATACAAAGCCTTATAGCTATCTACATCATATGACACACTAGAGGTTTTCTTTTGTGGGAGAGGAGCGGGGAACACTAGATAAACACACTTGTTATTAAAGCAATTGCTCAGTTTTGTTCATTTGTCTTTTCATTCTTTCTGCATGCTGACGTGTGTCATTTTTTTGTTTTATTGCCATAGATGAATGTAAGCCGATAATGCAGCACTGTTTACCACTAATTACAAAGGATATCAAACATGAATCAGTAACTGAACAAATAATACAAATAAAACAGGAACATTAGAGACAACAAAACCACAAAAGCAGAAGTAAACTTAAAGCTTAACATCCTAGCGCGCCACATACTGTTAAGAAGAGAGACTTATTTACAATCTGTACAATTCCCCTGGGGAAGCTCTCAACCTCCTGAGTTCCTGCTGGTCATTTCAACACCACGTGGTACCCATCAGTGTTTTCATCTGTTTAACAGAGTACAATGAAGTGTAAGATCATTCAACAACAGCGGTAATCAAGCTCAACAGGATGGATGGAAGGCCAACAGTTCAGTGTTACCTCTGATAGTGCTGATGATGAAGCTTGTTTCCTCCTTCCAGTTCTGCACCATCTGAAACAAACACGCGGCTGATTCGGGATCAACGTGGAAAAAAATCTCAACCTGAAGTTTGTCGTTCATAAAGCCCAGTCCTCCTTTATCGCCACTGTTGTACGGCTTTGGTTTAAGCTTCAGTTGACTTGTTTTTTCATTTTATTAAAAGGTGTAACTACAACGTAACTACACAAGATACCACATGGAGGCAGCAAACACTGGGAGTGGTCAGCTTTGGCTGCTTCTCCTGTTCCTGTGTTTTGTGCCTTTTGTGCCTTTAGCTTTGATTACAGCATGCATTCTCTGTGGCATTGTTCCGATAAACTTCTGCAATGTCACCAGATTTATTTCCATCCAGTGTTGCATTCATTTTTCACCAAGATCTTGTATTGATGATGGGAGAGTCTGACCACTGCGCAAAGCCTTCTCCAGCACATCCCAAAGATTCTCAATGGGGTTAAGGTCTGGACTCTGTAGTGGCCAATCCATGTGTGAAAATGATGTCTCATGCTCCTTGAACCACTCTTTCACAATCTGAGCCCCATGAATCCTGGCATTTGGCCATGCAGTGTATATATCCCTTTATGAATAGCTGAAATTCCTACCTCGTCAGAGACTAAGATATGGATGCCGGTGGGTCTTTGTCTGTAGATGTGTGTGATCTGCTGAGGAGTGATGCTGTATAGCATGGCAATCTTTTCAGACAGGTCCAACAGCGTCAGCTCCTCCAAGTACAGAGCATGGTAGACTGCAGGGAGGCCAAACCAGACAGGAAGGAATGCATAGATGAACTCCATGTACAATTCCAGGACTAAGTTAGATCTCTTTGTTAATCTTCAACGTGTTATTTGACGTGAGATTTTTTTTTTTTTCTATATATTTTACAGACTTCCTGACATTTTATTATCTTCTGTCATAGCCCAGATCAACCCAACATCCGTCAGTCAACAACATGGCAGGATTTACTGAATACTCCCAACACTCCTGTCTCTCTCTGTCTGTAAAGTGACCAGTGACGATGTTCTTGTGTTGTAGTTGGTTTCATTAGTTGACTTTAAGAGGTTGTAGTTTACTGGAGAAGCGTGATTCAGACAGCCTATGGTATGGCACAGTGTAGTTTTCTCCATTGTGGGCTACAAAGATACACAAGATTCACTTGTAACTGCCCATGCTGTATGCACACTTACTGTCTCCACCCACTGGCTTGATAGGAGGTTGATTTCTGGTCTGCTGCTGACACACATAGATGGTAAGACGGGGCTGTACAGTCCTGGAAAGTGTGAGCAGAGACTGTAATACCAGCGCTTGAAACACACGCAATACTGACACGTTTCAAGACGCCGCTGCGTTTGCCCTCATATCTAGTTAAACACTGAAATTCAAGACTGAGTGTCCCGTTTCTTCTAACTATGCAGTGAAAATCAAACATCTCTGTCTTTGCATTCCTTATTCATGAACAAACTCTGCCTGTGCCCTTTTCTGGTGTGACAGAGCAGCGAGGTTTAATGTCTCACCTTCCCTTCATAGTGTTAAAGAGGCGAATGCCATCCGCTGGGCCGCAGATCTGGATCAGATCCTCTCTGGTCATCCTCAACAAATCAGAACCTGTAACAAACCAGCGGAATACGTGTTCTGCTTGATGAACAGCTCTGGAGTATGTGTTTATGCCATCTGACGCTCTTTATTTTAATTTTTACTCTGAAAGCTTTGGCCAAAAAAAGGAAACTTTGACTTTTGCCCATGTTACCTGAGAAGCTGGAGAAGAGCCTTGAGAAAGGCATGAACCTGTGACGCTGCAGCCACTGCTGAGTGTCCTGCGGCGAGAACGACGGCAGAAGATGCTACATGTCAAAAAGAAGAAGAGCCCTTGAAATGAGTATAGCAGCACAGCATCCACTGTCTCCAAATAATGGCCTAAAGGGAATAAGAGAGCAACATTAACACTTTTGCACGGCACCGTTCCCCGTTACTTACATCAGAGCAGCCGGGCATGAACAGCTCCCCTTGTTGGTTTGGAGAACAGTTGCTAGAGAAACATGCACACGAGGAAGAAAGAACAGATTGGGGTGATTGGTTGAGAATTTTAGTCTGTTCAGAGAGAACTAGTTGTGGACGTTGAGTTAGAATCTGATCTTTGTGTGGCTGTCCAAAATCACTCATGTCAGGGCAGAGATAAATATATGTAGAGGTGCATTATAATGTGGTGGTGAACACACAAACTCAGAGTGGCCCATTTGTGATCAGATCACACAGGATGCATATTACCAGCAGGTTTGAACACGGTCTAAAACGCCGTCAAACCCCAATAATACTGTTTACATTTTTGGGTTTGTTAAATCGAAAGCTTATCTCACTTCTACCTCAACAACAATCTGCAGTTTCCCCACAGAGCTCTAATAAACCAAATGAATAAGGTCGGTGCAAAGCGGAAATGTTGACGCAATGTCTGAATGCTGACTCACCCCTCTGTGAAACTGCAGGACGTTGGGGAGCTGTGGTAAACTGGTGATGGAGTGCTGCTGCTGCTGTTATTGGTGGTGGTGGTGGTGGTGGTGGTGGTGGTAAGATTTACTGCATCAGGCCACGGGGAACACTTTACAGGGAGAAAGAGAGGCAATGAAGTAAGGAAAAATACATTTGCACATACACTTCAGGGTTGAAAATACCAGACTGAAGCATGAAGAAATATCACATCAGAGTTGCCCCAATGAATCCTAACGTGGATGTGCACACAGGCAACTGTTTGTATTTGCATGTAAGGTAAACTTGTTGGTGTGTGTAGCACTTTACAGCGCTCCCAAGTGGCCAAACATTTTAATAACATTTAGTAACCTTTTCTCTTCTAAGGCTTTTGATGGTACGAGGGAAATGTCTTGACTTTTTGCAATTCTCTATTTATAGCAATGATGAGAGATGAAAAGTGCACAGTTCTCCAGTAAAATGTGATATATTTGTGATGTGCTACTTAATGCTTGCATATAACACGTCAGGATATTCATTATTTAAATTATAATAATTAATATTGGCAAAATTAATTAGCATATTTATATTCTTGACTCTTACTTAGCACACAGTGTGGTTTTTCCTTGGACCAGCACTCATCACTTTTCATTCAGTTGAATAACAAACCATATTAAAACCAGGGCAAAATGTGCTGGATCACTTGATGTTCAAAAGCACTACAGTGACGCACAGAGAGCCCCAATCATTGACAAACCTCAGCAACAAAGCAGGACAACACCGAGCCAAGGAACGGCTCAAAAGCTGTAACACATTAACATACTCTGGAGTAATACCGGTTTAAACCGTTCCGTGTGCAAGGACGCAAAGAGAGAAGGAAAGGAGGAGGAAACTATTCTGATGGATCTAGTTCTGATGAGATTAGATATATCCAGGTGACCTAAGAATTTACCACTTGGATCAATAAAGTTACATCACTGCAGCACTACTGAAGGCAAACAGTCAGGCCTCACCTCTTTTAGCAGGGTGGACTCGTGGGACGGCTGATACTTCTCTCTGTCTTGAGGGGCCTTTTTATCGATCTTTTCCCTGTCTGTCTTCAGCTTGCGATCAGCTCCTTTAGGCTTAAAAACACAGCATAAGAAGTAAAACATTGATTTCTCAAGATTGTAGATTTGCAGTATAACAGCTGATGAGGATCATCCAAGCAGAGAGGCATCAGTAAGGCAAGTGTCATACCTTGAAGACTTTGATCTGGCAGCTGGATGAATGGACATGCTCCATATATTCTCCATGTTCGTTGGTGGTGAAAGTGTCCACCTGGATACGAAAGGGAACCCCTTTCTCCCCGCCGTGCTTTCTGGGGGTGAACTCAGTGCTGATGCAGTTGACCTGAAAAGACAAGAGATGAGCTGAAAAACAGTAATGGGCAGATCAAGCAAAGGCGCTGAGACATTTGGCTGTCTGTACCTGTATGAAAACAGAAGCATTCTTGACAGGGTCCCAGATGAACTCGATGGTGTTGAGGTGCAGAGGGTGCGAACGAGGCTCCACTATCCCCACTGATAGAGGGATATCTGCAGATAATGATCCAGTCAGTCTGTTTAGCCTTGCTTTAAAGGCCAGGCAGACATTCTGCTAAATGCACCAAGCTAAGAATGGGAACTTGGTCTGTAAGTTTGGTCCAGACCAAATTATGAACAGGTATGTAATGAACTGGGTAGTGTATTGGTTAACACTGATGATGTTTTCTCCGGGTACTCTGGCTCCTCCAGACTTTAGTTATCCCCTGACTTTTCCTCTAGCACCACCCTGAGTTTGATTTGAATTTGTGCTACAGAGTGAAATATTTCCATATCTAGAGGATGTACTGGTATAGAATTTGTGGAAGATCGCATCTAATAACTAGCACCACCATCAGGCTAAAATCTACCTGCCTAAAACTTTTTATTTATGTTTGCAGTCACCTGCAAAACTATAATTTTCATCAGCTTCAGCTGCGCTTGCTTAGTGCTTATTTGGAAATGTTAGCATGCTAACACACTGAACAACTGCACGCTGCACTGTTCCCCATTAAAACTTATAACCACTAAACATCAGCATGTTAGCGTGCTGATTTTATTTTAGCACAGAAGGCCCGAGAGGCAGCTGAAGACAATATCAGCTAAGGATTATTTGATTTCTGCTTCATTTAGACCTGTTGTCCTCATATGTAGACACTTTCGTCTGCCATCTAGTGGTAGCAAAGGGTCAATACACTAGTCGGTGTAAAAACATGATAGCAGGCATTACAGCCAATCATATATTAATTCTCAGGACAAAAGTGGACAAGTTACAAAACCATCTGATTTAACAGTTGAAACTTTATTTTCACTTTATTTATGCTTATAAACTTTTTTAGTTTGATATGACACGCAAATTTAACAAATTCTGAAAATAGTAACAAGCTACAACATCGCTAATTAGCAAGTACTCATTTGAGGACATTGGGATTTCATTGTTTGCAATTCTGTCTTTGCACAGCCATGCTGAGGCATGAAAATGAACAGTTTTGAACAGTTTTATATTTGAACAGTGGAAGAAAAAGGTGATTGTTTACGATTCTGCTTTTACTCAGCCATGTTCCGACATGAAAATGAGCAGTTCCAGAGCAAGGAATAGTGTTGGTGGTTGTTTGCAAATCTGTTAATCAAATAAATCGTTTCATAATTTGTTACATATTGGTGACTTTATTGTAATGCAGTGAAATAATCCCTGTGTCCACATATGAGGATTCAAAAATGAATTCCTATTCAAAGATGATGCATAAAAATGCATACCAAACAAAAGCTCTGGTCTCAGTAGGTTAGGTTCTAACTTTGGTTGTTACTTTTTGACTTGTGAAATTTCCAGGTATGAAGAGATACTAAATGTTAACCGAAAACATGTCTTGAGGCTAACAAATGGTCTGAAAAGTGTTTTATAACCAGATTAGTCTTGCACTTTCATCAGCAAGGGGAAGGTGCACTGGCAGCGTTAACAGGTTTTAATGGAAACTACTACTATTTTAACTTAGTCATAGTAAAATTAAAAACTAATCATCCTGCACTGCCGCTCATAGGCTAAACTTACTATGAGTGATTCTCAATGTAAACACCCATGATAACAAAGAATAGTCTTTGACTAGTCATATGAATGAACTATGATTTATCTTCGGTTGGTACATTTAACTCACCAATATCTAGGATTCGGTCTCCTGGTCTGTTCCACCTCCATCCCTCAAGCTGCTGGTGCTCCATATACTGCAGTCGACGGTCATGAAACACCACGCGCACAATACTCTGTGAACAGGCAGGATCAGGCTTCAGGCTTCAGGCTAGAGCACAGCAACAGTCGGAGGAGCACAGCTCGCACAAAGCTGAACAGCCTAACTGTTTGGCAAGTACGAAAAGGCTCCCCCCAACATTTATCCATTAAAAAAGTGAAACTGTTTCACTAGGCAATGTTTAGGAGGTGGAAATTCACTGGGAATTTCAGCTCCACTCATGCCCATCAGACAGTGACACTTGAAGGCATGTATCTGTGACTGTCCATGATCTACTGACAGTACATGTGACACATGAGACTTTCCTCCTGTATAAGAGGACCCCACACTCACATGGACAGATTTAAACATCCCCTGAAATTCACTGGACACTGGAAAACAGCGACCTCATGTCGCACACGTGTGTGCAACTGAAAAGACAAATTTGTCCATGTCTATGTTTTATTTTTGTCAGTGGCATCTATAGTGTATAACAACTGATCAACTAAAGGTTGGATAGATAGTCTTTTTTTTCCCCAGTTCTGCCAGGGCATGAACCTGCAAAAACACGTACATTTGAGATATTTATGGAGGGAGGCTCATGCATGGCCGAGCACCAGAACTCAAACAGCTCTGGATCCAGCACGTCATGTGTTTGCATAGATGCCACCTGTCCCATTCTTGTGTTTCTAGGATGCTACAGATAAAATTAGGGCCTCAAGCAATCAATGGCGGCCTGACAACAGAGGCACGTCGAGAGGATGCACTCACACAGAAATGAAACGGAATGACCCCTCCTCACTCTTAAGTGAGCGCGTTGTTAAATGAGTGCAGTCATTCCACTTGAAATTTAGTCAGGTGGCAACCCCCATTTTTGTGTGTCACAGGAATCCGTGTTATGAAAATGAATGGCCTGATAGAAATGATGGACTAGTAATGTTTTTTGTTGTTTTCTTTCCCCCACAAAGCATCAGATACAAAGTATACCTGTTAATTTTCACATTTCAACTGAGGAAACAAGTACACAGATGCCCAAGTCTGGGAGCGTGAAGTGAATCGAGGTGCATGTTTGTAGGGGGGTTTATGTAAGGCTCAGGAAAGAGGAAAGGTAAGTTTGGGTGATAGTACCAAGCTCTCCAAGGTCGACACCCCACCCCTGAAGTGGAAGTGAGGGTTGAGGGACCTGCGACAAACCAGGAAAGTGAGACTTGAAAAAAGATGAGAGAAGAAAGAGGAAGAGGTCACATGAAAATCAAAAACACAGACATACATAATACCTTACACCTACCTTCACATATTTGTTGCTTATATCAGTATACTCCACTAGTTTTCTGTTAAGCATACGGATTTCGTAGGACTGACCTACATTTTAAAACATTAAAAAAAAACCTGATTAAAATTGAAAAATGGGAAATCAGTCAATCAGAAAAGAGGGGCAGTGGAGATAGAAATGGAATCAAATTAGAAACCTCGTAAGCCAGATATCAAGGCCAGCCACTAGAAAACGGTTGCATATCTCAATCCTGATCAGATACCAGACATTAAGAAAATCACAAGAAAACAAAACAAAAAATAGTCAATGTGACTCACTAAAGGGCTAACTGTCAGCGCTTATGTGGCTTAAAGCTAAGTCCCTGATGGCAATTAACCTCTAATCAATGCATGCCATCTTTGCATTTCAATGTAATTGTTGCCCAGAGGTTGCATGTTGCAGAAAGCTCACTGTCATTGTGTTTTTACTCCAAACAAATTACTGTAGAGCAGGTAAGCAGGGCAGATGTAAAAGAGACACAGAGGCAAATAAGGCACAAGTAAAAACAATGTCACTGTTCAACAAGGAAACAATCAGAAGGTTCCAGTGGAAGAGACTGGTGTGAAGTAGAAGAGGGGGGGGGGGGGGGGGGGTACAAATTAGAAAGGCAAAAGGACAAAAGTAAGAGAAGAGGGTGAATTAGATCATTAGATGAAAGTTAGACAAACGAACACACATGTAGGAGCTCATGTTGCCTGGATAGGTTAATAACTGCAGTGATTGGATATCAATTTGTTGTCCAAAAAGGCTCAGAGGTTTAGTGTATAAATATATTTCTGTGTACAGGATATCCTACTCTCACAGCTCAGTCTATCTACAGACAGAACACTATAGAAGCAAAAACAGTTTAGTGACAATTTGAATTTGAACAGTTGTTCCTAATACTGTGCATTATTTTTGTCAATACAATATCAAGTTAGAATTACATGCTTTGAATTTTCCAGATTTCCAACTTCCACAATACAAAACCTTAATTGGAAGGTCTTTTAAAAGATTCACACATTCAAATAGAAAAGCCAAATAGGAACTATTCTTCAGTAGTTCAAGCTCTGATCCAAAAAAATCAAGACAGATTAAAAATATATATATATATATATATATATATATAATGTGGTTTTGAATGAATTAGATGCAGAGACCACCTCTAAAAAAAAGGATGATCTATCAAGTCACATGATCAGAAGAGATCAGTTGAGTTTCCTGAACCCACACTCAGTGACATTTTCTGAATATGTGAACCTTAAAAAAAACTTCAGAATTGCAGTTTTTGAATAAGTCTGGCTGATAAGTTTTTTTTTGGTAGATAATAGTGTCTATTAGTTGCTGAGCCCCAAACTGCAAGGGCATAGATTTCAATTATTTTAATGTAACCAGACTTTACCTAACCCTGCAGCTGCTTCTGGCATTTACATGTGACAAAATGAGCTCCAGTCCATTCAGTCGCCAAGGACATTCAACTAGCAGCACAGATAGCTACCTTGGTTGAGGTAAGTGAGAGTCTCCTCCTGCTGTTTCACAGCTGGCGAAGTGGCTGCACACAGAATGTACTGGAATGGGGTCCTCTTGTCACCACTTTCTGCCATAAACCTGGCTTCTTCGTTCTTCAAGAAAGGCGCCAAGGCCTCTCTGAAAGAGACCCCAAGGAGAGGAGAGGGGCTGAGCACAGGGGGACAATGAAGGCATTTGTCCTGTTCCCTCTTTTATCTAATCACTCAATTATGGGAGCAAAGGTGTAAACGGTTAATGATACAGAAGACAACTGTGCCATGTAGCATAGTTAACTTTTCAGTGTATGCATTTGAAAAAGGAAAGAGGCAGTCTATATGGCCAGTGTTTGTAATGTAAATTTTGAGTTTGTATGCAGTGCTCCTTCAAAATGAGCAGCTGGAATTAAATTTAAAAATCTGAATTTCACGTGTGAATAGTTAAATATATTAATGTGCTCCTGGAGGCAGAATTACTGCAAATCAGCACATTCTTATGCAGGTAAAGCTCTGACTGCAGATAGAACTCTCTGACAGACGTGCATGAAATCCACAAGTTTCTGAAGCTTCTCAACGTGGCTGTGCTTTACCTAATGTAACTAGCAGAGTGCTGGTGGTAGGACTCAGGCTGGGAGTGGCAGAACAGCATATTTTCCGGCTGCGGTGTCTTCTCGTATCCCGGGACCACAGTGAAGGTGTGGAGACAGATGGAGCTAGCTTTGCGCCTGCTGGCTTCCTCAGTGTTTTTCGGCTCAGAGAGGTTTGCAGCCCAGCCTCACCGCCCGCCTCTTATATTGTCCCAGTGATGTCATCAGGGTGCCCATTAGCATACCATGGGTGACCTTTGAGAAGCGGCGCGCAAGGCACACCTCCCTCCACCAGTGTCTGGCTTGGTTGATGCATTCGTAGCAGCTAGACCTGATGAGTTGTTGACACTGCCAACAGCAATGACCCAAACACAACAGACACACAACAGACACACAAAGAGAAAAGGACAAGTGGCTCTAAAATGAAGAGGAGTAAATAGAATTATCCTCTACGGCGTTGTGCGATCACGTCTGAGGACAGAAACAGAGGAACATTCCGTAAGCTGACATTTCCAGTTCTAAAAATCTATACAGAAGCAAAACAAATGATAAATTACACCTGACAGTTTGATCTCAAAATGCACATTCAACTTAAACACATGAGCAAACAAGAGTACAAGCCCCGGCAGCTGCTGTCCAGTCTCTTCAGAGCTTCTCAAGGGAGAGATTAGGAGGAGGTCATCTCAAAGTCTGCTCAGGGTTAATGTTTATACGGCGCTGCTAAGCACACCTCAGCGCTCGGATGTGCGAGCTTGTAAATGGATGGACAACCGGGCAAAACCGCCGCAGCACGAGGACCCCTGAGGAAGCCAAGGTTCAACCTGCGAGGGAAAGAAAGAAAGAAAGAGAGGAATAAAGGAGAAGGTGCACAATCACCGGACGGACTCTTTAAATCTTTCACAAGATTAAGTAACTTGATAGCAGTTGTGAAATCTGAGGTGAATGGCCAGACAACAGTGAGACCAGTTCTTAGCCTGTTTATTTCTAGAGCAAACAGTTTCTTTACATAGTTGCAAATCTATCACAGGTGGATGTTAACAAAAAAAAAAAAAAAGAAAAATACACACACACAAAAAAAAACCTCTGTACAATTTATCATGGGAGAACAAATAAAATAATATCAAATAAAATATATAAATACAGGTATGTATTACATGACCGACTGAGGCGAAAGACAGTGTACTGTTGAACATGCATAGTGAACAGTTTGTAAAGAAGACCATCTCATGTGTTTCAGTAAGAGACGGTGCTAACTGGTAGTTTGATGACCTCTCCCCTTATGACGACTACAGGTTTGCTTTAAGTGAGAGAAAGAGGCTCCATTAAAAACGAAAGTCAGCAGATTAATGGTTCAGACGCTGTTGAAGGGATACGTGGACAAAAAAAAAAAGAAAACAGAAGTCAGGCAGAGTGTAGAGAGGCATTTTACAGAGTGTGCTTGGCTGAAGTCTTTTTCAGTACCAATGCTCCAACAGCAAACTTGAACATAAACATGTAAATTCTGTACATTCATTTACTTAAATAACCAGAATTGGCCCATTCTCAGTGGATTCCCTAAATGAGAACTAAACGAAATCAGAAATATCAGATATTATTCTTAATTTGCTCAAAGTCAGCAAATGAGATAAGAGAATTAAAAACCAACATGACCCTCTCCTACAGTAAGTCAACTGTACCAGGATAAACCAAATCATATCCAATATTAAAAAGCTGACCAGATGGGGAATTCCCAATCAGGGATTCATTTAGTGTTCAATCCAGGAATCCAACATTTTAAAGCTTTTTGATACCTCAAATAAAGGAGTCGTGCCCAGAGGTATTTAGTTCATCCCCTGCCTGAATGCTTTTACAGACTTAAATATACCAAACACAAAGTTTTGGTCATGAGTAATTGTTGTACCTTTTACATATGAGCATGGCTAATGCGACAACCTCCTCTCCTCAAACATTAAATCAGAGATGGGTAACCCGATGATGTTACAAGTGCACTTCGACAGCCTAAAACCTGGGCCCTTCTAAACAGAGTTGACGTGTGCTGCAGATTTCATGCAAGCTATTTTGCTAACGTGCCAAAAACAGGATGAAGTCAACCTGTTCGCTTTGATTTTTCCTCATGTAAAATGTCGTGAAGCAGTGGTCAAAAACTGTATGTACAAAATACCTTTATTGGTGGATTGTGTGGTTATTGCGGAAGCCGTGTATACGCGAAAAGGGAAGTGAAGGAGATCAGAGGAAACAACGAATACTGTATTTGCATCGTCACAGGTCAAAACGCCGCGAGGCCGTTTTCTCCCGCAGATTCACATTATTTAAGAGCCAAGTGCTGTACATCGCATTCACTCTGTGCAGTCCCAGTCAACAAACGTAAGCGTGGATAAAGTGAATAAGGCCTGGTAACGTCTCTCTAATCGCTGGTCTCTCTCCCAAGTTTACATCTGCAGTATTTACAAAGGACTTCCTGTTTAGACTCAAAGCCACTGGGCGTGTTCAGACTGAGCAGTAGGTGGGGGAGGGGGAGGGGGGAGGGGTGGAAACTGGCAACAAATGGCATCTTCTCAAAAAGTACTGTTTTTGTAATTGATGAATAAGTGTGGCAACATAACCTTTCACACGCTCAGCTTCTACTTTGCTGATTGTAAATTTCAGGACTAAATTCAGACATCTTTAAGTGTCCAGCTCAACAGCAATCTCATCTTCTGTACCTCAATATAAAGACCTGCACACAAATTTAAGGATTGTCAATTCTGTCTGGTTTAGAAATGTTATCTTTTGCCAGCTTGTTACCTTGAGTGTAACAATGACTTCTTGAAACAGGGATTCAATGTATTAAGCCACTCATAATTATAAATAAGCATAAAAAAGATTGCAATCGATGCAAAGGCTCCTCTTAGCCTGGATCCTTGAATCTAAGCATTAACTAAAAATGCTCATACAGTACTTTTTTCCTATCACATTGCCCCATTATATATTACTTCTTTGTAATAATAGAAACCGAAATAGAATTCATCCCAAAGCTTATGGGCTTATTACCATCACTGGGCCAGCCATATGACATTTCATCCCTAACTGCAGATTATTATTTGACAGTGAATTCTCCTCCACTTTGATGTGAGTATTTCACAGCATCATGTATGAACTCCTTATATATGCTAATACATTTGAAACAGGCCTGAATTAATGAAACTCGGTGGGAAGCATGATGATGAGAAACTGCCATTTCCTATATGCAAAAGAAAAAAAAAAAACAACTCAAAATGTATTGATTAGCTCCCCACCATTCTAAAACCAATACAGCAGTTACATTCAAAAGTTTCTAGAGCAAAGGTGGTAGGATGAAGGAGCTAAACGCCAAACAGGTTGAGAGGATTCCCCCCCAAAACAGGAGAAAAGCACGGCATAGTTTTGATGAGGAAGGGAAGATCAGAGCAGGAGCAGTCTGAAAGAAGCGTGGCATTTTTCTGGAGTCCCGGAAATCCTTGAATGGTGTCCCCCCCCCCACATGCCTTCCAAATGAAACCTCCCTCCATTAACTGTGAGAGGAGACGTCCGAGGAACTGCTGCTATTGCTGTTGGTGGTTTGGGCGCGCTTGATGTACAGGTTCAGTAACTTCATCTGCAAACAAACACAGATAGTCATCTTAATCTCAGCAGAAGGGGTCGCAGTAAAATCACATCTGGCATCGACAGTTGTTTTACAGAGGCAAGACTTCTTGGCCATGTTGTGTCAAAGTGGGCTAAATTGACTTCATCCTATACAACAGTGGTGCCCAAACACAGTGGCTGACATCAGTTTAAAGTGATGCAAATAGATTTTAAACTACCCAAAAGAAAATACTATTTAATATTCACCTTGAGTATCAAAGACTAGAGTCAAAGGATCCTCAAGTCACAAGATAGAGGCGCTTTAGGGAAAAGTATGACTCTTTTGTTTAAATGGACATAGGTAACCGGTGTTGAACCTGAATTAGTTGGAAATCCATGTAATGTATCTACTTTTTTCCTTTTCAAACAAGAGATCTGTTTTATCTCATATGGGTCTATCAAATCAACAGTAGAATACGTCTTGTGAGTCATGGGGTGCATCCGAATACCCATACTAACGTACTGTTCAGTAGGCGAGACGCAGTACGTCACAGTAGTAGTACGTCCGAATTCTTAGTAGACATCGACTACTAGGCGAAAAATACCCGGATGGCCTACTACCTCCACAGTATACAACGGTAGCTCACTACGCTATCCCACAATTCAGCGGGAGCCCGCTAAGCGTAGAAGAAGACGAGCCGCCGGGAAAATCAAATCAGACAAAATGGCTGAGACCGCTGTGACAGCTACAGCTACGACGACCGAAGTTTATAAATGTAAGTATATTAGGATAAATGTTGGTTGTTGCGAAAATACTTCTCCGAGGTGGCTTTAAAATTTCGCGGCATCCGTCGGTGTGCGTCATATGTGTCGGCGTCACATGTAAACATCCAGGGCCAAAGGACAGGCAAGATGGCTGCCCAGTACGTCCGAATTGTATGCCTACTACTCGCTCGCATACATAAATAACGTACTAAATTGATGGTTGAGTAGTA
Source organism: Chelon labrosus (assembly GCF_963514085.1). Lineage (NCBI taxonomy): Eukaryota > Metazoa > Chordata > Actinopteri > Mugiliformes > Mugilidae > Chelon > Chelon labrosus. Next base: position 28,644,005 of record NC_140341.1, read on the forward strand.
CGTTCTAACCGACGTTAGTATGTACTGACTATTCGGATGCACCCATGATGTTGCAATAATTAACTGCTTAAAGTCCGTGTAAACCAAATTCTGACATTTTCTTCTAAACACATTAAATAGGCCATAAATGTATTTCCTCAAAACATGTAAAAGCCATTCAACCATTTAGAATTTATTTTTGGAGCTAGGCTTCTCGAAAGTTTTTCAAGATTTCTGTGTCCAGGATTTAATGGGCGGGTCAGTAAGTGGGGCCGCGTTACGTAACGCGGCCCTCATTAGCATAAACCCGCCCCTGCTGCTGTAGCGGTATAAATACATTCAGCGCATTCGCTTCGGTGGTTTTCCCGCTCGGTCTCGAGTCTCTGATAGCATCTCTTACGATAGTTTGCAGCTAGCTAACGAGCTAACCAGTCAGCTAACCAGTCATGTCTCCTCGTCGTCGCTTGTGCATCTTTCCTGGATGCCACAGTGTGCAGGGTAACGGCTCCGTTAGCTTATTTAAGTTTCCGACGGAGGACAACGTAAGGAAACGGTGGATCGATTTTGTCAAGAGGAGCTACTGTGGAGAGTTCAAAATCACCACCAAGACCCGTCTCTGCAGTGTCCACTTTACCCCCGATAGTTACAACCAAATTCAATAAAAAATATTTTGCCTTTGCCTCCAGTGGCCCATGGTCTGCCTGATAAATGTTCAGGGCACTCTGCAGGGAGTAGGGGTTCAGGCAGTCTGGCTCAAGGCGTGGCTCCAGCGCCTCTAACTGACACGCCCCCAGCGTCTCACAGCAGAGAGAAGTGCTTATTTTTCCATGATTTTGACATCTAATTTTATATACTTAGCGATTTTTATAATCTTTCAAATTTGGCTCAGTGGTCAATGACACATGTTTCTGTGGTGTGACAAACTCATAACACAAATTTATTTTTGCTTTACACGGACTTTAAATAAAAAGGTAAACAAACGGGACTGAAAGTATTTACCTCTCAGAAAGTGGGATTTGACAATTCTTGATTAATAATGGCTGCACACAGATCATTTGCTGGAGGTGCTGTAGCATCACAGGAGTTTTTAGCTTTCACACTGTCTTTCTCAGAGGAGGCTCATTGCAGAGGTGTCAAATAATCAGGAAGGCTCTGAGTGAACTGAATTGCAGGAGCAGGTTAACCTCCTCATTTCAACAGGCAAGAAACACAGCTCCTCACTGAAGGAGGGAAGATAGATTTTTGCTGTGACTGTTCTTTATGAACTGGTGAACTGTCAACTAAGGTCTTCATCACATGCTCACATGTTCCTGAGCCCTGAGATGGCACCTTACACATAAGACTCTGTTGAGATAACCAGCTGACCATCAGATCAGAGGTGGAGGGTGGTCACTCCAGTCAAGTGAACGTGACCCTCAGACCTCAAGCCTTACATAACTCAAGGACACAAGCTGTAGTGAAAGTAGGACAACTATGACCCCGGCTTTATAATTGGACAACCAGCTGGAACCAGTTGAGAAACAACAACATGGGAAGATGATAAGGCTCTGCGTCTGTCAAACAGGTATTGGTAACAAAGTGTGTGGGTGTGTGTGCAAGTGTGTACATGGAAAGATTTGCTGGCGGCAGTCGGTACCTTGCTGCCCGTGAGCTGTGCCAGGTGGGGTTTGAGGTCCTCGCCAATCACAGAGTAGATAGCCACCAGACAGAACACGCTGGCCTTGCGAACGCTGCTCTCTGTGTTGTCATAGCCCTGCAGGGAAACAAGGCAGCATCAGGCGCCGCGCACATACCCGCGTGCACACACATACACACACACGAGGGGTCAGCAGGAACATGGGAGGAGTTGCAAAGAGTGCAGAGTACACGCAAACATTTCCAGGGACAAATAAGGCAAATATTTCCCACTGTCCAAATATGAACATTGTCCAAATATGCCTTTTTGGAGCCGACATGGATGTTTCTGGTCTTCTTGTCCCCGAAAACCCCCACTCTTGTTGTCATTTAAACTCTGTGGAATTTTTTAAAGAATATTCATTCATAATTCTCTTAAAAATGTTGTTTTTTTTTGGTTTTTTTTTGGTTTTGTAAATTTTGTTAAAGTTTAAGGCTCTAAGTGTCCTAGCAGAACTAAAGAAAAATAGGTAACATCATTGTAACTAAGATAATTAAAACACCAATCAAAATATATATTTATGTGCAAAATGACTGTCTGAACTAAGATCTTATATCTTTTTTGTTTTCAACTCAGACCTGCAGGAGTCCAGGAATAATGTCCGGCAGCAGTTGCAGTAATGAGTCCTTGGCGATGCGTTCAATGACTTTGGTTTGCATCTTAATGGCAGCCAGGTTGATGGGGTAGTCGGCCGTCTGCACAATAGGGCACAACACCTTGATGCATTGCTCCGGGTGAATTGATCCGGCCAGGGTGGATGCTGCCTCCTCAGCCGCACGCACCACCTAAAGCACATTCATATGTACATTTTAAAATCAATCATACAGTGTAGTTTAATGTTTGTGCCATGAAAATATCTGTCAGTTGGAGAGCTAGTTAGTGAATGGCACTTGGACAAGCTTGTTTGCATATTAACAAGTGGGCAAAAATATCTACTTCAGGGTTCAAAAGGCCTCTGCAATCGCCACGCTAGGAAATCAACTTAAAGAAACATTGTTCTTCACTTAACAATATGGTTTATTATCTTGAAATTTGTGTGTGTGTGTGTGTGTGTGTGTATTTCAATTAGTTTTAACATCAGATCTTTGTTTACCCCCTCTCTTAGAGTCAAAGGTTGGAGTTACTGCATTCAGTAATTGTTATTCTCATACTGATAACTAGACCATTAAGTCTTAATGATGGTGGGAGAGTCAATGAAAGCTGTTGAAACCAACAACTATCAGTCTCTTCAATCTAGACAGTTTTATGAATATTAGGCAAGCCATAAACAGGCACGTGTTTGTTTGTTTTTTTACCACTAAGGTTTTATTAAAAGTTGTCATTGTGTGTCACACGACTGTAAAAACAAACAGTACATGATAAAAATATGTGTTTCAGTGGAATATATATATAACATCCTCCATTATTTAAAGCTTTGTAAATATTTGCTTTGTCTAAAGCAAGAACTAATTTTTGGTTTTGGTTTTCCATCCTGAAAACTCATCAAACAGTAGAAGAAAGTTATCGTCTAGCTTGAGAACGTAATAATAGTGATAATAATAGCTAATAGAGCGCTAACACTGCACCATAGTATATTTTCATGTTTTTTTGCTGGAGCTCTGTACCTCCTTGTGAGAGTCTTTGTGAGCCTCTAGTGTCTTCATGATGGTTAGTTCAGCATAGTTTTTGAAGCGGGCCGGCTGGTTCCTCAGTATTTCTTTCAGCACACGCAGGGCCATGGCTCGGATGGTGTGCTGGGGGAAACAGTAGTATGAGCCATATCATACTTGAGTCAATTCTAAATATCCACACAAACCTATATTTCATTTATTGAGATTACCTGGTGTAGGAATCAATACCCTTGTTCACATCATTTCTTTGTATAATTATCAGGCTTCTAGTGTACATACACTCTGAGTCAATGCAGAGCCATCAGACAACATACATCTTTATCACCCAGTGTCTCCAGCAGAAGGAGGAGGATGGTTTTGAAGTGTTCGTCCCACACAGCCCTGCTGTCTTCTCGTGTGATCTTCAGTAACTCCACCAGGGCGCCTTTCCGCTCCTCGGAACGCTCGTTGTGATTGGACAGTTCTTTTAGCAGGTCGGCTACCAGGTCTGAGTGGTCCTGACCGATTGCTTACCAAGAGAGGACGAGAGGGATACGTTGAAACATCAAACTAAACATCAAAATTACAACCACCAACTGCTGCCATGGCCCAATAACAGTCCAGTCTTAGTGTCATCCATCAGTCATTTAATCTGGTATCAGTTTTCAATCTTGTTTCAAGACAAGAGAAACAGACTTCTGTAAATTTTAAATACAAATCTACTATTAATTCCAATTTAAAATATGTCTTAGCTTATTTAGAAAGAAACTGAAACTAACTTTTAAGACAATATGCCATGATGGGAACTGTACTGTTTTCTGTGTGAGAAACACCACTCTGAACACACAGTGCAGCTCACAGCTAGGTATGCAATGAATGCCTGAAGTTGCAGCCATACGGAAATCAAATCTGAATATGCAAGCTAAATTTTAAATTGGATTTTGACACAAAAGGAATAACATTTTCTGTGCCAGAAAGAAACAATAGTGCAAATATATAATGGAGAATGGATGTAAAACTTAATTCCTGTGTGTGATATAGTTTATTTCTTTTTTCATACTTTATTGCTTGTGCAACATATGCTACTGTGATAAAGCCAATATCATGCTATGTGTTCTGAAGCTGCAGATGTCTACATATTCAGTTGCTCAAAATGTCATAAACTAGATTTCTACAGATTAATAATTCGTTAATACACAGGATTAGATGTTACAATCCCTTGTGCAAAAGACAAAGTAATACAATCACAGAGGCGATCAGTTCATTATAAAGAATGTCACAGCTCTTACTAAAAGCATCAACCTGCCAGCTAGGTCAGGAAAAGCGGGGTAGGTTGGGTTTAGTGAACACACAGTTGCTAGGTGGAAAAGAAGTTAGAATGCAATGGAAAAATGACCAGGGGATTTAAAGAGCTGAGTGAATAATGCAAACGCAGACAAAAGGTGAGTGAGGTGCAGGTGCTGTCAGAAAGTCATCCTGTTTGTCAGTGAGATTCAGAAAGACAGTCAGGAAGGGTAGGCACATCTTTACCAGGAGCAAAGACCTTGGGGAGTGTCATCTTGTTTTCACCACTTTCCTGACGTCGGCCTGGAGGGGAGGGGGGTGGAGGAGGGATGGAGGTGGAGGTGGGAGATAAAGGGGACACAGGAGGGTGTAGAGAATAGGATGTGATGACAATAACAACAAGTGAAAGCACAGCCTGGCAGAGGAGCTGCACACCCAAACACCCGTGTTTGTGGTAAACATAATGCACACAAAGTTTCGGCTGTTTGGTCTTAATTTCGTGTCAACTTGCATGACAATGTTTAGCCAACTAAGCAAATTAAAAGCCAACCTGGACTACACATACTACTGCCAAAATTGTGGTGGAGGCAATTTCTTATATCTTGTCTCCAAAAATTAAAGACAAGGAACAGTTGTAACACATTTCAGTGGTGTTTAAGAGGCCGAGCCAACATCAAATCATTTGTATAGTGCCTTTGAAGACTGACCATTACAGCACATTTTGTGCATGTGTGAAATGTGTATGTGTGACAAGTCAAGTTAAGAAAGTCTTTCTGTTGCAAAAAAAACAGAAAGAAATAAAAAGGCAACACCTCCCTGCAGATATGTTATCACAGAAACTCACAGTCACGAAACTGCTCCACATCATCGTCAAAGACAGCCTCCTTCAGGGCGCTCTTGTCATAGGTGCAGATGGTTTCTCCGTAACCGTAAGGGGCAAACTCACGAGTCCGTGGTCCTGAGAAGGAGCGAGGTGATGGCGTGTTGAGTAGTGACGTCTTGTTGTCCAAAGCGGTGCGACCCCCTTCCACCATGTCTAAGCCCAGGCGGGCGTCAGAACCAGGAGACGATGCCACTCCTTCTCTGCCAGCCTGTAAGACAGGAAGATAGGTGGGGCGAAGCAGAACAGGAGAGGGACAATTATTATTCTTAAATTACTCGTGCACTTGTGCAGCAGCTGTTGACCAACTGGTTCAAAAGCAGCTGAACCTATTCTTCGGTGGTGGAGTGATAGTAACAGACAGACAGAGATAATTATACAAAGCAAAACCTGTCTCAGAGTTCATGTGACCGGCTGATTATTGTTTTACAACATACTTTTGAAAGTTGTGAATAAATACTTTAACGTATAGGCTAAGTTGTTAACATCTTTGCAATTCCAGAATGAACTGTCAGCGGTAGAGGATGTATTTTTTGTTGCCAGTTTTAAATGAAACTTAATTAATATGAAGCATTTAATGTAAACTGCTTTCCAGCTCCAAGCAGGAATATTCAGAACAACTTACTGCATCATCCCTCTTGCCTTCCCGTCTGATTGGCTCATTCAGGTCCTCCTGACTCCTGTAGCTGAAGCTCTGAATGGCTTCTGTGACGCCACGGAGAGAGCTGTAGATCTCTTCCGAGTTCATGTTTTCTGTATCATATTCCATCATGCTACAAGACACACAAACACAGACAGAAATACACACACGTTTATCTAAAGTGTGCATCAGAAGCAGATACACAAGCATGAATTTGCACACAGAAACATGCAACGTGCTTTAGCATTGCTTTTGATGGACAAACAGATTAGTTTTGAGAGCGAAAGGTCAGGACTGACATAAACCTTAACTGTGGCTTCTTACAGATTTCACTCAGCATAAGCCACATCACTGAAGCAATGCGGCATGATGTTTCCTTTTTATTACAAATGATAAAGTACTATGCATTCAGCAAGAAATACTTTAAAACTGTATAACACCCTCCATTGGTTTGGAATTAGGAAAGCTGGATAAAAAAAAAATAAAAAAATCAGGGAGTTTTTTTTGAGGGGCATAATCTCCTTTGTGTCACAGGCCGCCTCATTACCTGGGTGAATATGCTCTGCGCAGGACCCTTAGGGAGGGGGCAGCAGGGGTGGAGTGAGGCGGAGGAGGAGGAGGAGGGGCAGGGGGGTGCTTTGACAGTCCGTCGACACCCCAACCCCATAACCGACTGTTGCCACAGCGCGGCCGGGAGGGAAGGATGGACAGACAGGAGTGAAAGAGTGGGGCAAGGTGGATGGTAATAAACGACACGAGGGGACCACGAGAAGAGACAAGAGGGGGGAGGAGAAAGAGAAAAACAACAAGTGTGCAGAAAGAGAAAGAGAAAAGACAAAAAGAAACTAGTCTGAGCTTTAAGATTAGAGTTAGTGTTATTTTAGAGGAGAACACTGGAAAGCAGCAACAGAATCCCAGAAAATAAGCTTTTCAGAAATTTTAATTCTACTGTTGTAAGGGGCCATTTGTGTACACTTAAGGTTTATCCACAATAATTATGACCAAAGATACACTTTATAAGCAGTGTAAACGGGTTTCTGCTAGCAAACAAAAGAAATGTATAAGATTATCAGCTGAATGAGCAACTCATTCTGAGAGAATTGAACTATTTTAAGAAATTGGCCACATTACACTAGTGATGGAGCAAGTAAAAAAGTCAAAGATGGCCAAATATGAAAGTAATTGTGTCTGAGGTAGTAAATATCAGCCAAGTAATTGGTAATTGGTGTTTTGCATTAGATCTTTGGTTCATTGTGGGTGGCTTCTGTTCATACTATAATGGATGAAGAATTTGTTTTAATCTCTCAAAGCAACTCAGTCAGTACCATGCTTCAAGCATCCCACAGGTTAGGTTGTGTGTTAGTTTGATTACAAATGATAGACAGCAGCAGAATCCCCAGGGTTACACCACAGCCATGCACTGAAACAGTAGGTATGTTCAGCAGAAGGAATCATTTGATAACAAGTGGTGTCAGCTACCTTGGAGAAAGTCCTCCATGGGAACAGTTTGTTGGCGAGGTGAGGGGGCTGGTTCTGCTGGGGGTGTGCCGTGGCGGTGTCCGGCCTATGGTGTTACTGGGAGAACCCTGAAAATCAAGGAAATATGATTTCAATATAGCTATCCCCAGTATCTGACAGCTCCACTATTTGCATTACTATACGTCCACCATTTGAAGACTAGCACGTATTTGTTTATCCTAGCTGGGTGTCTGAATGAATGATGTTAAATACTACATTTTATTTACCACACTGCTGCTGGTATTGCTCGAGTTCTTCAGGTGGTTGTGCAGCAGTTTGGTGGCTCCATCCTGGAAAGTTTTGGGCAGAGCTCCCAGCAGCATGGTAAACTCTGGGGTGTTGAGCTCAAACAAGGCGATCAGCACCACCTGGGCTGCCTAAGGGCGGTGTAGCACAACAGGTTAGGAAAGGGCACACAACTGACAAGAAAGTTCAGATGGTTTCCTTGATTTCAGAAGCACTTGGGCTATGTGCTTCACATAGCAATTTTATCAGAACAAGTCAGATGAAATGACATTTAAATGGAAAAGCACAAGCTGTGGTTAAATTGCTGTGATATTTTACAATGTCCTACTTGGTCAGAATCAATATAAGAACGGAAGACTACCATGATTATTTCTAATAAATGCCAAATAAAAATCTGAAACCAAGGAAACCAATGTTTAACTAATATACTCATTAGCCTGTAGACAGAAATGTGTTAAAAGGTGAGTATTCAAAACTGCATTCACTGAGGAAGAACACAATCCATCAAGGGCATTGTTGCTATGTCAATGTTGAATCATGCAAGTGATTACAGATAAACTTTTATGAGTCTGTAGGAAGTACAACTTTGTTTTGGGGGCTGGGGAATAGATATTAATAATTAACAGTAGGTAATATATGATGTACACTAAAACCAGTAGACATGTGAAGACTACCAGTCAATTTGTGTGATATGTTATTGATAATGTAATTATGTAAATGTAATTATTAAGTATATGTTCCACCATCAGTAACTTCAGCTGTGGGTCATACCTGGGATTCTGGTTCTGAAAGTGAGTATGTGTGAATTAAAAAAAAATAACTTTATGTGGTTCTCTTGATTTGAGTGGAGGTCAAATTCTAAGCAAATGTTACTGAATCAGATATAGCCTAAATGTACTTAATGTAGGTTTCTTTGTACAAAAGCATTTCCACTAGTATCAACTAATACATTCATTTTGGAAAACCTTCTAAATCTCTCTTTTTGTAGAAACATAAAATGTTAAAAGCATGCAGGTATGCAGGTGGGAGGCAGGTTGTTAGAGTGAGTTAAATGTAAAATGTGTTAGAAACACAGTAGTGACAAAAGGAGCATACCTATCAATGTTGAGCAATCAATCTAAAAAAATCCATACAAAGCAACAAGCCTTTCCTGTAATCTGTAGAAATTCTGAGGTTAAATGTAAGTTTTCTGGTTGCACAACAAGCTCAATTTATTTGGTGAGTGATCAATATGCAAGGCACAGACTGTTTTAGGTTGTCACAGCAAAAGAGCTTGAGCGTAAATGGTGAGTGACAGATGCTAGACTCTGTTTTCAGTCTTGAAGGTTGGTGGTTAGGCACCGGGCAGGCAGGGCATTGCGTGCTTGTTGTGTTGAGACTGGCTACTGGAGTGGGCTCTACCTGCTTACACCTTTCTTCCTGGTTGCCCTCAGTGGACAGTAAGGCTGCAGTACTGGACCTGCCAGCTAGCTCCTCGCTCACCCAGTTATGAAGGGTCTGGGGCACAATGGCAAGGCAGAATGGGCATTACTGCATGACACAGGTCCTCTACCATCACAGTATAATGCAATACAGGACCAAACTTTCACACACACGTGTTCTAAAGTAATAGACTTATTTACAGCTCGTCTGGAGGAGGCTGTGATTTGAGCCTAGGTGAAGATTTCATTTGGAAGAACAGCCGTGGAAAAACAAACAGTAAGGGACACAGAGGGAGGACATATGACGCGCATACGGACAAGGGAATGATAATGGGCCGTTGACCCAAGGCCATCCACACGGAGAGTGCCAATTATCAAAGTTTACCACTGCTGCAAGACAAACACTGCAGGATGAAGAATGCAAATGAAGACGTGGAGTTGTTCAACAAGATATTGACTGTCAGCTAAATCCTCTGGGTAACCGTCAAGCCAAAATGTTATCTTTATCCGCAAATAAATATTGCACTTAAAAAACTATAAATATTCAAGCAGTTAGTTATGCAATAAGCTTTCCCATCAACTTGTAAGGTTACTGAAACATTGACATTAGGCATAAATAAGGCAAAGAAAAAAAATCATCTATAACTTTTAGCTGTAGATCAAATTGTTCTTTTCATTAAATATAGCTGCATTAAATTTTCTGTTCCATGATAAGTAAAGTACCCTCTAAGCCTGTATTACACTCTGTTTGACCTAAACCTTAAATAACACATTCTTAGTTCAAATATTTAAAAGAAATTAAATAAAAACAAACATAAGTAAAGAGGAAGGCAAAGCAATAGAGTCAATTTTATGTTTCTACATAAACAACATGATTTCTATCATCAGTGTTAAATAATACCACAAGTCAAATATGATGAGAGATGCTAGTCTTGGTTTTAACACAGAGGGCAGGCCTACCTTCCTGACATCTGAACTTTTGGGTTCAGTGGTCCAAGTAATAATTCGAGACACTGCCAGACGCGTCTCGCTGGAGTTGACAAAGTCTGTTGGGTCCATCTGCCGAGCGAGGGACTCTATGTACTTCAAAATGGCCACCTTTACCTGAAGGAAGAGGAGGTTTTGATCACATCTTAGTGAAGTTACATCAGTTACACTGATATATCAGCTTGCCTTCAAACAGAATTCTCTTTTAGTTTTACCTTGAGGTTTGGTGTCTGAGTCTGATCCACTATAAACCTCATCAAAATGTTGAACTGTTGGTCAAACGGGAAGGACTCCCTGACAAAGTTAAAGAAAAGGGAAGTCAGTTTAATCTGTGAGTGGCTGTGACATCTTTCAGACATACAGCATGTCACTTAGGAGTGTTGTTTCAAGTCGGCTCATTCATATAATTGACCACAAAATGATGAAGCTGATACTGGTTAAGATTTCACCAAATAACTGCAGTTTACATTCCATCCTAAATAGAGGATAACTATTTGCCAATAGCATGAAATGCCCCCAGATCTGCTGCTTTGCAATTCAGACCTTGTGACATCCAGTGCCTTCTGAACTTTGGCCTGGACTGAGCCAAGCAGGTCTGCCCCCATCTTCTTCAGCAGCTGGGTGAGCAGGACAAAAAGCCAGTCCTGCAGGTCCTCCTTGTGTACTGTGACGAAGTCCACAAGAGTCTCTAGAAACATGCTGAACACCTGAGAACATGTGGACAATTCAAACATTTACGTCAGAGCACTGCTTTTTTTAAAAAAATAAATAAATAAAAAAGAGTAAAATGTTGGTTAATGTCTGTGTGTGCGTAGAATATGGACTGAGAAGCACACTTACTCTCTGTTGTTAAATCCACAGCAAGGCAGGCCATGCAATAAGAGACACTCCATCAGAACCAAATAAGTCACAGCAAACGAGTATGACATTCAAGAGCTCCACGATTTATTGCTGTATTTTGGATACCATGCATTTACACTACACTTGGGTATGATTAGTAAAAATTGCTGCTTTAGTGTGTAGAGTTAATTTTCTATACCTTGCTGTGTGGATCTGCAAACATCCTTGTGAAGATTTCACAAAGTCTCTTGAGCTCAACTCGACTGCAATGGACAGTGAACACCAGACAACAAGTCAGGCTAGCGCTCCTCAATATCTATCAATCAATACATTTACAATACACAGTGTACAACAATTTAGAGTATGACAAGAGAAGACTGTTTTGTGACTTTTTTTTATTTCCATAAACGCTGGTCCCCCTAAAGAGCAGATTTTCCTTGAAACAGTTGTGACTCATCAAAGAATAGACATGGGCCTTCTGAGGGTGTCCTGTGGTGTCTGGCAACAGAATGTTGTTAGTGGGGGCCTTTGGGTCCTATGGGTTGAGGGGAGGGGCCTCTGTGGATCATCCCACAGATACTTGATCAGTTTGGGATCTAGTGAATCTGGAGGCCAGGTCAACACCTTGTGCTGTTCTTGATTTTTTTTTTAGTTGTTCCTAAAGTGTTTTTGTGTGTGTGTCTGTGTCAGGCTGCATCCTGCTGGGGATGGCTGCTGCCATCAAGGAGTGTCATTGATATGGGATGGGGGTGCCTGGTCAGGTGCCTGGGTGCTACATGTCTAAGTAACATCCACATAAATGCCAGTTCCAAAAGTTTCCCAGCCCACTGTTGTAAAATAAGTAAAAGGTAACTACACAAATGATGAAGTCCTCTTCGCAACCACAAAATGTCAAAGCTCTGATTTCTAGTCTGGCATTAAACTTCACACATAGTCATGAGCCCAATCCTACCTCAGTATTCTTTGGCTCTTCAGGAGGTTCTGCAGGCCCAGTAGGCCCTCCTTTCTCTCTGACCAGTTAGAGCTGGCACAGTGGTTCAGGACCTCTGCCACATCCTCCGTCTGGCGCAGGTAATGGGGGATGCCTCCGTTTCGTGAGCCATATGAGCGCTCAGAACAGGCGCTAGATGCATCACTGTTGGCATCGTCATCAGAGTAAATCCCCGGCGATTCGTACCTTCTCCTCAGCGGCTTCCTCTGTTGATGAAAGAAGAACGTGTAGGACATACTGTATAAGACACACAGGATAGCTAAATATGAAAACTCAGCTATGAGGTAAGAAACTTTGATTTAAGGTTGTTGCATCTGGTAGCCATGCAGTTTTCTCTGCTGTGTTTTAAATTCACATCTAAGTTGGATGTTAGCTAAATCTAATTTGTACATACACACATATCATTTGCAATTCTTCAGTTAAAACTTAAGAGAATCATTTTGTTTGTGTGTTCTAAAAAAGCCAGTCAAGCAGTGCCATGAGTAAGCAAAGGACTTGATAACAAATGCAGTGCAGTGGGGGACATGTCAAATAGAAGAGCATTTCATCTAATGGACTTTTGAAAACAACTAATGTATCAGAAAGGTTCAACACATTTACAGTGTATCACAAAAAAGTCTATGGTAGTATACAATTGATGCACACATCTGGGATGTGGCAGACATAAACATTTAAGGTGAAACTTAGCTTAATAACAAATAAATAAAAGGGTTTGTGGAGCGGTGTCATAAGTCAGTATCATAGGCCAAGCTGCATAATTGTTTCTGATTTTGATTAGTATGTGATGGCATGGATACAGGAACAGTATGTAAAATGACCAACTACCTTATTCCTGGAGTCTCCTAATAGCTGAAATGGTAAAAAAAAACAACCAAGAGGAAAAAAGGAAAGATGGAAGGTTTAAAGATATAACAACAATCCTTCTGGGGATGCATGTTCACATAATAACTGATCTATTTTCAGACAAATGCATAAAGATTAAAACAAAAGAATGTGTATAGTAGATATAACCATTTTTTTGCAGTGTAAAACAATCAAACATAAATTTAATCTAAACATTTGCACAATGTGTATGGTAGCAATTGCTATTTATAGGGACTCGTTTTCCCTATTTCAGCATTCAACAAAGTTGTTGAAAAAATCAGAACAATAAAACTGTAATGACCATTTTTTAACAATGCACACTGATAATGTCAAAAGCCTTGTATCTGCTACCAGTAGGAATGAGGTATTTGAAAAGCAGTTAAGCTAGCAGTTATGGAACTTCTTTCAATCTTCATGAAATTCTTCACTTGTGCTTCTCTTATAAACAACACATTTATTTACAGCAACATACCAGTGCATCAGCAACTGCTGCTTCCACCTCGGTGCCGGTGTTTAGGACCCTCATGGCATTAACTGATGCAGAAATTCTTGCTTGGTGAATCAAACCATAGCGGTCTGGACAAGAAGCAGGGGAGAAAAGGTAAAGGAAATCGATGAGTGACCCTCAATAACATGATGAGTGTGGCCACCATAACTTACCTGCTTTCAACCATAATTTATAACCACAAAGATAAAGTGTCTTTGGACACATTTAAACACAAATCGACATGGTATAAATAAGCAGCTGAAAAGATCATTAAAGGGAATGTTGGCCACCACCAAAAGCAAAAAGAAAGTAGAATTGTTGCAAAAGGAAAACCCAAATTGCAAACTTGGGCAAAAGCACAGACAGGCATTGCAGCAACCATGTGCTGTTTCCCTGGGAAATGAGCACCATCAATGCACCAAACCATAAAAATGGACCAAGAGGCACAAATGCTAATGTTCAAATGATGACAAAACCAAATGACAGCAAATACAGCCATGTAAATGTGAAGAAATAGCCTCCTGGGTGAAAAAAACCCTAAATAACAAAACTGCAAATAAATCACATGCCACTAGATAAGACAGACTGAAAAAATAGCGATCAAAAATTCACAACAATCTCAAAGTGAAACACATATAAGGCACTGAGCGGTGTTTAAGGAAACAAACAACTTCACGTGATTTTTCTGTTTACATGCTTAACAAATATAGTACAAACCTATTCCTTTTCTGTTGGACGTAACCCTCAATAAAAAAGCTCTGAACTATTATGGAATGAACATAAATTAATGGAAGATGGATGTTGCCTGCAGCCACGTCACCACTGAACACAACCACAGAAACAAGCTGGTGATCATAACTGAGTCTAAATTATAGAACATGGTAGGAGACTGCTGAGAGGCACGGGGAAGCTGTGAGGTCTGGGCATGCATGTCACCTGACTGGCCGTGGGGGTCGGCTGTGGAGAGAGCACTGGTTGAACGGGAGTGACGTCGGGAGGCTGCAGGGGACAGGAGAGTGGGGCAACATCCGGACCAGCGGGTTAGTGGTGCACATGAACACTACCGGTTATATAGCAGCCTTTGACGTAATCCTCAGAAGCCATTTACTGGCTTAAGGTTTCGGATACAACATCAAATTTAAGGAAAGATGACCCAAAGTTATTTCTTGTTTATAAGACAAAACTTTGCAAAATCCACAACACAGCAGAACCGCCATTGAAATTCTGTTTAGCTCAGCAGAGTGTAATTGGCCACATATAGGTGAATAACTGAATACTTTTGTATACAGTATTTTTAGAGTGTGCCATGACCTATACACACAAAGCACTCCACCTTGTGTCCCTTGTGTAAAATAAGATCTCAAAAATTAAAGAGGGGTCAAAGCAGTATGTAACTGCAAAACACAGTGGACCTTTTCCACAAAACACACAATGAACTGTCACAGTAGGAAAAGCAGGAGTATCAATAATAACATGAATTATGACTGTTTGTCTTAGGAACCCATGGAAGTCGAAATGCACAATCAGAAACTGATTTCGGACGTCATTTATTATTAAAAGACCTTTCCCAGCAATGGTATACGGGGTCATATTTAAAATGTGTAACTGAACAGCTGTTACAGCAATGTAAGAAAAAACTCGTAAGAAACTCTGCAAACACAGACAATGTTTAAGTCTGGGTCCAAAGCTCTAATATTCTGACTCGTTACATACTTCTGCACAACTGCCTTTTGGAATCACTGGTGATAAAGTTGAGTTTAGCTGACATCAATGCCTGGGATTTCTTTAGAAGAAGAACTATAGTAGTAGCAGCTGCAATTACTGCTAATGTTTGTCTTGGTTCTAATCATTTGTCTTCTGCTTAGTGCAAAAAGCTGTATCTTTCATGTGCATTTAAAAGCACCTCTTATCCACATAAGCTCATATAGAAATAATTCAGATGCACTGATCCAAACTAAATGGTATGAAATAAAAAAAAAATACCCATCTCAAAAACTGATTCTAAACCCAGAGAGAAACGGTTAGTGCATGCACAGAGTTAGACAGGCAGATGTTGAGTGTTCACATGGAACCATAAAGAACACAGAGAACAGACAGTAGACGGGCTGGGAGTCTCATGTAAGCGTCTTGTAGCTCTGGTGTCCAGTAGCGACACTCGCTTGGAGAAACAGTCCTGACAGCTATTAGTTAAGCGATACTCACCCAGAGGAGTGAAGCCCCGAGCGGGGCTGGTGTCACGGCTGCTCTCGCGACTGGTGTCGCGACTGCAACCTTGACTCATGCTGGGACGGGGAATGCGGCTCCGGGCTAGCGTGCGGTAGGGAAGAGCAGCAGGGAGAAGAGCTTTACCACACAGGCTGGCTGTCAGGATAACAAGTTAGGTGGGAATGTCAGTGAGCATTCATGGCGGAATGTGGGAATGATATACAGAGATGGGAAAGCAGAGAAAGGAAGATATAATAAAGAGAAGAAACTGAAAGTGCAGAGCCGTGAATGAGGCCCCTAAGAGGATGCACTGCTCATTACAGCAATATGAATGGCTGTAAGTGAGTGAACAACATATTCAAAAAGATTGTAAAGGCACTAAAATGGTGTTGATGGTAAGCAAAAAGGTGTTTGGACGGTAACAAAAATCATTAGAAATGATCCACAACGGATTTCTTAATTCTGTGCCAGAAGCTGATCTAAATGTGAATATCTAGTTCAGGCCAAACAGTATAAAAGATAGAAAAGACAATCAAACGACTGATAATGCAGTCGATAAGCATAGTTGTCCTCTTGATTCCTTTTAATTTGCCTAAAATATACAAAGAGACAGAAATAAAAAGCTGAGAAATATGAAAAGGAAATGAAGAGAGTAAGGGAAACAGCAAACGATAAAACAGAGACAGAAGCAGCGACTGGGAAGAGTGTGAGTGAGTGAGTTGGTCAAACAGCACACTGCTAGTAAAGGTTACATATTCTGGGCACTCCAAAGAAACACTCAAGCTTGTGACAACTTGCAACACACATTAGAGACACAAAAAAGGATTACTGGGTTTAGCTGGCCACTCCGTTGAACCTTAAAGGCAATGATCATCAAACCATGAAGAACTTCTTCCCAATGTTTGTAATTTCAACCTCCATTTTTAGTAACCAGGCATATACTGTCTCAAGCCAACACCCAGAAACACCCGTCCTGACTGGTCTGGTCTAGGTGGGTGGTACATGTCTAAGTAACATCCACATGAAGGTCCAAAAGTTTCCCAGTAAGAACATTGAATTGTCACAAGATGGTCAAAGTGTATTTCTCCTGTTAGTGGTTGTGGCTGAACGGTGTAAATGCTGTTGTGTAGAAAAACAGAAATATCAGTTTGTTTTTTTATCTAGACATTAAGACAAGAAAGCCCAGTTTCACTTCTGTTTTTTCTTTGTACACTTCCGGAGGCCACATTAGCTCATGGTAATGATGCATATGGAAATAATTAAATGAACTATATATTGCCTGCAAAATTAGATGCCTCATTTGGTATATCAAACTACTGTACATAAAACTAAAATGATTTAAGTTGAGATTTAAAAGTGTTGAATGACTTGTGCAAGTTGTGAGTGGCGAGTCCTGGCCTTACCAAGGCCCAGTCGGCTGGGGCTGGTCTCTCGACTACAGCCCTGGCTGCGAGGGATCCTGCTGCGCTTGTCTGCTGGTGTAGTGGAGGCTGACACTGTGGCTCGAGGGATCCGGCCATAGCTGCTGTGGCCAAGCAGCTTGCCTGGGGAGCTGGAGCGACTGCCAGCTGTCAGGAAAGAGAAGACAAGCAAACACAGAAAGATATATCATTGTTATACAATATTCAGAGGGGCCAAGAGACTGGTTGGGATAAGGGTCAGGGAGTGGTGCCACCTTGGCCAAGTCACACAGGCCCTGTGTCAACAGATACCAAGCTGTGGAGCTATTCTTATATTTTAACTGTAAACTTATGTCACTTACTGTATATTTGAAAGTGAATGAATACTTCATAACAACAAGTGAAAAAAAAATACAGAAAGTTACATTTGAATCACTGAACAATCAAATACAGATGTTACAGCCTAGACACACGCAGGGTGAGGGGGTATATTCATGTCCTAGTTAGCTATGCTGTGGGAGACATTTACCTTGGCACCAGTCACCAACAGTACATACAATGATACAACACTCAAAAAGAAGACTAAAAAAAGACAACAAAAAGGCAGACAGAAAACATTTCCAAACGTTCAATGTTTCAAACAGCACCGAAACTGTGGGGGACAGAAATCAGAAATAAAAAAATGAATGTAATGTGTGGAGCATGCTGCTATTGTTTATGATAAAAAAAAAAACATATAACACTAAAAGAACAGTACGACGTGCAGAGGTCTGTGTGCTACGGGGACGGACTTAGGAATGAGGCTCTTGGCTTGTGACTGGATGAAGCTGAGGCCTTACCACTGATGGGATTGGCTGATCTGGATCCTGGGTGATGGAAGCAATAGGCAGGACAGGATGGAGATCAAGAACATTAAAAATGAGACAAAGGATTATGTACTGAGTTTCACCCATCATGCACTCTGCGTGGCTGTGGGTTTGATAGCAACATACTGATCACTCACAGGTCTTAAGGATACTGGAGAGACCAAAATACACACACACATATGTGGTATAATTAAGGACACACGCACAAATACACAAGATTTGTGAGTGACTGGTATTTATTTCAGGGTGCTGAAAGATCACATACAAGATACAGCAAGACATCTAGAATGATGTCCAAGGCCAGTGCAGACAAGGATAACACTGGAATACAGTATGAGAGTGACAGACTGGTATGAAGTATGCTGGCTTATAGCTGTGAAAGGCTCAAACTGATTGCACGAATGTGACTGAAGAGATTCTGACTCAGCTTTATCATGACAGTATGAGAGTGTGTCTCAGGTGTGTATACATACGCTGTGACTGGGAGACCACTTTGGCCCGGCTTCGCCCCCTGCTGTCCACCACTGATGCACTGGCTCCCCCGACGCTGCCCGAGCTCTGTCTCCTTGTGCGGACACGACCTAGATAAAAATGGAGCAAGAGAAGGCGCAGGAGTTTAATAGATGAGAATTGATTAATCACGGTTTACCCCGGCCCTGGACAGAGATGCTGGAGAAGAAAAGTCTAGGGGGACAGAATGAAGAAGACCTGATGAAGGGACAAAGAACCTCTGAAAACACAAAGGGGGAAAACAGACAAACCTGGGTCAATTAGTGTTTCTGAATATTCTCAGGATTCATTTTAACCTGCATCTGACATCAAGATGAGGTATGCCGCTGTAAATACAGTTATCTAAACCACAGGACAAATTAAGGGACTTTAAAAGTACCTGTGTCATAACCCACTTATGACTTTTTCATGTGCTGAAACAAACCAAAAGAAATATTGCAAACATTTGACCCAGGTCTGAGAAATGACAGACATATTACATATTCTTTGCAGCTGCCATACACACTATGCTTGAAAATGTATCTGCAGCTGTAAGGAATACTCTGATATTTTCCATTTATATACATCTTCAAGTTACAAATGCCTTAAGATGAGGAAAAACATTTATGTATTTTAAGTTTAGCCACTAAAACCATGTCAGTGTGTTAGCCTTCCTCATACAAATCGACAGGAAACTGCTGAGCTGCAAACTAGATGTGCATAGGCTTAAGTAAGAAATGTTATTCTAAACAAGTT